>NC_058523.1:365898068-366201098 GCF_904849725.1 Hordeum vulgare subsp. vulgare
TTCAAATTTGACCCGCTTCCAGCTGAATGAGCAGAAATTTGTCTTCTTCACGAGAGGTGGATAAAAGATTTTGACACTCAATCATTTGATCAATTGAATATTAAATCTGTACTAGTATTTTAGAAAATTGATGGAGTCCAATTTTACAAAAATATTTGGTTGGTTCTTCACAAAAGACTCATTTTTGCCACTCGGAAAATGATTAAAAATAGCTAGAACGATCAGAAATGCATACAAATTGGTCCTCATCCACAAAATGTGGGCTAACTCGAGTGAAAATTTGTGTTGTGCCCTTTTGTAAAATATTTTTGATAGATGTTTCCCATGTTCTTGCTCCTGCACTTACTTATTGCATTAGGATCAAATGCTTCAAATGCTTTTGCCACGTTAGTTGAACCCACTTCCTTTGCATGACCTATCCTTGTCATAGTAAATAGCTGAACCTTGCAACCTAGCATACCTAGTAGTTGCTTGAGCCATGATGTGCCTTATCCTGCTATGCATGATATGCTTAGAGTTGTGTATGGTATGTCATCTGGGGGAGATGAACAGAATTGTGAGAATGTGTTCGGTAAGCAAAGGTTGTCTGTTGAACCTGATTTGGTAAAGGTATCGGTGAAAGGCTCTGTAGGAGTACATGGCGGGTTGTTTCATTGGAACTGTCCTTAGGAACTGAGTTCCGTGTATGTAATCCAAGACTAGATACTACCACATGTTGGGATACTTAATTGACCCTCTCAACTTATTAATCGCTTAGTACTCGGTCCAGGAGTTGCATGTAGTTTCTGGTGTTCATAGTCATGCTGGAGGCCGTGCATAGTGCTTACCTGAGAGGTGGGCTATGATGCGGTAGGCAGTGGCACGGTGTACCAAGTGGCACCCGGATGGTGGGCTTGGGAACCCTGCGCACATCGTTTGAGGCCGTGGTGGAAACCTCGGCCGGACATCCATACGGGTTACTCACAGATAGGCGATAAACCTGGACTAGGTACTAGTGTGGTTAACGGTCGTGGCCGACTCCCTCGCTGGGCTTCCGCTTGAAGGTTGCCGAGGTGCATGACGTGCACATGGCGATAAGTGGCGAGAGCGTGTGTGACGAAGTACACCCCTGCAGGATTATGATCTATTCGAATAGTCGCGTCCGCGGATAACTTGGAGACATATGTTGTTCATAGATAAATTAAATGGCTACTCATGAAATTGTCAAGATAAGCGTGAGTGTCGTGGACGGCATTTACGTATGGAGACGGAATGATTCCGAGATGGTGTATTTTTGTGGTGTTAGTGGACTCGTGTGCGAGAAATCAGGTTGTCAAAAATATTTAAAAATGCAAGTTGTCTAGCCACGAGTCAAATGCTGGATTTCCGCATGAAACCCCACCATACCTTGTTGATACATTGCATGAGTATTTATTTATCCAAAAGCCTTGCTGAGTACCTCCTTACTCATGTTTGCCTAATAAATGTTGCAGAGGTTGCTAATGACCCTAATGGAGGGTTCTTCATAGACATCGACGACGACAAGTAGGTGGTGTCCCAGCTACGATCTGGCCCTAGGTTGGGTCTGTAGTATAGTCAAGCCATGTGCCTTCTAGTTGCACCTGTCTGTACTCAGATAGTTTTAAACTCTTCCGCTGGCTTGTAACTGAATGACTCCTACTATGGGTCGTGAGACCCTTACTGTGTAATATTATGTGTGTGGCTCTTCTAAGTCTCTTAAACAAAGCTTGTATGTTTATGTTATGTTGTGATGCCATCGATGTATCTATACATATCGGTATGCCATGCGTACGTGTGTCGTACTTGATATGTATGGGGTTCGATTACCTAGTCGTGAATTTTAGTAGCACTCCTTCCAGGGAAATGCCCCTTTGTGATCCAACGAGCCATGGTAGCTCACTACTGGTACGGACACATTGGTTGACCGGCATGTGTCCTTCTTAGCTGCTGTGTCTTTCCCCTTTGGGGAAATGTCACGCGATGTAATGGAGTCCTTGTAGCTTGCTACGACTCGTCTACACTCGCTGGTGACCGACACCTGCCTTGTTGGATCATGTATGCATGTCCTTGTGCGGTACTGCCACTTTGGTTTATGACTAGACTTGTCGATCCGGGTTCTTTGACATTGGAATGCTAGCGACACTATTGCATACGTGAGTCAAAAGACGCAAACGGTCCCGGCTAAGGTAAGGCTGCAGCCGTGGAGTTAACCGTGCGTGAGACCGCAAAGGAATGCGATATGTTACAGGCTGGATTCCTATGGCTTAGGATCGGGGTCCCGACACCATCTAAAACATCGAACTGGACCGGGTTGTTTCTAATCTATGACCAATTCATTTGGTCACAATTTTCCCACGTCATCTTGCCACGTTGGATCTCATGTGGCTTGGGCAGACAACCAATGACCAAAATAATTTCAATTCTTTCGTATGGTCGTAAATGTCTTCGACCATTCCAGAAAAAGGTCGTTATAGATCATTAGAGACCCTCAGCTTTTGACCATCTGTTTTTGGTTGTAAAAAGGTCGCAAATGGAAATCAACGACCATTCGGTGACCAATATTGAAGGTCGCAAGTTAGCATATTTCTTGTAGTGCATTATGGCACTATATCGACAACTTTTCGTTCATTTCCTGATAGGAGGAAATTAATAAAGAACTCCGTTGTTCATTTTGTTTTCTTAACGGCTAGGAAACGATTCACCGCCAAGTGTTGGGATGTTTGGAAGCGAGAGCTTACATTTAGACAAATGGATGTAAGTAACTACTAGCTAGATCCACGCATCTCTTTATTCTAGTTTCAATACCATTATCTTTCATGATTATGTTTTTGATTGAACTTTGTTCTCGTAAAGTGCTTGAGGGAGGAACAGGGGAACAATTTATGTGGATACTATGTTTGCGAGTTCATTTGCCACACGACCCATGAGACAGGCAAAAACCGGGACATAAAATTTTTTTGAAGTACGATAAACAATACTCACAATTTTATTTTATTACCGTCAACTGTGTTCGGTTTCATTGATATATATTTACCCCTTCTTAAATTAGATCGAACAGTTGCGGGACGGTCTTCTACCACAGGAACGTGTACGAGCAATTCAAGTGGAAATTGCCGGATTCTTAGATGTAGAGGTCCTAGATGTGAAGGGAGAATATTATTGCCCGTCGATGCAATTCAGATGAAATGTTAAAGTGTAAAAGATATGCATATGTGCATGTGTAACTCGTTTACACATTTTGTAATATGTTCGACAAATCACGACGGATGAGATGGTGGAATATATTCGTGACTATGATTTGCAATATAGTAGTTCCTTTATTGTTGTGTATGTACCATCCAATTTAGTGCAAAACAAGAATTTAGATGTGCCCAAAACAAATAAATGGGAAAATAGGGGCAGAAAAATAGCCCCATCAAATTTAGTGCAAAACCCTAAACGCTAAAAAGTGCTAAAAAAGGGGAGCGAAGCAATAGACCCGGTTCGTAATATGAACCGGGACTAATACCCGTGCCCCTCGCCCCCAGCCCCAGCACGTGCAGGGATATTAGCCCCGGTTCATGAACCGGGGCTAATGGTCCAACCATACCGGGGCTATAGCCTGTTTT
The DNA here is from genome assembly GCF_904849725.1 of Hordeum vulgare subsp. vulgare. Classification (NCBI taxonomy): domain Eukaryota; kingdom Viridiplantae; phylum Streptophyta; class Magnoliopsida; order Poales; family Poaceae; genus Hordeum; species Hordeum vulgare. Next base: position 365,901,677 of record NC_058523.1, read on the forward strand.
TCTACTAGTGTGCTGGATCACACAAGTTTAATCCGAATACTAATTAACATTAATTGTTTCCTACTAACCAAAGGACGCATCCATAATTTGCAATTTAGTGTGTTAATGTGATCATGTCGAAGAAAGTAAGATTCTCTATTGACAAATATATAAGGCAAACTGTCATATTTAACATGCATGGAAGTTGCATCAGGACTATGCTTCAGAAACTCATCTCGCGAACCGCTCCATATGTATAATATATGCAGCTCAACTAATGGTATTAAGGATTATTCTTTCGTGAATGCCAATGATCATCCATATATATTTTGATATGTGTTTTGGATCTCTACATCTGTTTTACTTGGTGCCCAATCATAAACCAAATTTAAATGGGAGAAAATAATTATAGCACAACAGATCTTGTCTTTCTTTGGGCAGCTTAGGTATTCGAAATTCATGCCCACAAGTTATCAATGTTTGCTATCATTTTTTTAGATGCAACGTTTTGTTTAAAAAATAATGCCAATTGTACATGAAAAGAGTATGCATCATATTTAAAAATGCTAAATATATATCTTTTATACGGTAAATTTATTTGTGGACAAGTACAAAAACTAGAATATCTGTAAAATAACCACATAAATCAAAAACACCCGGCCCTAGGATTGATATATTAGAAAACCAGAATCACTCGATGCTTAATAATTTTCCTACTCAAATTTTCAATCTCTCTCGCTTATCATGTGCCTCATAATGATAAGTATCACAGCAACCTCTGCCATTCGTTGTCGTTATACCCTCCAGATTCGTCAAGCTGCCGCCCCGTAACAGTTTGCCCACAGCTGTGTAGCACTCTCATGCCAACTTCTCAGCATCCTCCCAATGGGCCTAGGAGCCCCAAGTCTACTCAAAATTCTGCAGTTTTAGTTGAGTTTTGTATAGATTTTCAGTTTACTTGGATGAAGCAGTGGTGCTTGCACCAATTGGTGACTAGACTGTTCCAACTCCTATAATGCTAGTTGCTACTTACTATTTTCTCTCCAATTATTTTGGCAAAAAATAGGAACATTCTAACCATTTGTGATAAGCATGTATTTACTTACTTTCAGTGGAACATGCCTTTTTGTTTAGAGCTATCCCCATATCAGCATGATTGTTTGTAGTTTATATCAATCATAAAAGGTGGGTTGATTGATTAACCTTGGTTTATTTTGATGCATTATTAACGGTAACACTATTGTGAATTTCTAGATTGAATATACCACATCATAACTAATTGATGAGGTGCCTAGACATATATGTTTTCGTAATCTATTACTTCTCTTACCTTGAAGGTGGCGTGTATTTTACCTTGAAGGCGCACTTTGGATGTACTCAGAATTGCTAGAAATGTTTACGACCCTAATAAGTGCCACACTTGTGGCAAGAACACATGGCAACTCTGAATGTTTTTTATAACAAGTTTAGTGATGTGAGAATGGAAAATTTAGTTGTCAAGCATGACAACATTCTGTTTGGATGGCAAGTTTCAGTTTTATTTGCGTCGGTGGGGTGGTTAGTTTAAGCATGACCTAAATAATTGTAAGAAAACAGGTTGTAAGTAAAGGTATTTTCTTGTAGTTACAAAGTACATATGTAACGCTCCATATGGTCAAATCAACTTTTGTCGCACCTTTTTTACGAAATAAACATTGTTTTACACATTAATACAACCTTAAATGCATCCTTGACCGTTAAATTTTTTACTCATATATTAGTGTAAAATAAGAAAGGCTAAAGTCATTTCTTTGGCATTTATTTGAATTTAAAGTAAGAAAATGATGTATAGCAAGCTTTCAAATAAGTCGCGTGATTTTGATGGAAGTAAATGGAAATAGCAATATATTACATATGTAGTTTTATGAAGTACTCCACCCTAATGGGCTTAAAAAATAAAAAAATTATAGATTATATTAAATGTTAGGAAATATACACTAGTTCAAAAGAGGGCTTTGGTCCACTTGATGAAATCCCATTAGTCCCGGTTCACTTGCAAACCGGGACCCATGGGGGCATCGGTCCTGGTTCGTGAGGCTAGGGCGCCGGCCAGGCCGCGTGGGCCATTGGTCCCGGTTCGTCTGGCCCCTTTGGTCCCGGTTCCAGACAAGAACTGGGACGAATGTGCCTCGCTCATTGCCCACAACAATTGGTCGCAGTTTTTGGTTGGAACCGGGACCAAATGTTGTCCTTCACTCCCGATTCCGTCCACAAACCAGGACCAATGCTTGGCCTATATATACCATCCGACCGCGAGCAGAACAGTGCACTGCTCTATTTTTTTGGCCGGCCGTGAGAGAGCTTTATGGTGCTCTAACTCACCTCCTATGCACATTAGGTGTTTGATGAAATGCCCAAGCCACACTTAAGCTTTCTCCTCTTGAATCTCCTTGTCCAATCTCCATTTTCCTCTAGTTTTGTGTAGCTTTGGCGGTCCGTCCGTGTCCCGTCCCCGTCCTCACCGTCGTCAATTGCCCGCGCCCATCTCGGCGTTGGCAACACCATGGTTATTATCTTCTTATTATCTTCTTCCTAAAATAAAAAATTTCTTACTTGTATGATTTAGATAGATACTTGTGTAATTTTCTTACTTCTATTATTGTTTGTTATTATATAGTGCGATGGTTTTGGTATCCGCCTCCGTTGGTCCTCGTCCTGTCTATGATTCGGATGTGGTATATATTATCTTTTATACTTATTTGTTTTCTTTAGTGTTTGTGACAATTATGCCAACCAACATGACATAGATTTTTTATCTAGGAGGTATGTGGCCGGAAATTTGAACCGAAATACAAATTCTTGCCGAGAAGTTAAATTTGTGAAAAAGAAAACAGTAACTTGAAAGAAAAATTAGAAAGAGTTGAAGAGGAGAAGATGATATTGGAGTTGGATGTTGCTGATGTGCGTGACGATCACAAGATCAAGATGAATGCAATGCGCTTGAAGATTAGAAACATTAGAAAATATGCCATTCATACTAAGGCTTGGTATCATTATGTCGTTGGATTAATTTGTACCTTACTTGCGGTTATGATAGCATTTTTTGTTGCATTTAAATTTCTTAGTTTCAACGTATGTTCTAATTAGATGCTCTAGAGAGCTATATGTTGTTCAATAATGAGAACTATGTAAGAACGTTATGTATTTATTTTGGTCACTAGTGTACTTTGGCTTAAATGTTATGATGAATTTCTATTAATTTGGTCACATCTCTATTCATGATATGTTGTAATGGTTTTTAATAGACGCACCCATGTGGAAAAAATGAAATAAGTTCGAAAAAATGAAATGCCTTTTGTAACAAATGAGTTTTTGTATGAAACCCTCATACTTCAAAAGAGATTCTCCGATTTGTACACGAAGTGCATCCAGTTTTTGCGGCAACCCTCTCTACTTTTTAGCACATGCTATGTGGGTGAAATGATAATACCGCGCCAACTTTCAACATACTAAAAGTTCATTTGTAGTGCTTTTCAATTTCTGCGTCATTTAGCTCCAAAAAAAATCAGTAAAATCATGAAAAATACCAAATGAAATCAGAAAGTGTTGAAAATTGATGATGTGGCCTTGAATGGTTCATTCTGAACACACAAAAAGTCTAGAGTTCAAATAACTTTGAAAAAATGAATTTCCTTTTGTAACAGATGAGTTTTCGTATGAAACCCTCATACTTAGAAAGAGATTATCCGATTTGTACACGAAGTGCATCCAGATTTTGCGGCAACCCTCTCAACTTTTTAACACATGCTATGTGGGTCAAATGATGATACCATGCCAACTTTCAACCTATTAAGAGTTCATTTTTTGTGCCTTTTAATTTCTGGGTCATTTAGCTCCAAAAAATTAGTAAAAGCATGAAAAATACCAAATGAAGTCAGAAAGTGTTGAAAATTGATGATGTGGCCTTCAATGGGTCATTTTGAACACACAAAAAGTCTAGAGTTCAAATAAGTTCGAAAAAATGAATTTCCTTTTGTAACAGATGAGTTTTCGTATGAAACTCTCATATTTAGAAAGAGATTGTCCGATTTGTACACGAAGTACGTCCAGATTTTGCGGCAACCCTCTCAACTTTTTAACACATGCTATGTGGGTGAAATGATGATACCATGCCAACTTTGAACCTATTAAGAGTTCATCTTTAGTGCTTTTTAATTTCTGGGTCATTTAGCTCCAAAAAATTAGTAAAAGCATGAAAAATACCAAATGAAGTCAGAAAGTGTTGAAAATTGATGATGTGGCCTAGAATGGGTCATTTTGAACACACAAAAAGGCTAGAGTTCTCATAAGTTCGAAAAAATGAAATGCCTTTTGTAACAGATGAGTTTTCGTATGAAACCTTCATACTTCGAAAGAAATTGTCCGATTTGTATACAAAGTGCATCCAGTTTTTGCGGTAATCCTCTCAACTTTTTAGCACATGATATGTGTGTGACATGATGATACCATGCCAACTTTCAATCTATTAAGAATTCATTTGTAGTGATTTTCAATTTCTGGGTCATTTAGATCCAAAAAATCAGTAAAAGTATGAAAAATACCAAATGAACTCAGAAAGTGTTAAAAATTGATGATGTGGCCTTGAATGGTCATGAAGACTCTGTTTTTAGTGTGGATCTATATGAGATGTTATGTTTCATGTGTCGAATCATGTGAAGAATAGATCTTGTTTGAATTTCTTGAATCATGTCGAATCATGTGAAGAATAGATCTTGTTTATATTTCTTGAATCGTGTCGAATCATGTGAAGAATAGATCTTGTTGGAATTTCTTGAATCATGTCGAATCATGTGGAATCATGTCGAATCATGTGAAGAAGATATCTTGTTGGAATTTTTTGAATCATGTGGAATCATGTCGAATCATGTCGAATCATGTGAAGAATGGATCTTGTTGGCATTTCTAGAATCAGGTCGAATCATGTGAAGGATACATCTTGTTAGCATTTCTTGAATCATGTCGAATCATGTGAAGATTAGATATTGTTGGAATATCTGGAATCATGTCGAATCATGCGGAGCTTGGTGAAGAACCACCTGTTCTTGCCGGTCTTGAACCTCTCCTCGAGCTTGGCCTTGGCGGACTTGGTAGTCGTGAGCTTCTTGTCCTTGGTGGTGAGGGAGTCGGGGGCACCGGAGACCACCTCCTTGAGGTGGACATCGTGGGTGTAGTGGGTGGGCATGAGGTGGGTGAAGTTGACGAGCTTGAGGAAGACCTTGACGCAGGACTTCTTGGACGTCTTCTTGGCCGAGTCCTTGTGGATCATCTTCTTCGTGTATTTGGCCAGGCCGGCGACCACGCAGTGCCCGTAGGGGCAGTCGCGGGTGCCCTCCTCGAACATGCGCACGATCACCGCCTTCTTCCCGGCGTATTTGCCCTGCAGTAGGATCACCGCCTTGCCCGGCTTCAGGAACTTCACCATCTTCCTTCTCCTCTCCTCGTGCTATGACGGTGCCGATGGGTTTTGGGTTGGGGGAGGGGTTGGAGGCTGTGGGCGGGGGAAAGCTGGCGGCGTGGGTTGGGAGGAGATTATATAGGGTTGGCGGCGCTAGGGTTTCGCCGAATCATGTGAAGAATATATCTTGTTTTTGGTGGTTCTTCACCAAGCACCTTGGCCGTGGCAGGCACATGCCATTCGTGACGGTTTGTGGCACCAACTGGGACCAAAGACATCCTTTCGTGTCTATTGGTGGCACAAACAGGGACCAAAGACTCCCTTTAGTGTCGGTTTGCGGCACAAACCGGGACTAAAGGTCTCTTCTTCCCACCCATTAGGCTGCTGAAAATTGACGTTTAGTCCCGGTTTGTTCCTCGACCTCAACAGGTTTTCGCATATAAGGCAGGAGTTATTGAATTTTCCACAACCTCTCCCATTTGCCCTGCGCGCCACCGCCAATCCATTCCTCCTCGTCATCACCGCCGTCCCCGAGCCCGTCATCGTCGCCGCCCCCAAGCCCATCTCCGTTGTCGCCCCCACCTCAAGCCCGTCATCATCGCCTCCCTCGAGCCCGTCGCCATCGCCGCTCCCGCCCCGAGCCCGTCGTCGTCGTCCCCGAGCCCGTCTCCGTCGCCGCCCCCACCCCGAGTGTAGCGACCCGACTCAAGATGTGTCAAGCCTCTGTGTTTCTGTGCCATCCCTGGATCAATGTATATATCAAAGTGCAATCACATGTAAAATAGCGTAAAACTGATATATACCTTAAATATCTCAGCGGAAGCGGTCAAGGGAGTGGAGTCCCAATAAACACCAACGGCAAGTTGAGTGTAGACCATAACCCTGAATCGTACTCTTACTCGTCAAAGAAAAATATCTGCAACATAAGACGTTGCAGCTGTGTAGGTCAGCATATTGAATATTCCGGCAAGTCACATAAGAGAGGCTAAAAGCAAAATATTACTACAAAAGTTGGTTGTTAACGAGATGGTTCCGCCAACCAGTTCTCGTACCCGAGTTGTCAATAATTACCCTCATCAAATATATATATATAATGGTGTTGAGAAATCCAGATAACTTCAGTTCCTTTGGCTCAAGTTGTCCATGACCGTGGACACGGCTAATCGATTAGGTTTGAGTACTCTGCAGAGTTTTGCACACGTTCCCCACAAGATTCGATCGCCTCCGAGTATGTCCTCGCACTTCATGGTGTTTGAAGACCGGATGATCAAAACATGGTCTTTCAACGGGTCCCTCTGAATCCCTGTCGTTGCCCATCCATTCCTACCGTTCTTCTACATCAGCTAGCACCGCCTGTCCAGAGTCGCCGCGTTGTCCAACCAAGCCAGAGCCCATAATGACTTCTGGCTGTGCAGGTAAGCCTTGGGTCTTGAAAATATCCGTTCGTCTCTTTGAGCCTGGGTGAAGCTTTCCGCAGGATGTCATGGCCTCTCCAGCATCCCGGGTCATCCACTGGGTTCTCCAGGGAGCCGGTCAACCGTCCTTCACCTAGAGTTGCTTTGCGTCCGAGGTCTTGAAAATATTGTCTTAACCGGTCTTGATTATTTAATCCACCTCGCATCACTCGTGTTATGCACTCAACCGAAATCCCGTCTACTCAAGCATAGCAATATGAAATTTGTCGTCCCGGGGCCAAGTATCGGGGTTGTTGTGTGCCTACCACATGATACTACAATCTATACTAAAATTTCCAAGTACCTAAGCAGCATGCAATTGGGCATAGGATGGTAGAACTACGATGCATAAAACATAGGTGATAGTATGATCAAAGTGACTTGCCTGGTGATGTTGACGAAGAAGAATTTCTCGAGAAATAACTTGATAGACTACTCGTCACTCTCCGATGAAATCTATATAGCAAACATATCATTCACATAAGCACTCATACTAGCAATCATTCTAGCAATCAAAACAAAAGAGAGAGCGAAAAGGAAATCCGAAAGAAACTTCAAATAAGACTAGGGAGTCTTCTACTACGTCAAACACTAAATAGTTCTTTTCTAACAGAAAATAATAACAAGGAACTAAGATATAAATTTAACTAAGATAAAATATAGTAGTTTTCACAAAACTATTTGAAAGTACTTCCAAACGGGATTTGAAACAGTGGGGAAACCAATTGCAAGTTACTAAGGAACTAGAATTGATTTCGTGATAACAAATAAAAATAAAATCAACACTTGTTGCAAAACTACTGTTAACTAACATAAACCAAACAATAATATTTCTGAAATATAAAATAAAATAATTTAAAACAATTTACAGAAAAAGGAAATAGCCATAGTCCAAAAAAAAGGTGAAACAGAAATTCTTTCACAAGAAACAGTGAGCTAACATACTCAAAGAAATCTGAAATTTTTACCACTGATAAAAAAGATCACTAGTGATTAGTAGCAAAAGGAATCAAATTAAAAGCTGTTTTTAAACTCCTGGAATAAGCAAAACAAGGTTTAAACTAAATCTGATCTAATTCAAATTTGAAAATTACAAACATAGACAAATTATATGTTTTTAAAAACTACAGGAAATTTGTGAGCTACTGGAAAAAGAATCAACATCATTGGACGTCGGGATCAAAAGCTATGGCCAAAACTACGTGGCAGTCCCTGATTGGCTGCGGGGCTGTGCGCTGCGTAGGCTAACCAGCGAATGGCCGAAGCTTAACGAGAATTCTCTGGCTAATAAGTTAAGTGAATAAAAACCGGCGGTCTTTGTTTAAAAACCGAAAGGGTAAGTACCTTCTAATCTACACCATGGGATCTAGATCTAACGGTAAAACTACACACTACAAATAAAAACAAAACAAGTAAAAGACAAAAGAAAGGGAGGAGGGGTTACCTCCGGCTTCAGGGAGCCCCACGATGAAAGGAGGAGCAGCGGCGTGGGCACTGCAGCGATGGGGAATTCCGGCGGGGGTGGGGTTGCTGGCGGGGGGGGGGGGGGGTGGGGTGGCAGGGGGGTGGAGATGCGGGGGATGGCGACGAGGGGAGTGGCGGCGAGGTGGAGGGACCTGCACAGGGGGTGGCGACGAGGGGAGTTCCTGGCGACGAGTTTCTGGCAAGAGCTTCTCGTGGGGATGGGGAGGGGGTGCAGGGGTGGGCGACGGGGTGGGGTGGCGACGGTGGGGAGGTGGCGGCGGGGTGGGGAGGGCTCGGCAGGGAGGGGAGGGAGTGCAGGGGCGATGGGGTGGGGCTCCGGTGAGTTCTCTGGTGGCCGACTCCGGCGAGGTGCAGGGGGAGGAGCAGGTGGGGAGAGGCGGCGGTTTCAACGGGAATGGAACGAGGAGGACCGGGGCCTTCTTATAGGGGCGACGGGAGAGGCTAGGAGGGAAGGAACTTCGCGAATCCCGGATTTGGGGATTTCTCTGTCCATGGCTAAGGAAAGCTTCTGTGACATGAGGGAGAGGCAGAGGAGGAAGAAGATCTTGTTGGGCGAGAGAAAAGGAAAGGTCTTAATGGGCCAGCAGTAGTTTCCAAATAAAAGTTATTCCTTTCCTAATTTTAAAACTAGGAAACTAAAAGGATAAAAGGAAATTCAAATCAATTCGGAATATAGAGTTTCTATATACTAAAATTATCAGAAAAATAAAATCTAAGTGATGGGCATTTGTCCACGGCCAAAATAAAAACTTAAAAAAAATGTTTTTCCAAAAAATTCCCTAAAAGCATTGTTTCTTTTTGCAATTATTTTCTCAAATTAAATTTTGTTTCATTGGCTCAAAATACTTCAACAAATGCCCCTGGCTTTGGAGGGTCATGTTCCTCCTCTCTTTTCTGTTTGACAGAATATTACTCCCCGGCATTTCTTGAGTGGAGAAAAAAAATAGAATTGCAAATCAAAATCGAAGGAAATTCAAATGCTAGCTCCATTCAAATTCTAAGTCATGTCATCTTCTCTCTTTGTTTTTAAAGATTGAATTTGAATTCACCGGAGAAGGGGAAAGTCATTTTATTCCCTCTCTTTTAAAAGTTTTGAAAAGTTTTTCAAATTTCACTCAAGCAAACAAACAATGAATCTAATAATTTTATTAACATTCCAAAATTTGGGATGTTACACCGAGCCCGTCGTCATCGCCGCCCCCGAGCCCGTCGCCGTCGCCGCCCCCACCCCCGAGCCCATCGCCGTTGCCGCCCCTGCCCCGAGCCCGTCGACGACCTCCACCCCGGCCTCGACCCCGACCTCGACCCCGACACCGACCCAAACCTGTGGTGAGACATCCCCATTCCGAGGGTTCTTGGTAGGATATCATTCTTCCATATTTGCAAAATATTTTCTCAAGCCCCGAATGTTGTTGTGGAAATATTTTCAAAAAAAATATATATATATTGTGTTTTATTATTGTATATTTGGCTTCCTACTTGTATGTTGAGAAAAATAGGTAGTGGGCGCTAGCTAAATTCAAATGAGATGATTATTGTGTAAATGATAACTAGAAAGTAAAACATTAAACAATTATGGCATAAATGAACTAAATTAGCTAATTATGTCATTTTGGAGGATAATTAGCTAAGTATGTCTTTCTTCGGGAAAATAAGCTAAGGAGAAGAAGAACGAGGAGAAGAGAGAGGAGAAGGAAGAGGAGAATAATAAGGAGAAGAAAAAGAAGAAGGAGGAGGAGGAGGAGGAGGAGGATGAGGAGAAGAAGAAGGAGAATAAGGAGGAGGAGGAGAAGAATAAGAAGAAGAAGAAGAAGAATAAGAAGAAGAAGGACAAGAAGAGGAAGGGGGTGATTATAATACGTTTCTTATTTTGAGCTTATTATATGATTTAGGAGGAAGATACGCTAAGTTATGAGCTAACCAAGGTTCTTGTGATGTTGTTTACCTAACTAAGTTAATTATTGCACAAATGAACTACATTAATCAATTATGTAATAAATGCACTAAATAAGCTAATTATTTCATAAATGAACTAGAGAAACCTTATCGTCGTGGTCATCAAGGAGGAGAAGCACCAGGGTTGCTCGGGGCGGGTGCCTTTGGAGAAGGTTGCCATGGAGAAGGGTCGTGCGATGCCGCTCGGGAGTTATTCTGCAGAAAAGATATTTTGCATTGTCTATTTAGCATCATCTCCAGCATCGGAGAGTTGATCTTTCATAACTAGGTTCAGCAAAGCAGGTTTAATCTCATAGGACATGGCTCCAGTGCCGGGAGCAGCAATAGGAGTGCAGATAAAGTCATTGTTGTTGTGACTAGTAAAGTCACACAACTTGGTGTTTTCAATGGAACCCTTTGCAGCGGAAACAAGCAAGAGTGAAGCAACTATTTTTTTTGTGGTTTTTGGTATAAGACTCTATAGAAAAAACTAGAAAGCAAACTAACAAGACTAAAAAGCTAAGGTAAAAGATAGTGTCACTACAAGAAATAATGTCAATTGTGCCTCCCTATATTGGTCATTGATTCGTCATTGTTGTCGTTTATTGACCTTTTTTGACCAAATTTACAACCTCAATAGTTTGCCGTCAAGAATGAACAAACATGACCTTTCTAAAATTTTGGTCGCAGGTCTCAATCGACCAAAATTTTGGTTTGGTCATTATCAATTAGTGTGAGCCACGTAGAATCTGACATGGCCAAGCTGACGTGGCATTGCTAGTAACCAAATGGAATCATCATAAGTTTCAGATCCCTGTCTACAAATCTAGCTACATGGGCCTGGCCCAATACCTATTTTACTATTGAAAATGTCTGATTTGTTTGGTTTATGTCACATTGCTGAATCTCTAATAGAATTTAGCAAGATTGTGCTCATGTCTTCTTCATTGCATCCAAGAAAATGAAATGAAATCAAAAGCAAAGAAAGAAAACAAACACAAACCCTAGCAACTCTATATTCAAAAGCAATTCAAATTTGGTGGCAAATTAAAGAATCCAAAATGGCCATTAGAAAAGTTCATCATTTCTGATAAATGTTGAAAACAAAACATCAGGGGTGAAATATATTTTAAAAATGCTTTTGGCATATTATTTTAAATTTGAAAGTTGCTGAAATCAACTATATAATTGATTTCAAATAATCCAAAGTTTCCAAAAATGTTGAAAACTTTATATGTGTTTGCAAATATTTCAAATAACACCCCAGCATGCCTCAAACAATTTTAGGAATAGTTTGGAGCCAAAAATAAAATGAAACAAAGTCAGAAATGCTTTAACAGAAATCAGAAATGAAAAAAAATAGAAAATAGCTTATCTCTCGGCCCAGCTCCTGCCTGTCGTCTTCCTCGTGCCAGTCGGCAGCAGGAGGTGGCCGCCGCTCCCTGCGTGCCTGCATGGCCGTCGCTTCACGCTGGCAAGGAGGGGATAAGCCTCCCGCAGCTGTCCCTGAGCTCATCCTCTCCTCATTCCTCCCCCTGTTCTCTCCTCTCTCGGCCTCCATTAGAGCCCGAGCTGAGCTCGAGCTCGGCGTCGCTCCAGCCCCTCTCCCTCTCACTTGAACTGCGCAAAAGCTTTGCCATGGTCTCGTGAAGCTCTCGAGCTAGCTGCTAAACACCGAGAACCCGTGAGATGCCGTGATGCCATTGTCTTCATCCTCGGATCCCCGGAGCTCGCTGTCGTCGTTCTCCCTCCTGCATCCTCCTCTGAGCCTGATCTTGACGCCTCTGCAATCCCACTGAGCCCAGGAAGATTTCCCCCATGTTTTCCCCTTCGATTCCGTGGCCTAGGCCCCGATTCCACCGGAGCCCGACGAGATCCGCCGGGGGAGCTCATCGCCGGTAGCTCTCCGGTGATCGGCTGGTCATTCTGAGGCCACCAGAAGAATCAGTGCACCGCGTAGATGCCGTAGGAGCTAAGCCCTAGCCCTCCTAGCCTCTGGATCAATGATCCCGATGGTGCCCGAACTCTGGCAGCCGCTGAGATCGTCGCCGGCGTCATCTCCGGCCATCCTAGCCCCTGTTCTTTGCAAAAATGGATTTACGATGGAGCGGTCGATCGTTTGGTGCCTTCCGCCTTGCGTTTGGTCGCCCAAATAGAAAACCCGAAGCTCCTCGCCGTCTCTATGGTCGCCGGAGCTCATCGCCGGCGTGTTCCACCTCGCCGCCGGTGGATCTGAGCTCCCCAGAGTCAATGACATGTGGGGCCATCCCCCTGACTAATTAAGTTTAGTCAAAATAAAAATAAAAATGATATTAAAATTTAAACATACACTGACATGTGGGTACAACTCTATTAAATAGCTAATTAAGATTGAACTTAACTAATTTCTGGCCAGAGTCACTGATCAGTGGGTCCCACTGGTCAGGTTTCACTTTCAACGACCAGCTGACCTCCTGATGTCATGCTGATGCAATAAGTCTAATTCTGGTTCAAAAATAATTCCTGAATAATTGCAAAACTTTGGAAATTCATAAAAATTTGAATATAACTCCAAATCAGACAAATAATATATGCAAATTGATCATAAAAAATTCAATGAACACAATGGTGCTACTTTCATGCATGAAAAACAAAGTGATGAAATAGAATCAGGTCAAATCAATTAAATGATTAAGATAAATATGCCATTTAAAATGATATTTGAATTTATATTTCAAACTAGATGCAAAGTAAGGTTTCACCAACCACACTGAACCATATCACCCTTCGTTTCATGCCATGTTCATGCATCATGATTGTTGCATATGATTGTTATTAATTGTATGTTGTTATTCGGTAGGCCCCGCCCCTTCGGATACGACTGCTTATCTGACTGACAGATATCACCCCCTGCTGAGAAACAGGGCAAGCAACAATTTTGATCATCCCGATAAATCCCATGTTCTCGCTCCTGCTCTTATTTATTGCATTAGGTCAAAATGCTTCAAATGCTTTTACCACGTTAGTTGAACCCATTCCTTTGCATGACATGTCTTTGTCACAGTAATTAGCCAAACTATGCAACCTAGCATACCTGCTAGATTCTTCACCCATGATGTGTCTTATCCTGCTATGCATGCTATACTTAGAGTTGTGTTTGGTCTGTCATCTGGGTGATGAACAGGATCGTGAGAATGTGTTCTGTTAATAAAGGTTGTGTGTTGAACCTGATTTGGTAAAGGTACCGGTGAAAGGCTATGTAGGAGTACATGGCGGGTTGTTTCATTGGAACCGTCCTTAGGAACTGAGTTTCGTGTATGCAATCCAAGACGAGATACTACCACATGCTGGGCCGTGAGATATGACCCCGCTCGACTTATGAATTGCCTAGTACTCGGTCCAGGAGTTGCAAGTAGTTTCTGGTGTTTATAGTCATGCTGGAGGCCGTGCATAGTGCTGACCTTAGAGTTGGGCTATGATGCGGTAGGCAGTGGAACGGTGTACCAAGTGGCACCCGGATGGTTGGCTTGGGAACCCTACACATATCGTTTGGGGCCATGGCGAAAACCTCGGCCGGACTTACGTGCGGGTTACTCTCAAATAGGCGATAAACATGGACTAGTTATTCGTATGGTTAACGGTTGTGGCCGACTTCCTCGCTGGGCTTCCGCTTGAAGGTTGCCGAGGTGCATGACGTGCACATAGAAATAAGTGGTGAGAGCGTGTGTGAAGAAGTACACCCCTGCAGGGTTATGATCTATTCGAATAGCTGCGTTCGCGGATATGCACTACTTGGAAACATATGTTGTTCATAAATAAATTTAATGGCTACTCATAAAAGTATCAAGATAAGTGTGAGTTTTGTGGATGGCATTTCCGTAGGAAGACGGGATTGATACCATGATGGTGTATTGTTGTGGAGTTAGTGGACTCGTGTGCGAGGTATCAAAGTTGTTAAACTATTTTAAAACGTAGTTTTGTCTAGCCAAGAGTCAAAGCTGGCTTGCTGCATGAAACACCACAACTCCCTTTACCGTTACCTGAGCATGAGTAGATAGATATGTTCTGAAGTCTTGATGAGTACTCTTGTACTCATGTTTGCTTAATAATTGTTGTAGAGGATACCCACGAGCTAGCAGGTGGGTTTTTTCTAGACATCGATGATGACGAGTAGCTGGTGTCCGAGCTACGACCTGGCCCCTTTCAGAAGGGATCTGTAGATAGTCAGGCTTTATGCCTTATCCTTTCATCTGTCTGTACTCAGATAGCCTTATGCTTCTGTTGGTTTGTATGACTTTGAGTGTCGGGTCATGTGACTCCTGCTTGTATGAACATATTATGCAAGACTCTTCCGAGTGTTCTAAATAAATGTCGTGATGTTGTATGGTTGTGTTGTGATGCCATTGTTGTATCTATGCATATCTCGTATGTCATGCGTATGTGTGATGCACTGTGATATGTATGGGATTCGACACCTAGTCGTATGCCTTAGTAGCTTTCTATACTGAGAAATGCCCCTTTGTGATTGCACCGAGCCTTGGTAGTTCACTACTGCTCCGGACACATTGGTTGACCGACATGTATCCTTCTTAGCTGTTGTGTCTGTCCCTACGGGGAAATGTCACACGGTGTAATGGAGTCCTTGTAGCTTGCTACGACTCATCTACACTCGTTGATGACCGACACCTGCTTTGTTGGGTTATGTATGCATGTCTCTGTATAGACGAGCCACTTGATTTTATAGCTAGATATGTCGACCCGGGTTATCTGACATTGGAATGCTAGCGACACTAATGCATACGTGAGTCAAAAGGCGCAAACGGTCCCGGCTAAGGTAAGGTGGCAGCCGTGGGGATAACCGTGTGTGAGACTGCAAAGGAATGCAATGTGTTACAGACTGGATTCCTATGGCCTAGGATCGGGGTTCTGACAACGTTGGTATCAGAGCCTGACTGATTGTAGGATTACCAAGCCAAACTGGTCGAAGTTGAGTCTACATTTGCTCTAGTTATATATAAGGGAATTGTTTGTGGAAGGCAACGTAAGATTCTTGCTTCTCTTCTTAAGTTATTCTATTCTGGTCATCCTCGTCTTTTCTGCGGGGATTAAGAAAATAGGTTACTTATCTTTCTCGCAGGATGGGGTATTATTAATCGGTAGATTATAGGACAACGAGTCGAGAGTTACTCCGAGTTTCTTTTTTTCCAGGGAAAAGAAAGTAAGTTTTGATGACCATGGAATTGAACTTGATACTTGAGTGGTTATGCTATCCTATCTTTTGTGGGTTGTCTCAAAATTGTTTTTGATCATTTACATCTGTTATGCTGCCCAATTTTGTCTCCAGAACTCTAATACCTTTTGCATTAGTCTCTATTTCACATGTCGGTCCGTCCTTCTCGCCGGGTGGTCCGTCTGACCAGGTGCATTCATGTGCCGGGTCACACGGCCATGCTAGTCAGGATGATGTCAGTAGCCGGTTACCGCTGGTACCCAGAGTATACAGTGGAGGAGAAGTAACGGGATTTTAACCAGAGTTTGTACATGTGCACTGTTAGGGTATTCCCAGATTACCCTGGAGCCGAGGAGCCGATCCATTGGTCTTATGGATTGGGGGTTACTGTTGACATGGCGGTACAAGATGCTGCTTATTCAATGTTGACAATCATGAGCGCCAGACATGTGCTGCTGCAGAATTCAGAGTTCTTCTATGTTCCCGCCTCTCAGCCAGGAAAAGAAGGATACCTCAGTGGGGTCTACTTTTATTCCTCTTTGGAGGATCCGCTACTGTAGTCCACCGCTGAGACGTTAGAGAATAGAGACAGAGATGCTCATGCCCTTCATATGGAGCTTTATGCTAGACGTTCCCATCTGTGGACGGCTCTCACACAGCTGGTACCTGTAGTCCAGACAGGGTATGGAGATATGGAGATGTTGAACCCTGTTAGGACCCATCTTCTAGCTCATGTTGACTGGCCTTCTATAGGAGGAGTTACCCCTCTTCGGGGACCTCTACTACCACCAGTCAGGGGACCAAGGCTACACCCGTGTCCTTACGGTTCCCAGGGGTCTCGGTCTCGAGTATTTCCTAATCTGCAGGTTGAGCTCCCAGGCTATGGGGGCAACCTTTATGAGATGTTTTATGTGGATGCCTGAACCGTGAGTGGAAGAGTAGTATGGTAGTAGCTGTACTTCCACAGTCCTGCGTGTCTTGTGGAGTATGCTTATGTCGTGAGATGAGTTCCGGAGGCATAGATAAATCATATATAGGAAGCTTGGAAAGCTTCTGATGAGTAGTATCATCCTTTCAGTAGTTTGCTCTTTGGTTGAGGTTGTACTGAACTTGTAATGGTGTGTCAACCATGGGGTATATATAGCAGTTGCTTGTTACCATGTTGTTCGGATGTTCATTTCCGCATTCCATGTGTTCAGTGCATTCATAATCCATAGCTAGTATTGATGATGATATTAATCTAAGCTGTGAGTTTGTTTGTCATGATGGTGTTCACCAGGCTGAACCGTGCCCCTGCCCATGAGCAGGGAGAAGGTAGTCAGGCATCGCAGGAGGATTTGCCACACCCGCCTTCTCTGGCGGAAGTTATGCTTGAGGCGAAAAGAAACAAAAGAGAGACCAACCGTCTGCTAGAGCGTATTGAGAAAAATACGTCTCGTCAGCCGAGGAATGATGCAGTGTCCCTCAATGACTTCCTGAAGCTGAATCCTCCGAAGTTCCATCACTCCGTCGATCCTCTCGACACTGATGACTGGTTGTGCAGTGTATCACGCAAGATTCGCTGTGCCAATGTTTCTGAGGCCGACAAGGTGACCTTTGCAGCATACTTTATGGAAGGAACCGCCAATCTGTGGTGGGAGTACTTTGAAGCTATGCGTCCTGCCGTTTGCACCACATTCTAAAGGGTCTGATGGGCCGTAAGAGAGAGGAATTATGTGCCTTCACCGAGGGAAAGTTGACCGTGGATGCTTATAGTCACGAGTTCGGTAACCTCGCTCGCTATGCAACTGAAGAGGTGTCAACTGATGCCAAGAAGCAAGCAAGATTCATCAAGGGTCCGAGCCCTGAACTTCATCGTGACCTACGCCTCCATGAATGTACAAGATTTCAAGCTCTTGTCAGCAAGGCGATCAGTGCCGAGACTGGTTATACCGACTATGAAGCCACGAAGAAGCACTCCCATGACTCTGGCTCCTCATGTCGTTCCGCGTTTCCAATACACAGGTTGTGGGTCCCAAATAGTTCTGTGCCGCCAAGATATACCCCGAGGCCATCCTATGTGGCGCCTTAGGCGAACCAGACCAACCCTCCATCAAAGAACTATGGTGGTCCAGTTAGCAATGTTGCACCATGTGCCAATCAGGTGATCTGTTACAAGTGTGGAGAACAAGGGCACTATTCACGAGAGTGTCCCGAGAATATAGGTGCCAAGCAACCTAGAAAGTCTGTTGGGCAAGGCAAGTTGGGCAAAGCTTACTATGTGCAGCCAACTCCTGCACGTGGCCGCGTGAATTATGTTTCAGCAGAAGAAGCTGTAGAGGATCCCGACGTCATATTGGGTACGCTCCTTGTCAATCATCACCCAGCGTCTGTTCTTTTTAACACTGGGTCATCTCATTCCTTCATTTTAGAAAGTTATGCAGAGTTGCATAACATGTCCTTTTGTGATATGCCAATTCCATTGGTTGTTCAAACCCCTGGTAGTAAGTGGCAAACCTCCAGGATAACCTATGACAATGAAATCCTAGTACTCAGGCTAGTTTTTCTAGCATCTTTGATAGCCCTGAAATCTTCGGATATCAATATCATCTTGGGTATGGACTGGATGTCAGCTCACTCTGCCAAGATTGATACCTATTCTAGAAATGTTCAGCTTACCCATCCATCGGGTGAGATAGTTAATGTCTCTACTCGAGTTGCCAAATGCCAACTCTATTCCCTCAATGCCAACCCTCTCCCAGAGCTTGAAGACATTCCGGTAGTCCATGACTTCCCGGATGTTTTTCCAGAAGAACTGCCAGGAATTCCACCTGACAGGGATGTAGAGTTTGTGATAGACCTTGTTCCGGGATCTTTTCCAATAGCCAAAATACCTTATAAGATGGCACCCCTGGAGCTAGCCGAACTTAAGAAGCAATTAGATGAGGCCTTGAATAATGCTTTCATTCATCCTAGGTCTTCTCCTTGGGCTTGTCCCGTCCTCTTCGTCAAGAAGAAAGATGGAATGGATCAGATGGTTGTAGATTATCGACGAGTTAACCTGGTCACCACAAAGAACAAGTATCCAATCCCCAGGATCAACGATCTGTATGATCATCTCGACAGATCCTCAGTCTTCACCAAAATGAATTTGAGGTTGGGTTACTGTCGTGGTTCTGTCACGGCAGATGTCCTCGTGAAAGGACTTAGTACTGGAGCCATCGCACCTTGGTGGCGACTCAAAGGGGTTAAACGGGAGGAACGCGGCGATTTACCCAGGTTCGGCCCCTCGAGAAGAGGTAACGGCCTACGTCCTGCTTTGTGTGTATTGATGTGGATTCGATTACAAGGGAGGCGTAACTCGCCTAACCTAGCACTCGATGATTTCTAACCCGCCTCTCCTCCTTAAGACTCGCCTTTATATATAGGTCGAGGCCTTAGGGTTTACAAGAGTACCTTCCTCCTTACAAATCGTGACCATTATAGACTCTAGGTCGCCGTCCTTCAAAAACCCGGAGACCTTCCAGAAACCATAACCGTCCCGCGGTCTTGAACCGCCCAGGCTGAAGCCCAAGTAACCCAAAGGATGAATCGCCTTACTAGTAACCCGTCCCATCTTGGGTGGGTCACTTAATAAGTAATATCCCCAACATTAGGCCCCAAATTGACTTGAACTTTCATGCCAGTGCTTCCGCTTAGTTGAAGGTGATTCACTCCTTCGTCTTTCTCCATACATCAGAAATTGTAACTCGCCGTCTAGCACCGAAAAAATCTTTGAGTCGCGAAACCATTTCCTGTTGGCATCTTCTTATCCCTCGATTCTCGGGAAAATTAACATAATCCCAACGGATCTTTAGTGCATCATTATCCCAAAATCTTCGGACGTCATCATGGCGAATCTTTTTATTCCCCAACGGTTCCCGCTCACGGCGCCTCGATTCCAGCGCCCGTCCTAATGAATAGACGGAAGGGACAGGGCAGCCGCTCCCCACCTAACAGTCTCGTCAGTCCCCCCCATTATCACAGCAAAGGCCTCATCGCTTCCCGAGGGCTCCGCCGCCGGCCGCAACTTCCGCCCTAGTCCGAGAAACTTCGGCGCCGCCCGCAATCCGTTGCCGTCGTCAAGCTTCGCACCTTGGGCGATCCGTCCGCCGCCATTGTTCATCGCATTATCACCGACCACCTCGTTGCTCGCCTCGAACTCCGCCGCCGCCGAAGATCTCTTCGTTCGTCGAGACCCCCGCGCTTCTTCAACGATCCCCGTCACCGCCGGCCTTCTTCGATCGAGAGCATCAGGTTAGGCCTTTATTCACCTTCTTAGGAGTAGGTTCACCCCTTGCTTGTGCTTTCGCCATTGCCGTAGCTTCGAAGCTTTTCGCTCATAGTATTCATTTCCCTCGAATCGATTAGTCCGAGCACCGATAGGGTAGCCAGTGCCCTGAATAATTTTAACTATCCGCTGTACTTACGAATTTTAACTATCCGCTGCGTCATTTGATAATAAACTGTTCGTGCCCAGTTATATTCGTAGGTTTTACATCTGTTTGGTAGATCCATTCCTCATTTACTGTTTGCAAAAAACCGTTTGCAGCCTTCATCCCCCCTTAGTGCTTCGCAACGAATAGATTTTACCATCCGCAGAAATGCAGCCTTTGGAAATAGCCCTACTTCCATAAGTCGCCATAGCAACCCAACCCGGCCTCTTGCTCGGGCGGGTTAAATGAACCAACTCCATCCCATATAGTAGATGTTCAAGACATGTAATATCATACTTTTACCTACATGTAGCATGGGCGCCGTTTTCAAGAGCAACTGGCTTCCTACCAAGGTCGATGACGCTGTCTTAGCTAATTATGTGAAAGCGGGCTGTTTGGATCCTCAAGATGTCATTGGATGGCGCACCGGGTTGGAAGAAGATCTCCCTAACCCCAAAGAAGGGGAAATAGTAGTTTTTGTGGAACATTTGGAACGGGGTTTTAAGCCGCCCGGATCGAAATTTCTTAGGGACGCTTTGACCTTCATGAACGTCCGACTCCAGGATCTGGGACCCAATTCCATAAGCAATTTGAGCTAGTTCCAAGTTCTTTGCGAAGCTTATCTGCGGATCGAGCCTTCTATCCCTCTATTCTGGCATTTTTTTCATCTGAATCGCGAGACGGAATTCCACAATGGCCCCAGTTTGGAACTCGGCGGCGTCAACGTCCAGCGTCGTAGGGATAGTCCGTTCCCTTCACTCATCATGCCTAGCCATCCCAAGGGCTGGGACGAATCTTGGTTCTATTGTCAAGAAACGTCCCCTGCTGGTGAGAATAAGCTTCTGGGCTACAGGCCAACCCGCCTTCCGGTCAACTTCAGGCTCCCAGACAAGCTCACCGAGGAAGAAGAGTCGGAGTTCATCCCAATATTGTCTGAACTGAGATCCTTGACGAACAGTGGTCTTACCGGGGTTGACCTGATCCGCTCCTGGGTCGAATGGCGGATTCTTCCTCTGAGCCGCCGAGATGGTCTGATGTGTGAATTTGACGGCACTCTGGATCATCCTCAATGCTACTTTCACACATCATTAACAGAAAAAGACATTGTTGCCATCATCAAAAAGCTGACCGGCGAGCCTGCAGGAAAGTGCGGCCAAATCGGCCTTAAGCCCTTTTGCAAGATTAACCCGGCGCCCAAGGTAACCAAAACTGACCCGCCCTTGGTTTTTATCCCTTCTGTTTTATTGCCATCATGATTTCATAATATATACCTTTCCAGAAAGGCGATAAGTTCTGGTCCGGGAGACCTAAAAAGCAAGCCATGAAAACTGCCAAGCCGCCCTCTAAGAAAGCCAAGGGCAAAGGTAAATCTGCTGCGGCTGAGCCATCTGAAGTCGACGAATCTCAAGTCGGCGATGCACCTTCAGAGGTACCAATCAGTCCTCTTTTCACTCGCCACTTATCACTTTTGACCTTTTATTTATATCTTTCTCTCTCCTTGTAACAGAATGAAGATAACGAAAGCCAAGAAGACTCTGTTGAGGTAATTTCTGTTTCCTCCGATTCATCTCCTTCTCCACCTAAGCCGGCCCGGCGAATATGTGGGAAAGTCCCCTTCTCACATCCAAATGCTCATTTGGACCCAAATTTCTTACTGAAGAAAACACAGCACGCCTCAAACCGGAAGACACGAAGTCACTCTAGCGATCTGATATCTGGTTTACCAGCAACAAACAAAAGAAAGCCAAGCGAGGTATTTTTAGGAGTAACCATTATTCGTGCTTCTTTGGATCACATTTGTAACCCGCCTGTAAGATTGATATATAATTCTTGCAGAATTCTCGTCCCACTTCTGGCGACTCAGTGATGTCACCACTTCCACCGATGATTCGAGTTCCAAGGTAAATCTCTTGCCTTGACTTTTGAGAATAACGATCTTTTCAATTCCTTAACATGCTTATTCCCTTTTGTTAGGGCACAAGCCAAGAAAAGGAAAACCAGTGGATCAATTCCTGATGCAACTTCAGAACCTCCAAATAAATCAACTCCGACTCAAGACGATCCGGGTTATGCTGAGCCTGCGATTCAAGTGGATCTTCCTGAGTTGCCAAAGGAAACAATGGATGCCTCTAAATCGCCGAACCCTTTGATGACAACAGAAGACCCAGATGCTGTAGTCATTACTCGCTCTGGCTTTTCGAAGCCGGCAGCGACAGTTTTGTCCAAACACGTAGCATCCTCCTCTCAGGCCATTCCCGAGTCTGGGCTCTCCAAGGCGAAACTCTCCGTCTATGCAAATATGGAGTTTAAGGAACTCTGTTCTGGCTTTGCAAGTCGCCTGGAGGCGAGCTATGAGATGGAGAGAAATCTGCTAAAGATGTTAAACAACAAACATGAGGTAAACTTTGTTATACTTATACTATTCCCAGTAACCCCCAAGGGCCGGGTCATCAGTAAAAAGATGAGTCGGGTCTTTGAAAAGTTAGAAAAAGCTTCGCGACCAGTAACCCCCAAGGGCCGGGTCATCAATAAAAAAGATGAGCCGGGTCTTGAAAATTTAGAAAAAGCTTCGCGACCGGTAACCCCAAGGGCCGAGTCATCAATAAAAAAGATGAGCCGGATCTTGATCTCTGTATAATTTCGCCTGAAAAAATTATACATTAGCCCCCAAGTGTCAGGGATATTGCTTTGCAGTAATTCTGAGAGTTGTCTTTATTTTAAACTTTCAATAGGAAAACCTTGCTCAGACCGAATTGGCGCTGGGCGATTTAAGGAAAAACTTAGCTGAACAACAAGACGCCCGAACTCAGTAGGAAGAGAAGTATAAATTGGCTCTGGCCGAACTGGAAAAACTCAAAGCCGAGTTAGAAAAAACTCAAGCTGACCAAAACGCCGCTTTGAAGAGAGCAGAGAAAGCTGAAGCGAAGCTGGCGACTGTTCAACAGGAGTTATCCGGCTTAAAACGTCATATCTCTAACATGACGCAAGCCATCTTTGGTACGCCTTACCTAAATCTTCAACCTTAGCCCCCCCTTTTTTGTACTCAAATTTCTGATGTTAAGTCACTAATCATCAAATTCCAGGTCCAAGAGTCGCCAACCTGCAAGAAGACTGTGTGTTGATGCTGAAGGCGATTTATACGCTGACAGAGCAACTGTACACAGGCAGCGTGTTGACCTTCAAAGCCGTAATGGGTGCCAAAGAGCCTATCACTTCCATCAAGAAGGTACTTGGATGTTTGTCCACACTTCCTCCCCAGATTGGCGAGTTAACTCGGTCAGCCGCCCGGAAAGGTGTCCTGACTGCCCTGAGTCGCTGCTTGGCGTATGCCCCGGACATCAATCTAGAAGAAGTAGCCGCTGGCTTCCCTCAGCTTAAAGACGATGGATCGGAATTTGTTGAAGAGGATTACCAGAAAGTTGTCAAGGATTCTCGGCTGGCTGCAACTCGACTCGCCGCAAGCCTTGATTTAACGAAGTACCAGGCGGCTTATGATAGTAAGAATAAGAAAGTCAGCCCGCCAACCTTTGTGGTGACCAACCTGATTCCTCGGCGACCCAAGAATCCTTTCGACTGGGAAGCAGACTTGGCATCAATTTTGACCGATGAAGACGACTTTGCTGCTTTGGCCAGGTGCAATTGGGTATTGGGCGATTTACAAATCGAAGTTGGTCAGAGCTCACGCCAGGATTTAGCGAAGTAGACGTTCCTGAATTTGGCCTACGAGCCATGTAATAGTCAGTACTATTTTTTGATGACATCTCCTGCGAGAAAAACCCTTATATCGCTTTTTAAGGCGACTTGAAATATTTGGCCCGCCTTTATAAGAATCTTCTATAATGCTTAATCCGCCAAGGATGAAACAAATCTTTGGACCCTCCTGTCGTAAGATAAAAGTAACTTCGTCGGCTCATACGGTCGCGACAAGGGGAGGCGAGTCAAAAAGCTCGTGCACCCACCCTAAATACAGGTTTCGTCGGCTCATACGGTCGCAACAGGGGGAGGCGAGTCAAAAGGCTCGTGCACCCACCCTAAATGCAAGTTTCGTCGGCTCATATGGTCGCGACACGGGGAGGCGAGTCAAAAGGCTCGTGCACCCACCCTAAATGCAGGTTTCGTCGGCTCATACGGTCGCGACAGGGGGAGGCGAGTCAGAAAGCTCGTGCACCCACCCTAAATGCAAGTTTCGTCGGCTCATACGGTCGCGATAGGATGACACAAATTGTACTTTTTAATGAAGAAGCCCCCAAGTCGGAGAGTGTTTTATTACTTCATAACGAAACTGAAAAACTTACAAAACGTGGAGCTTTAAGAACTTAAGTGTAGTAAGGCCGCAAATGAGCAATATTCCAGGGGCGAGTTGACTCAGCCTCTGTAGTGGGTCGATTAGGCCGAGGATCCATCAAATAGTAAGAGCCATTGCGGAGGTTCTTGCTGACGACGAACGGCCCTTCCCAAGGGGGTGATAGCTTGTGCATGCCTGCCCAATCTTGTATCAGACGAAGTACCAAGTTGCCCTCCTGAAAAGTCCGACTCTTAACCCGGCGACTATGATAACGCCGCAGATCTTGCTGGTAGATAGCCGAACGAGCCGCAGCCAAGTCACGCGCCTCTTCCAAGGCATCCAAGGAATCCTGACGCGCCAGCTCATTATCTTGGTCCACATATGCAGCGACTCTAAGAGAATCATGTCTTATGTCAGTAGGGAGGACATCTTCCGCTCCATAGACCAAAAAGAAAGGAGTGAACCCCGTGGATCGATTCGGGGTGGTCCGAATGCTCCACAATACCGAAGGCAATTCTTCAACCCAACACCCTGGAGTCTTTTCCAGGGGAACCATGAGCCGAGGTTTAATCCCTCGCAAGACTTCCTGATTCGCCCGCTCTGCTTGCCCGTTGGACTGTGGGTGAGCAACTGCAGAAACATCAAGCCGGATATGTTCTCGACGACAAAAATCCAGCATTGCTCCTTGGGACAAGTTAGTACCATTGTCCGTGATAATGCTGTGCGGATATCCAAAACGGAAAATCAGCTTTTTCAGAAATTTGACCGCTGTCTCTGCATTGCAAGCTCCAACAGGTTCCGCCTCAACCCATTTAGTGAATTTATCAACTGCCACCAATAAGTGAGTCTTCTTGTTAGAGGACATTTTAAAGGGACCGACCATGTCCAGCCCCCAGACCGCGAAGGGCCAAGTTATGGGAAACATCCTCAATTCTTGAGCCGGCACATGAGCATGTCTCCCATATCGTTGGCAACCATCACACCACCGTACTATGTCTTCGGCATCTGCATGAGCCGTCAGCCAAAAGAAACCATGTCGAAAAGCCTTTGATACCAAAGAACGTGACCCGGCGTGATGCCCGCAGTCTCCAGAATGAATGTCATTTAGGATTACGCATCCTTCCTCGGAGGAAACACACCGCTGAAAGACCCCAGAAGCACTCCGTTTATATAACTCGCCATTAATGATGACCATGGATTTGCTACGTCGAACGATCTGGCGAGCCAAAACTTCGTCGGTGGGTAACTCGCCGCGAGTGAGATAAGCCAGATAAGGAAGAACCCAGTCCGGAGTAACATGGAGAGCCGCCACAAGCTGAGACTCGGGAGCTGGTATCGCCAACTCCTCCTCCGTGGGTACCGTCACAGACGGTTTATGCAGGATATCCAAAAAAACATTAGGGGGGACCGGTTTTCTTTGTGAGCCGAGTCGCGAGAGGGCATCAGGTGCTTCGTTGAGTCGCCGATCAACATGATCCACTTGATATCCATGAAAATAGCCCGCCACATCAGATACAGCTCGTCTGTAAGCCGCCATCATAGGATCCCGAGAATCCCAGGTACCCGAAACCTGTTGCGCCACCAAATCTGAATCCCCAAAACATCTG
Organism: Hordeum vulgare subsp. vulgare; assembly: GCF_904849725.1. Lineage (NCBI taxonomy): Eukaryota > Viridiplantae > Streptophyta > Magnoliopsida > Poales > Poaceae > Hordeum > Hordeum vulgare. The sequence continues at coordinate 365,927,519 of NC_058523.1, forward strand.
ACTCGGGTTAGGTTCATCTCTTTTGCCAGTCGCAAACCGTGGAGCAGAGCTTCATATTCCGCCGCATTATTTGTGCAGGGAAACATGAGTCGGAGACCATAGCAGAACTTATCTCCTTGAGGGGATATCAGCACCACACCAGCCCCCGAGCCCTCCAACTGCCTGGATCCATCAAAGTAAATAGTCCAATAGATAAGGTCAGGCCGATCTTCCGGAACCTGAAGTTCCGTCCAACCGTTAACGAAATCGACTAGTGCCTGGGATTTGATGGCTGTGCGGGGGGTATATTGTATGTGATGAGACCCAAGCTCTATTGCCCATTTGGCGATTCGCCCTGTTGCCTCCCGATTTTGGATGACGTCACCGAGGGGGGCGGAACTGACCACAGTGATCGGGTGCTCCTGGAAATAATGTTTAAGCTTTCGACTCGCCATGAACACCCCATAGACCAGTTTTTGCCAATGCGGGTATCGCTGTTTGGAAAGAGTTAACACCTCACTGATAAAGTATACCGGACGTTGCACCGGGTATTCCTTTCCTTCCTCCTTTCTTTCGACGACCACAGCCACGCTGACCGCCTTGGAATTTGCCGGGATATACCAGAGCATAGGCTCCTTTTCAGTTGGGGCTGCCAGGACCGGCGGGTTAACCAATTGATGTTTCAAGGCCTGAAGCGCCTCGTCTGCCTCCTCTGTCCATACGAATTGGTCGGATTTCCTCAACAATTGATAAAGAAGAATCGCCTTTCCCCAAGGCGGCTCACGAAACGACTTAGAGCCGCAATGCGGCCCGCTAGTGGCTGAACTTGATTAACATTCGTCGGCTTCCCGAGAGAAGTAACCGCTTCAATTTTGTCCGGGTTAGCCTCGATGCCGCGCTCTGATACCAAGAAACCCAGTAGTTTTCCTGCAGGTACACCAAAAACGCACTTGGTAGGATTTAGCTTCATCTGATATACCCGTAAATTATCTAAGGTTTCCTTAAGGTCTTCCAAAAGTGTCTCCCCCCGGCGGGTCTTGATCACAATGTCATCAACATAAGCATGGACGTTGCGGCCAATTTGGTTATGAAGACAATTCTGGATGCAGCGTTGATAAGTCGCCCCTGCGCTCTTGAGTCCGAACGGCATGGACACATAGCAAAAGGCCCCGAAGGGGGTTATGAAGGCCATCTTCTCCTGATCTTCCACGACCATCTTGATCTAATGATAACCTGAATAGGCATCCAAAAAGCAAAATCGTTCGCATCCCGCCACCGAGTTAATGATTTGGTCGATGCGGGGAAGAGCGAAAGGATCTTTGGGACAAGCTCTGTTGAGGTCCGTATAGTCAATACACATACGGAAAGTGCCATTCTTCTTGAGTACTAACACCGGGTTAACCAACAATTTGGGGTGAAAGACTTCCACGATGAACCCGGCGGCTAAAAGACGGGCGAGTTCTTCTCCAATCGCCTTGCGTCGCTCCTCGTTAAATCTGCAAAGGTACTGTTGGACAGGTTTTTATTTTGGGTCAATATTAAGATGGTGCTCAGCGAATTCTCTCGATACACCCGGCATGTCGGAGGGCTCCCCTGCGAAGATGTCGCGATTCTCACGGATGAATTCGATGAGCGCGCTTTCCTATTTGGGGTCCAGACCCGTCCCAATGGTGAACTGCTTGCATGAATCACCAGGAACGAAATCGATTGTCTTAGTATCATCCGTCGGTTTGAATTTGAGGGGCGACTCAGAATCTGTAGTCGGCTTCTTGAGTGGTGACATGTCTGCCGGGTCAACATTGGCCCGATGATGTTTGAGCTCTTCCGCCGCACAGGTGACCTCCGCATAAGCCGCGTCCCCCTCCTCACATTCCTTGGCGGTTCTTCTATCTCCATCAATCGTGATGGGTCCTTTAGGACAAGGCATTTTGAGCTTGAGGTAGACGTTGCACGGGCGGGCCATGAAGCGGGCGTAAGCCGGTCGCCCGAACAGCGCATGGTACGGGCTTTTCAGCTTGACCACCTCGAAGATTAGAGACTCCGACCTGTAATTCTGCGCAGTTCCAAACGCTACTGAGAGCCTGACCCGGCCTATGGGATAAGCCGACTTGCCCGGGACAATGCCGTGGAAAACCGTGGTTGAAGGCATCAAGTCTTTCTCCAATAAATTCATCCTCTGGAAGGTGTCGAAGTATAGGATATTAATGCTGCTGCCACCATCCATGAATACTTTTGACAGGGTGTAACCCCCCACTTGGGGAGCCACGACTAATGCCAGGTCGCCCGGGTTATCTATTCTTGGCGGGTGATACTCTCTACTCAATGTTATGGTCTACTCGGACGAGTGGAGATATCTGGGAATCGGCGGCTCAGTTACGATGTACACCCGGTGATTTACCTTTTTATCACGCCAGCAAGCATTAGTGGTGAAAACGTGGTACTGCCCATTACTTAGCTGTTTGGGATTGTTGCGGAAGCCCCCGTTGTCATCCTGGTCCTGTGGAGCCCCCTGGGGGCGGCTGTTGAAAAACTCCCGGCGGGTTGTACCGCCGCTGGTGGTGCACCGGGTACTGGCCGCTGCCTCGTTGCGGGCCTCCCTGAGCCCCCTGTTCGGGAAAACCGACGAAGGGGTTCTGCCTTTGGTTGGGCGCGGCGAGTTGGTCCTGGCGCCGGTTCGGATCTTCGTTTTGGCTCTTTTTGATTGCCTCCGCCCGAAATTCTCGCATCACGAAACAGTTCTCCCAAGAGTGGCCCGCCGGGCCGTCGGCCGTGGCGTGTTGCAGGCAAGGGCCTTTGAGTAGCTCTTCATAATTACGCGGCCTTTTCCCACTGAAACCTCGATTTTTCTTTTTGCCGTCATTGGCATTGGTGTTGGCAACCAAATCCGAGGGCTCCTCCTGTGGCCTGCGCTTGCCGTTGGTCCCCTGATTGTGACGGTTGCGGCCCTGGAAACGGGTATGATTTTTTGTCGAATCGCCCTTTTTGGGTGAGTTACCCTTACCATCCTCACCGGGATCCTTGGTATCATCGGCCTCGGCATACCTAGTGAGGGTGTCCATCAGTTCGCCCATGTCCTGAACTTTCCGTTTGAGTCGCCCCAATTTCTGGACCAACGGTTCATAGTGGCAGCTGTGCTCGAGGATAAGCACAGCTTGTGCTGCCGTGATACCATCTCATGAATGGATAATTTCTGCGACCCGCCGTGACCAATGGTGTGCCGACTCATCCGGGCGTTGTACGCAGTGTTGTAAGTCGACGATCGTCATCGGTCGTTTACAGGTTCCCCGGAAGTTTTTGATGAAACGCTCTTTCAGCTCGGCCCAGGACTGGATAGAATTGGGAGGTAAGTTTTTCAGCCAAGTGCGCGCCGATCCCTCGAGCATCATGGTGAAATATCTGGTGCAAACCGCCTCATTTACGTCGAGCATGTCCATGGCAATCTCATAGCCCTCAATCCATGATGTTGGTTCGAGATCTGGTGTGTAATTAGGCACCTATCTTGGTCCTTTGAAATCCTTGGGCATTCTTTCGTTCCGAAGGGCTAGGGATAAGCACGATACCCCGACTCGCCCTCTGGTCCCTGCGAGGGGGGCCTGGGCATCTTGAATGTTGGGGAGATCTCTGCCCGGCGGGTTCCGCTCGGGCGGGTTGTCCTGCAGGAAGTGTCGCGGGCCACTGTTTACGGCTGGCTGATCCTCTGGCCTACTCCTGGTGTAGCTCGCCTGAGGGGTGGAGTGCAATCTCTCAAGGCTGTGTGAGAACTGTGCGTTTCGAACCACCGGCGTTTTCAACATCTCGATGGCGTTCCTTGCTTCAATCTCAGCTGGGGTGTTGCCGTGAATCGGAAGAGACTCCAAATGGCGAGTTGCGGCAAGCACGTTATCCACCGGGTTGGACAAGTGGCCTTGAGGGGTCCGGAAACGAGGAATTTGACCCTCAGTCGGCTGAACCAGCGGGTTAGTTGGGCGGCCCGGCCCTCCTGCTGGGGCGGCTCCCATCCCGGGGGTTCGAGGAGTGTCGAACAGGCGGGTCGGGTTGAGGTCATGGGGTAGGCGACCCTGGTGTCTCCGCTGATGGACGGCGTCGGACGCGCGCTGCTGTCTTTTGAGCCACCAGTTGTCAGTGTTCAGTCGCATCCTTTCGGCCGTGATTTGGGCTTGTCGTGTCTCGATCCTGGCGGACTCCATCTCAGCATCCTGATGGGCCTTCGCCACCACCTCTCTTAGCTTTGCTAACTCTGCGTTTATCTCCTCTTGGTTCTCTGGCGTGAGGGGAGTTGACATTAGTCTCGTGATTTCCGCCGCTAAATCCACTAGGACTGCGGACGCACTTCTGGATGTCCCGCCGGTCCCATCGCCTCCGGTGGGGTTTTGTGCGGGTTGAGTTGCCCCAGCCATGTAGATGGCAATCTGGCGGCGGGTTCGATCAAGGACTTCCGGATCCATGGCCAGTGACAAGCCTCCGAGACCGTCTCCATGGAGAGACCGGATGGAATCTGAATCGCCCATGGATGACTCATCGTCAGAGTTGACCGGGGTAACCTCCTGAGCCGCGACGTGGTCTGGCTCCTCCGACCCCTGCGTGAACCCCAATAAGACTGGGCGAGTTAGATTCTGTGTTATGACTGGGCGGACGTACCTGGCCGGCTCGACGATGTCTGGCTCAGGAACGGATGATCCGATCATGCCGATGAAGACGTTGATCTTGCCAAAGGGGACTCTGTAGCCTGATTCGAGAGAATTCACTTCAGGTCGCCATCGTTGGTTGTCGATGTAGGTTATCCCGCGGCGGCTCCGAGTCATGAGTGCCGTCGCATAACTCCCAAACCCTGGTAGGGCTCCCTTTGAGAACTCAACTCCACCGTGCGTAGGCCCCACGGTGGGCGCCAACTGTCGTGGTTTTGTCACGGCAGATGTCCTCGTGAAAGGACTTAGTACTGGAGCCATCGCACCTTGGTGGCGACTCAAAGGGGTTAAACGGGAGGAACGCGGCGATTTACCCAGGTTCGGCCCCTCGAGAAGAGGTAACGGCCTACGTCCTGCTACGTGTGTATTGATGTGGATTCGATTACAAGGGAGGCGTAACTCGCCTAACCTAGCACTCGATGATTTCTAACCCGCCTCTCCTCCTTAAGACTCGCCTTTATATATAGGTCGAGGCCTTAGGGTTTACAAGAGTCCCTTCCTCCTTACAAATCGTGACCATTATAGTCTCTAGGTCGCCGTCCTTCAAAAACCCGGAGACCTTCCACAAATCATAACCGTCCCGCGGCCTTGAACCGCCCAGGCTGAAGCCCAAGTAACCCAAAGGATGAATCGCCTTACTAGTAACCCGGCCCATCTTGGGAGGGTCACTTAATAAGTAATATCCCCAACAGTTACCATCAAATCAAGATCAAGAACGGGGACATTCCAAAAACAGCTTTTGTCTCTCGTTATGGCCAATACGAGTACACCGTCATGTCCTTCAGTTTAAGCAATGCCCCAGCCACCTTCTCTCGCTTGATGAATTTAGTCTTCATGGAGTATTTGGATAAATTCGTCGTAGTATACCTCGATGATATTCTCATCTACTCGAAGAACTAACAAGAACATGCCAAGCATCTAAGGCTGGTATTGATGAAACTTCGAGAGCATCGCCTTTATGCCAAGTTTTCGAAATGTGAATTTTGGTTACCAGAAGTGACCTATCTAGGCCACGTAATCTCTGGTAAGGGTATTGCTCTCAATCCCGAGAGAGTTCAAGCCGTCCTTGATTGGACTCAACCTGAATCGGTTAAGCAAGTTAGGAGTTTTCTTGGTCTAGCGAGCTGTTGTCGCCGCTTTGTCGAGAATTTCTCCAAGGTTGCAAACCTTCTAACTGAACTCCTCAAGAAAGATAAAAAGTTCGAGTGGACACCATAGTGTGAGCATAGTTTTCAGGAACTGAAAAGACACCTGACTTCGGCACCTGTGTTGCTACCACCGGATTTTTCTAAGGACTTTGTTATCTATTGTGACTCCTCGCGACAAGGTTAAGGTTGCATTCTCATGCAGGATCGTCATGTGATTGTATACGCATCTCGACAGTTGCGTCCACATGAGGATAATTATCCCACACATGATCTCGAGCTTGCAGCTGTAGTCCATGCACTTAAAACCTAACGACATTACCTTCTTGGTAATCATTGCGAAATATTCACTGATCACCAAAGTCTGAAATATATCTTCACCCAGCCGGATTTGAATCTCAGCCAAAGACAGTGGGTTTAGTTGATCACAGATTACGACTTAGGGATAACTTACACCCCGGGAAGGCCAATGTTATGGCTGATGCAGTGATTCGTAAGTCTTATCGTAACAATTTGATGTTACAACGAGGTCAGCGACATTTCTATGAGGAATTTCTAAAGTTAAACCTCCACATTGTTCCTCATGGATTCCTTTCTAACCTAGTGGCGAAACCTACTCTTAGGGATCAACTCATAGCTGGCCAAAAGCATGATAAGGGTATATCATGGATCAAGGAGAATATTATTAGCGGAAATGCTAAGGAATTCTCCATGAATAATAAAGATGTTGTGTTCTTTCAGAATCGTTTAGTGGTTCCTAAGAATCCACATCTAAGGCAGTTGATCCTTAAGGAGGCTCATGATTCTCGTCTCACTATTCATCCTGGTAGTACTAAAATGTATCAGGACCTACGACAGAGGTTTTGGTGGACTAGGTTGAAGAGAGAAATTGCTGAGTTCGTTGTTAAATGCGACGTTTGTCGTCGAGTTAAGGCAGAACATCAAAGGCCTGCTAGCACCCTTCAACCTTTAGTTATTCCTGAATGGAAGTGGGATAAAGTCAGTAAGGATTTCATCACTGGATTTCCCAAGACCAGTAAAGGAAATAATGCTATCTTTGTGGTCATTGAACGTCTTTCCAAAGTAGCTCATTTTCCTCCAGTTGGTGAGAGTATAACAGCTAGCCAGCTAGCAGAGATATACATCTCTCGAATAGTGTCTCTTCATGGTGTTCTTGTGGAGATTAATTCAGACCGTGGAAGTATTTTTAGTTCTCGCTTCTGGGAAAGTTTTCAGAATGCCATGGGGACTCACCTATCTTTTAGCACTGCTTTCCATCCTCAATCAAGTGGTCAAGTAGAAAGAGTGAATCAAATCCTAGAAGATATGCTCCGAGCTTATGTTATATCATTCGGTATGAATTGGGAGAAGTGCCTTCCATTCGCCGAATTTGCTTATAACATTGGTAATCAGTCAAGCTTGGGCAAAGCTCCTTTTGAAGTTCTCTATGGACGAAGATGTCGAACACCTCTTAATTGGTCAGAAACCGGAGAGAGGCAACTCTTTGGTCCGGATATGATCCAGGAAGCAGAAGAGCAAGTTCGCATTATTCGTGAAAAGTTGAAAACAGCCCAGTCTCGTCAAAAGAGCCAATATGATCGTCATCATAAGGTTGTGACCTTTGAAGTTGACGAGAAGGCTTACCTTCGGGTTACACTTTGAAGGGTACCCATCATTTCGGTATCAAGGGAAATTTGGCTCCTCGTTACATCGGTCCTTTTAGCATTCTTGCCAATAGAGGAGAAGTTGCCTACCAATTGGAACTTCCTCCGCATCTTTCCAAGATTCATGATGTATTCCACGTCTCGCAACTCAGGCGTTGCTTTTCGGATCCTATCCGTGAAGTGGACCACGAAACGCTTGATCTCCAAGATAACCTTTCACACCGAAAATACCTTGTTTGTATTCTTGATCAAGCTGAGCATACCACTCGACATCGAAACCTCAAGTTTCTTAAAGTTCAGTGGTCAAATCATTCTGAAAAAGAGGCAACATGGGAAAGAGAGGATCGTCTTCGACTTGAGTATCCCGAGCTATTCCTGATGACTTCTAAATCTCGGGACGAGATTCTTTTGAGTGGGGGTGAGTTGTCACATCCCTGAATACCTAATAGAATTTAGCAAGATTGTGCTCATGTCTTCTTCATTGCATCCAAGAAAATGAAATGAAATCAAAAGCAAAGAAAGAAAACGAAAGCAAACCCTAGCAACTCTTTATTCAAAAGCAATTCAAATTTGGTGGCAAATTAAAGAATCCAAAATGGCCATTAGAAAAGTTCATCATTTCTGATAAATGTTGAACACAAAACATCAGGGGTCAAATATATTTTGAAAATTCTTTTCGCATATTATTTTAAATTTAAAAGTTACTGAAATCAACTATATAATTGATTTCAAATAATCCAAAGTTTCCAAAAATGTTGAAATCTTTATATGTGTTTGGAAATATTCCAAATAACACCCTAGCATGTCTCAAACCAGTCGGCAGCAGGAGGTGGTCGCCGCTCCCTCCGGTGTGGCCACGCACCTGCGTGCCTGCCTGGCCGCCGCTTCACGCTGGCAAGGAGGGGATAAGCCTCCCGCAGCTGGCCCCGAGCCCATCCTCTCCTCTCTCAGCCGCCATTAGAGCCCGAGCCGAGCTCGAGCTTGCCGTTGCTCCAGCCCCTATCCCTCTCACCTGAGTTGCGCAAAAGCTTCGCCATGATCTCGTGAAGCTCTCTAGCTAGCTGCTCAACGCCGAGAACCCCTGCGACGCCGTGACGCCATTGTCTTCAACCTCGTATCCCCGGACCTCGCCGCCGTCGTTCTACCTCCTCATTCCTACTCCGAGCCGGATCTCGGCGCCTCTGCAATCCAAGTGAGCCCACGAATATTTCCCCCATGTTTTCCCCTTCGATTCCGTCGTCTAGGTCCCGATTCCACTAGAGCCCGACGAGATCCGTCCCGGGAGCTCGTCGCCGGTAGCTCTCCGGTGATCGGCTGGTCATTCTGAGGCCACCAGCAGCATTAGTGCCCTCCTAGCCTCTGGATCAATGATCCCGATGGTGCCCGAACTCCGGCAGCCGCTCAGCTCGCCGCCGCCGTCATCTCCGGCCATCCTAGCCCATGTTCTTTGCAAACATGGATCTGCGATCGAGCGGCCAATCGTCTGGTACCTTCCGCCTTGCGTTTGGTGGCCGGAATAGAAAACCAGAAGCGCACCGTCGTCTTTGTGGTCGCCGGAGCTCATCGCTGGTGAGTTCCACCTCGCCGCTGGTGGATATGAGCTCCCCAGAGTCAATGACATGTGGGGCCAGCCCCTTGACAAATTAAGTTTAATAAAAATAAAAATATAAATTATATTAAAAGTTAAACAGACACTGACATGTGGGTCCAGCTCAATTAAATTGCTAATTAAGTTTAAACTTAACTAATTTCTAGCCAGAGTCACTGACCAGTGGGTCCCACTAGTCAGGTTTGACTTTCAACGGCCAACTGACCTGCTAATGTCATGCTGATGCAATAAGTCTAATTCTAGTTTTTAAATAATTCCAGAATAATTGCAAAACTCTGGAAATTCATAGAAATTTGAATATAACTCCAAATAAGAAAAAAATGCAAATTGATCAGAAAAATTCAATGAACACAATGGTGCTACTTTCATGCATGAAAAACAAAGTCATGAAACAACATCACGTCAAATCAATGATGTCATTTCAAATGATATTTGAATTTTGATTTCAAACCAGATGCAAACTAAGGTTTCACCAACCACACTGAATCATATCACCCTTCATTTCATGTCATGTTCATGCATCATGATAGTTGCATATGATTGTTATTAATTGTATGTTGTTATTTGGTAGGCCCCGCCTCTTTAGATACGACTGATTATCCGAGTGACAGATATCGTCCCTCTGCTGAGCAACAAGGAAAGCAACAATTTTGATAATCCCGATAAATCCCATGTTCTCGCTCCTGCTCTTATTTATTGCATTAGGTCAAAATGCTTCAAATGCTTTTACCACGTTATTTGAACCCGTTCCGTTGCATGAGCTGTCTTTGTCACAGTAATTAGCCAAACTATGCGACCTAGCATACCCGGTAGATGCTTCAGCCATGATGTGTCTTATCCTGCTATGCATGCTATGCTTACAGTTGTGTTTGGTCTTTCATCTGGGAGATGAACAGGATCGTGAGAATGCATTTTGTTAATAAAGGTTGTGTGTTGAACCTGATTTGGTGAAGGTACCGGTGAAAGGCTATGTAGGAGTACATGGCGGGTTGTTTCATTGGAACCTTCCTTAGGAACTGAGTTCCGTGTACGTAATCCATGAAAAGATACTACCACATGCTGGGCCCTAAAATATGACCCCGCACGACTTATTAATCGCCTAGTACTCGGTCCAGGAGTTGCAAGTAGTCTTTGGTGTTTATAGTCATGATGTAGGCCGTGCATAGTGCTTACCTTAGAGGTGGGCTATGATGCGGTAGGCAGTGGCACGGTGTACCAAGTGGTACCTGGATGGTGGGATTGGGAACCCTGCGCACATTGTTTGGGGCCGTGGCGGAAACCTCGGCCGACTTTCGTGCGGGTTACTCTCAAATAGGCGATAAACCTGGACTAGGTATTAGCGTGGTTAACGGTCATGGCTGACTCCCTCGCTGGGCTTCTGCTTGAAGGTTGCCGAGGTGCATGACGTGCACATAGCGATAACTCGCGAGAGCGGGTGTGAAGAAGTACACCCCGACAGGGTTATGGTCTATTCGAATAGCCCCGTCCGCGGATATGGACTACTTGGAAACATATGTTGTTCATAGATAACTTTAATGGCTACTCCTAAAAGTATCAAGATAAGTGTGAGTGTTCTGGATGGCTTTTCCGTAGGAAGACGGGAATGATTCCATGATGGTGTATTGTTGTGGAGTTAGTGGACTCCTGTGCGAGAAATCAAAGTTGTTAAAACTATATTAAAACGTAGTTTTGTCTAGCCAAGAGTCAAAGCTGGCTTGCTGCATGAAACACCACAATCCCCTTTATTGATACCTGAGCATGAGTAGATAGATCTGTTCTAAAGTCTTGATGAGTACTCTTGTACTCATGTTTGCTTAATAATTGTTGCACAGGATACCCATGAGCCAACAGATGGGTTCTTTCTAGACATCGATGATGACGAGTAGCTGGTGTCCCATCTATGACCTGGCCCCTTTCAGAAGGGATCTGTAGATAGTCAGGCTTTATGCCTTATCCTTTCATCTGTCTGTACTCAGATAGCCTTATGCTTCTGTTGGTTTGTAGGACTTTGATTGTATGACTTTGAGTGTCGGCTCGTGTGACCCCTGCTTGTATGAACATATTATGCAAGACTCTTCCGGTTCTTCTCAATAAATGTCGTGATGTTGTATGGTTGTGTTGTGATGCCAATGTTGTATCTATGCATATCTGGTATGTCATGCGTACGTGTGATGCACAGTGATAGGTATGGGATTCAACACCTAGTCGTATGCCTTAGTAGCTTTCTATACGGAGAAATGCACCTTTGTGATTCCACCGAGCCTTGTTAGTTCGCTACTGCTCCGGACACATTGGTTGACCGGCATGTCTCCTTCTTAGTTGTTGTGTCTATCCCTATGGGGAAATGTCACGCGATGTAATGGAGTCCTTGTAGCTTGCTACGACTCGTGTACACTCATTGATGACCGACACCTGCTTTGCTGGGTTATGTATGCTTGTCTCTGTACAGACGAGCCACTTGAGTTTATGGCTAGATATGTCGACCCGGGTTCTTTGACATTGGAATGCTAGCGACACTAGTGCATACGTGAGTCAAAAGGCACAAACGGTCCCGGCTAAGGTAAGGTGGCAGCCGTGGGGATGACCGTGCGTGAGACCGCAAAGGGAAGCAATGTGTTACACGCTGGATTCCTATGGCTTAGGATCGGGGTCCAGACAGGTTGAAGCATTTTTTTGCTAGAAGCACGCATATCTCAGGATAGGCCCATCCAAAATAGGTATAACCGAATAAAAGATTGCAAATAAAATGTATATTTCATTTCACTAGCATATCACATCAAATACAATACATCATCCACTGACTCCATGCATTAAGGTTGAACGCCTCACAAGGGCACATCAACATAATTTTACATGTACACAACAGAATATTTATGCAAGTGCAAGTGCATAGAAAAAGGACCCAACAAATGCACAATCGCACATAAAGAGAGTTCCACAAAGATTGGATGAGAACCACAAGTTTCTTCTCATCCTCTTCCTCTGCACAATATGCTCTTGCCATTGCCACCCTTAAAGAAGAAAATGATGGTAAGGCTTTCAGAACAAGGAAACTATTCGTCACGCAGGGTGAAGAATTGTTAACATAAGTATTCTTGTTGCCATCAATACATAAGAATTACGCCATCTTGCAAAGATATAAAATTAAATGTGCATCAACATCCCATCACACAAACTCTTGTTTCATTAGTTGAATAGTATACACAGGCAATTCAAAACTGAGAGGTCGTGTATATTAAAAATAGTACAAAATGATATTTCACAATGAACCCAACAAAACAGAACTTTGAAAATGGAGGCACAGGAGAATTCGGAAAATTTGTAATCCTTTGGAAAGATATTCTATTAAAATCGCAAAGGTGCTGAATGGTTTACCACCATCTCATGATCTTTACAAATTAACTAGGCACATCTTCAACTTTAGGATGAGTTCCACTACAGGTTACAACCATCATCATGGTATTCGAATAAAAACACACATGAGGTAAAAATGTGGTGTGCAGAATAATCACATAATGCTATTCATGCAGTCAACAGACGAGAGAACAGCAGGTTGCTTTCAAAAGTTAAAAGATTAACGCTAGATAATACAGTGGCAGTGTTGCACGCTAGGACACTGTCTACTCCTGGTGTTACAAACAAATATTTTTTTCGTCCTTAGCTCCTTAACTGTGTGCCAAGAAGATGATTTAACCTCATAGTAAGAAGTACAACACGCAGAAATAAACTAGGACCGATACGCATCTCCATTCCTATTCTGCAAGATAATTGTGCTAGTTTTTGAAGAAAAAAAATATTACTATGGGTCAGGCTCATATCTTGTCATGTGGGGCAAACAGTATAGTCGCAACTTGCATGAGACATTCACATTCATGTCAACAAGCAGATGATTACTACTGAATACATGGTCAAAGGGACAATACAAATACATGGACGGCAATTCACTTTTCTACAGCATCCATTTACTTCCAGTGTCTTAAATTTTAGATAGCACTTGTTAACCGAGATTTTATATCTATGTGTGGCTCAAAGTAACTAGCACAACATATATTTGGTAGTACTGTACTAAGTACTATATCTGCTTCCAAATGTTTGGTAGTATTGTACTAAGTATGTGCACAATCAGAAAATATAAGACACAATAAGTTTAAAAATGATACGCAGATCATCTCCATAACATGCAGAGCAACTATTTCAGAAATTTTAAATGGTTTTTTCATATATACTTATCATCTTGAAATGGTACTAAACTAACAAGGATAGTAAACAGAAAAACAAGAGGAGACATTCCATGCTGATACATTAGAGAACTTACTGGTGGTTAGTTAGGACAATATCTATCGAATTGAATTTCCACTCGATTGTCCAGTATATGCTGTCATTTATGAAAAGAGATATTACACGTAAAGCTCTTTGCATATGATAAAGGAAAGGAGGGGGAGTGATACTGCTCGTAAGGTTCACTCAAATGTATAAATAATTTTTGGATTGTACGATGGAGGGTAGACATAGGATGCTTGCACAAGTTATGATAAAAAAACAAAACACTATATTGGTTCTCAAGGTGTTGTAGCAAACGTGCCGATAGGCAGCGGTTGTATAATTGCCTAAATAGAAAAGGAGAGGTTAAACTTGAATGGAAACTTATCACTTGTGAGCTCAAGCGCCAAACAATGGAATCATGCAATCGCCAAACTTAATCATAATCACATTAAGTATGACTTGAACCATAGCAATCAAGCACTCTAAATTCTAAAGCAAACTTACTGAACTTTAGAAAAAGAAATGAGCGTGCCATGGAACCAAACCAGAAACCCAGGCCCATAGCCAACTCTTGTCTCTCATGCTCACCTCTTTATCTCATATTCACACGCAGGATAACTCTCAAGGCAGTCTACATAACGCATCAAATTCCAGTCTCTCTTCCTTGACTCACCTCAGCTCAGGGGCAAATCAAATCTCTCCAAATTAAATAGCTAGAAATTAACTCTTGGATGCCTCTTATCCTTGCTCAATTCTCCTCCAACCCAATTTCCCAAGAAGAGAGATTCGATGCAATTTTATTATTTGCTGGTTGTTTTCTTTCAATTTGTCTTTCCGCTGTATTGGCTACTATTTTACTTGATAATTATCATATATATGGTTCCTTTTGGGTGTGTTTTCTCAAGAGAAAAAAAACATGTACAGACACCGACTTGGTTTAATTAGAAAATAAAAGACAGAGTCCATCAAGATGGCGATAAACTGCAAGTTTGCTCCGTTGCAACATATAAATTGTGGGTTTTCCTACTGATTTTACATTCAATCCTACCCTTAGAAAATCTGAACAATCGGAATCTTGCTTCGCTGTTTCCTCCATGGTCATGGCACATAATGGGAGCACCAAGCATGGCCGCCTCATGGTTTGCATTAGCCAGTCTAACGAAGGTTGTTTCGCCTCTTCTCTGGCCCCTCTGTTCCTTAGTTTTTGTTAGCCAAAGAAGCTTGTTCTTTAGTTAATTGGTTGCTCTTTATTGAATCTGTGTGTCCTAATTTTCTAAGATGTCTTCGTCGAAAGATGGACACTAAGAAGGAAGAAGAGTCGGCAAAGGAGACCTGTTGTGGTGCCGTGAGCGGTTCTGCGGCCTTGCGGATGGCGACGAGCGATGGCGGCAGCTTGGCGCCCGGGCGTCCCTCGAAGTACCGGCCGAGTTTGCCGCCGAAGTCGCCGAGCAGCTTGTGGCTCGACTCCCTCACCATGCTTGTCTCCTCCAGCAAGTTGAAATCTGCACGCGCGCGGAGAAAAAACAGGGGACGGTGAGCATGGACGGAGCGGGGGACGGTACACGGGATAGGGGGATGAATCTGCTCACCGGAGAGGAGCTAGGTGTCGTCGAACTGGGCGAGCGGGACGGGGGCGGTGCGGGGGCACATGCAGGAGCAGGCGGCGCAGTGCTTGTGGGCCTGCACGCAGGGGACGCTGCATGAGAGGCACGAGGGAGGAGGAGCACAGGAACTTTCACGCGAAGACAACGACAATCTGGTGAGGGGTGAGGGGAAGGATGGCTGACGGCGGGAGGGGTATGAGGTGAAGGCTGGCGGCAGGAGGGGTGGGACGGGACTCGAGGGGGACGGGTCTAGAGCTAGGGTTACGCTTAGGTTTGTGGGGAAGGGTCTTTAATCTCTATATCTTATTCACATTTTTTTGATTGAATTATATCCTTTCACTTAATGGGTCTTCTCAAATCCATATAGATATTGGATTTAGAAAATATGGATCCATATTATTGTCTCTAGTTGTATTTTTTGATTGCCTAAAAAGAGTTGTAGATTATTTATAATTTCTCTCAAAACAAAGCTATATTTTTTGGTTGTGTGTTGTGGGTGGAAACAATTTTCATTTAAATATGAGAGTATTTAGCATTACAAAAAACTCGCCCACTTATTTTTTATTGTCATGTTTAAGTTTTTATTGTCTGAAACACCAAGTTAAGGTACCCTATACCACCTTTCAAAAATATTTATCTAAATAGGGTCTACACATTATGAGATTAGCATGGGATCATATATTTCATTTTGGTAATTATATTGTATTTTCTAATATATTTAGGATATTAAAATGAATAATTATAGTTTATTAGTATTTATGTAATATAATTTACTTCATCCATATACGTATAAAACAATTTTTGCTTTATATACATGACACATAGGCAAAATTGGTGAGGTGTCGTCGAGTCACCTCCACGCATATGTTTACGACCTTATATTTAGTCATGGTAGCACTGAAATATGATCATACATAATGCTACACATTTAATGACCATTTTGTGCAATAGGATCATGGTCATAACGTTATGGGCTTTGGACCCTCTTAGACTTGCCATGACTAATTTTCGAAATTTGGTCATGGATCAATGACCAATTAAACCACCGTCCTTATTTTTGGTCATAATTGAGCATTTTTCTTGTAGTGTCTGCAACTCCCCTATCTTGAAGACTGGAGTCCCCGGCAATGGCGCCAAAAACTTTCTTGATTACGAGTTGATGGATATACTTCTCGCCCCTCGTTGGTTACCCCAAGCGGAAGGTGGAGATGTATTCAGGAGAAAATTTCCCATACACGGAGACTCTAAGGTTTATCAAACCAGGAGGACTCCTAGGCTCAACAAGTAGGTGTCTTGCACCCTGGCGCTAGCAGAAGACGTGGACCTGCACACACAACATATAACTTTACTCCCAACGAGTACAGAGAGGTTATCAATCTCTCCGGCCTTGTAGTTTGCAAAGGATCAAAACACAAGCGGGAAGGTAATAGTGATTGCAACGGAAAAGTAAATGAAAGCGGTAAATGATGGAGGTGTAAACAATAATGCTGATATGGACCAAAGTCACACGATGTTCACTAGTGATGTGTCTCTCCCAGAAGACGATAAACAACTATGCTTGGGTAAAGAAATCACAGTTGGGCAATTGCCAAAATTATGATCCCACGGCAATGCTAATTATGCTCCTTGATAGTTAAAGGTTCAATAGTAATGGGCAGTACGCCAAGACAAGTAGATCATTTGTTCATCAACATCTACTTACTAATCATCGACCTTGAGATATCTATCCAAAACATCTCTCCGGTATAAAGTTGCGAGCCCCACCCAAAGTGTAAACTCAAAGCAACGGACAACTGCATTAACGAACTATGCGTAAGGTAAACAATCCTTGCAATCGTGGTCACAAGCACCGTTGTTTTCTCCGTGGTGGCAACAAGCACATCCCCTAGTCTCATGTTTCTGTCACTCAAGCTAGACATCGAGGGGCATGAAACCACAATCATGCATAATGCTCCCTCTTGGAGTTGCAATCTAGTACTTTGCCAAACCAATAAAAAGCAACGGAGAACATGCATGAATCACTAAGGAACATAATATAAAAGGATAATCAAGTATATAGCTCATAACAATCTGAACATAATCTCATAATCCATTGGATCCCAACAAACCGAGCATAGCAATAGCAAGAGAATTACATAGATGCCTTGATCATGTAGGGCAGCTCACAAGGTATGAATTGAAGCACAAGATTGGAGAGAAGATATCACATAGCTAATGGTCATGGACTAATGGTCCAAGGAGGACTAATCACGGCGTGTCCGGGAAGCGTCCATGGCGGTGGATAAGCTCCCGGAGGTCAATCCTCCCTCCGGCAGGGTTCCGAGAAGAGGTCTCCTGACGCTCCCGATCTCGGAAGCGCTGCGGCGGCGGAACGATAGAGAAATTCACGATGCTAGAAAGTTGCGAGGGTTTCCTCTCGGGACTCTAAATATAGGCTAAAGGAGAGCACCGGAGGAGATGGGACCCACCCCGGCGACCTCCTGGCACGGCCTAGGGCCTAGCCGTGCCAGCAGGCTGCCTCGGAGGCCCCTGGTCCCCCTGTGGCTCTCCTTCAGTGATCCGGAAGATTCTGTTTCGCTGATTTTTTATATATTTTTTCTGGATTATTTCGTGCTTCGGAAAATTGGGTAAAATCCCCTACAAAATAGACATTAGTAGACAGAATCTGGCACTGGGTGCACTGAGTTTCTAGGTTAGTCCAAATATGTGTAAAATGATATAAAAGTGTAGCAAAACATATAACAATGTCACCCAAAAGATCATGGAACAAGAAGAAATTATAGATACGTTTGGGACGTATCAAACATCAGTATATGTTCTTTCTTTGTATAATCTTCCCAGGCGGAGATTGAGTGGAATGACAAATACAGGCCAACAACTGTATTGGGTTGCCGTCATACCGAAGGGATTCAACCCATTCGTGGAGGGGTAGACTCGAGGCTGCGTTGGATCTACTGCTTTATCCCTATGTAATCCATTGAAATCTTTCCATGCTTCCCCATCCGATGTGTGTACCGCCATCTTATTCCCATCCAGATCTAGTTTGGTTCTTTTACCCAATTTGTGCCATGTCATCTGTCTGGCTGTCTCTTCGACCATGAAAAGATGATTGGAATATATGAATAACATTAACTGGGATTTCGATCTACCTCTTCTCGCTCATACCGTTGTGTACCACAACATACCTGTAAGACTTGCAGATGGGACAATAGTCCAAGTCTGCATAGTCCTTCCTAAATAATGCACATCCTTTCTCACACGGATGTATCTTTTCATAGGGCATCTTAAGTACACGAAGTATTTTGTCTGACTGGTACAGATTTGCAGGCATGACATGGCCTTTGGGTAGGCAACATCCAAATAGTGTCATCATCGCGTCATAGCATTCCCTTCCCAAGTTGAACTGAGACTTTAGAGCCATTACTTGTGCAATGGCATCCATCTGACAATGCGCAGTGTGCTCGTGGAGAGGATGTTTTAAATACTCCAACATTTCATAGAAGGCCTTTGCAGATTCCTCCATCTCATCATCCGAATCCCGAGCATCATCAAAGACTTTCACCATGTCTTCGATCCCGGTACCGTGATCGTCGGTGCGACGACGAACCACCTCAGCTCTGGTATGTTGTATAGACTCACCAAGAAATGTCCATACCGTATAATTAGGCTTAAAATGCCTCCGCTGCAAGTGTTTGATCATTTCGGCCATTGTCCTCTTTTTATAGTTGTTGCACCCAGGACAGGGGCACCAGTTTGTTTCGTGGCCACTTGCAAATGCGGTTTTCACGAACTCCTTGGTTTTTAGAAACCATTCTTTGGTCATCTCTTTGTGACTAGGGTGACCGGTGTACATACGAACGACCACTCATCTTGCCTAGCTGCTTAAGGCACCATATATATATATTCATCAATTAGTCTAGTTTGTCACTTTTATTACGTCCATGGAACCTGCACGCTAATAGTAAAAGATAGGTCCTAATCACACCCGAGTATGTGTAGAGTGAGTACATTCTCCATGCTCTGCCCCATTCCGAAACAAAATTTCAACAGCACCTCCATGCTGTTCTCCAAATACACGACTCAGCAAAAAGTTGATAGAATGTACATCCAGAGAACAACAGGGAGGTGCTGCCAAAAATTTGTCTTAGAACGGGGTAGGGTATGGAGAACGTACCCAATTTACACATACTCGGGCTATCCATGGAAATCGCTAGACAATCCGAATGAGTTACAATGATAAATATGTAACTGAATGCATATTTATCGATGCAACCCTTTTCGACGGGAGACACTTAGGTTACGCGAATTGGCATCAAAATGAAATCTACTGACATGATTAAAAGAGTATAGGAGGTGAAAGTGGATTCATAGCTCACCCTCGGTTGTAGAGGAAGTACTCGAACAACGATGATGACTCTAAAGCAGATGAAATAGCACAATACCTGTAAATTTTACCGAGTGAGAAAGCATTGACAGTTCAAACTATGAAATAAATCATATTGCCAATGATATCTCCTATTCTCCTCTTATTCTTGTTCTTCTTCTTATTCTTTCCTTCTCCTCTTCTTCTTCATCTCCTCCTCTTCTTCTACTTATTCTTCTTCTTCTTTCCTTTTCCAGTTCTTCTTCTTTTCTTCTTCTTCTTCTTCTTCTTCTTCTTCTTCTTCTTCTTCCTTCTTCTCCTTTTTCCTCTTCTTTCTTCTCCTCCTCTTCTTCTTCTTCTTCTTCTTCTTCTTCTTCTTCTTCTTCTTCTTCTTCTTCTTCTTCTTCTTCTTCTTCTTCTTCTTCTCCTTCTCTTCTCCTCTTCTCATCTTCTCTTCTTCTTCCTCCTCCTCTTCTTCCTTTTCTTCCCTTTCTTCTTGTTGTTGTTCTTCCTCTTCTTCCTTTTCTTCTTGTTCATCTTCTTGTTCTTCTTGTTCTTCTTCTTTATCCTCCTCCTCGTCTTCTTCTTCTTCTTCTTTTCCTTTTTACTCTTCTTCTGCTTCTTTTCCTTTTTACTCTTCTTCTTCTTCTTCTTATTTTTTCCTTCTCCTACTACTATTCTTCTTCTTCTTCTTCTTCTTCTTCTACTACTACTACTTAATTCTTCTTCTTCTTCTTCTCTTCTTTTTCTTTTTCTTCTTCTTCTTTTCTTCTTTTTTTGCACTAACCTAATTAACCTAAAAATACTATTCTTTTTTCTTCTCCTACTACTATTCTTTTTTTCTCTTCTTTTCCTTATTCATCACCTTCTTCTTCTTCTACTTCTACTTAGTTATTCTTATTTTCTTCTTTTCTTGCACTAACCTAATTAATCGAAATGAACAATAACCTATTTAACACTAACGGTGGCCTAAACTAACACTAACATTGACCTAAACTAACCTAATTAATCTAACACATGCAATGAAACGAAAAAAGGAAAAAAAATAAGAACTCACCGGAGGGAGGGGGTGGCCGCGGGTTAGTTCTGGCGGGGGAGCTCGCCGCGGGGATGGAGGGGGTAGCCACGGGATGCCTCAGGCACGGGGGATCTCTGCGGGGAGGGGACACCGCGGTGGGGAGAGGGGTGGATCGATGGTAGGGAAGGAGGGTGGTGCTACTTCTGAAACAACAGCGCCAGAAATTGACACGTTGATGGAGACTGGGCTTGCGTTGGTTTTTCCCTTGAAGAGGAAAGGGTGATGCAGCACAGGAGTAGTAAGTATTTCTCTCAGTTTGAATACCAAGGTATCGATCCAGAAGGAGGGTCTCATCAAGTCTAGAGTACCTACCAAACACAAACAAGCTTGCACCCAACGCTTCAAAGGGGTTGTCAATCCCTTCAAGATTGTTTGCAAAGTGAGATCTGAAGGCAGAAAGTGCAACAAAGTAAAAAGTGTAAGGCTGAAAATATGGTGTAGAGTAGACCCGGGGGCCATAGTGTTCACTAGAGGCTTCTCTCAAAATAGCAAATATCACGGTGGGTGAACAAATTACTGTCGAGCAATTGATAGAACCGCGTAAAGTCATGACAATATCTAAGGCAATGATCATACATATAGGCATCACGTCCGAGACTAGTAGACCGATACTTTCTGCATCTACTACTATTACTCCACACATCGACCGCTATCCAGCATGCATCTAGTGTATTGAGTT
This sequence comes from Hordeum vulgare subsp. vulgare, assembly GCF_904849725.1. Taxonomy (NCBI): domain Eukaryota; kingdom Viridiplantae; phylum Streptophyta; class Magnoliopsida; order Poales; family Poaceae; genus Hordeum; species Hordeum vulgare. Next base: position 365,948,588 of record NC_058523.1, read on the forward strand.
CATGATGAACAGAGTAACGCCTTAAGCAAGATGACATGATGTAGAGGGATAATCTCAAACCAATGATGAAAACCCCATCTTTTTACCCTTGATAGCAACAACAAGATGTGTGCCTCGCTACCCCTTCTGTCACTGGGTGAGGTCACCGCATGGTATGAACCCAAAAACAAGCACTTCTCCCATTGCAATAATCATAGATCTAGTTGGCCAGACAAAACCCACAACTCGAAGAGAATTACAAGGATATGAAATCATGCATAAGAGAGATCATAAGAAACTCAAATAAGATTCATAGATAATCTGATCATAAATCCACAATTCATCGGATCACGACAAACACACCGCAAAAGAAGATTACATCGGATAGATCTCCATGAAGATCTTGGCGAACTTTGTATCGAAGATCCAAGAGAGAGAAGAAGCCATCTAGTTACTAGCTATGGACCCGTAAGTCTATGGTGAACTACTCCGCAAAAGATGTCATGGTGTTGATGAAGAAGCCCTCCGTATCCGAATCTCCCCTCCGGCAGGGCACCAGAACGTGCCCCATATGGGATCTTGCGGAGACAGAATCTTGCGGCAGCGGAAAAGTAATTTTGATGATCTCCTGATTTTTTTGGGATTTTTAGGGAATTTATAGGCGCAACCCCTAGGGCAGAGGGCGCCCAGGGGGCCCACAATCCTGTGGGCCGCGGCCTCCCCCCTGGCCGTAGGGTGGGGGCTTGTGGGGCGCCTGAGGCTACCCTGCCTTGGATCTCAAGTTTCCCGATCTTCTTCCCTTACAACAAAATATCTTTTCGGGGATTTTCTTCCGTTTGGACTTCGTTTCAAAATATCCTCTCAAAGGGGTCAAAAACATGGAAAAAATAGGAATTGACACTTGGCACTGAGTTAATAAGTTAGTCCCAAAAAAAATATAAAAGGCATGCATAACATCCAAAGTTTGACAAGATAATAGCATGAAACCATCAAAAATTATAGATACGTTGGAGACGTATCAAGCATCCCCAAGCTTAACTCCTGCTCGTCCTCGAGTAGGGAAGTGATAAAGAATGAATTTTTGATGCGGAATGCTACCTAGCATAGTTGTCCTTTGCAACTTCTTTCACGTGACATGAATGTTCAGATCCGTAAGATTCGAAATAATAGTTTGCTATTGACATGAAAACAATAATACTTCAGGAAAACTAGCAAGGTAATCATGAACTTTCAAAATAACAAGGCCAAGGAAAGTTATCCCTACAAAATCATATAGTCTGGCTATGCTCCATCATCCTCACACAACTAATGTAAATCATGCACAACTCCGGTATTGGCCAAGTAATTGTTTTCGCACTCTTACTTTCTCAAACTTTTTATAACTATCACGCAATACATGAGCGCGAGCCATGGATATAGCACAATAGGTGGAATAGAGTGTGGTGGTGGTTGTGAGACAAAAAAGGAGGAGATGGTCACATTGACTCGGCATATCAAAGGGTATGGAGATGCCCATTAATAGATATCAATGTGAATGAGTAGGGATTTCCATACAAGAGATGCACTAGAACTATAAGTATGTGAATGCTCAAAAGGAGAACTAGTGGGTGTGCATCCAACTTGCTTGCTCAAGAAGACCTAGGGCAATTTTGAGGAAGCCCATTATTGGAATATAAAAGCCAAGTTATATAATGAAGATTCCCACTAGCATATGGTAGTGAAAAAGCAAGAAGCTCTCAATCATGAAGAACATGGTGCTATCATGAAGCACAAGTGTCGAAAACGATAGTAGCATTGTCCCTTCCCTTCTTTTCTCTCTTTTCTTTTTTTTCATTTGGGCTCTTAGGCCTCTCTTTTTATCCTTTTTTGTTTTTGGGCTCTTTGGCCTCTTTTTTTATTTCCTCACATGGAACAATGCTCTAATAATGATGATCCTCACACTTTTATTTACTCATAGCTCAAAAATCACAATGATGACTCCATAGGAAATCCCTCCGGTAGTGTACCGAGATGTGCAACGATCTAGCATGGCGTATGACGTTGAAACATCTCTCAAGCTATCTTACGATCATGCAATGGCAATATGAGAGTGACGGCACAAGTCATGAGATGGAACGGTGGGAGTTGCATGGAAATATATCTCAGAATGGCTATGAAAATGCCATAGTAGGTAGGTATATGGTGGCTGTTTTGAGGAAGGAATTTGGTGGGTTTGTGGACCGGCGAGAATTGTGCGACACTAGATAGGCTAGCAATGGTGGAAGGTGAAAGTTCATCTATACCATGGACTCACATTAGTCATGAAGAACTCACATACTTGTTGTGAAAGTTTTTATTAGTAATCCAAACAAAGTGCTAAACGCATACTCCGAGGGGAAGAGTTGGTCGGTGTAAACCATCACGCAATCCCGACCACAACACAAAGGATGACAATCAATAGATCTATTATGCTCCGACTTCCTAACATAGCGGTTCACCATACGTGCATGCTACGGGAATCACTAACTTCAACACAAGAATTTCTAGATTCACAACACCCTACTAACATGGATCTTAATATTACCAAATCCACGTCTCAAAACTATTTGACAGGAATCAAAACTTCTCTTTCTATTCAATGCACATGAAGATGGAGGTTTTTGCATCTTCTTTGGGTATCTATCACCTTTGGGACTACTTTCATAGCATAAGCCAACTACCAAATCACGCACCTCCGTGCTCTAAAAGATATAAGTGAAGCACATAGAGCAAAAGTATCTAGCTCAAAAGATATAATTGAAGCACTATGAGCATTCTAGCAAAATCATGATGAGTGCATGTCTCCCTCTCTCTAAAAGGTGTGCAGCAAGGATGATTGTGACACAACAAAAAGAAAAGACTCCTAAGATACAAGACACTCTAAGAAAAACACATATCATGTGGTGAATAAAAATATAGCTCCAAGTAATGTTACCGATGGATTGAAGACGAAAGAGGGGATGCCTTCCCGGGGCATCCCCAAGCTTAGGATTTTTGGTGTCCTTGAATTTGTCTTGGGATGCCTTGGGCATCCCCAAGATTGAGCTCTTTCCACTCCTTATCTCATCGTCCATGAGAACATCACCGAAAACTTGATAAGTTCACAACACAAAAATTAAACAGAAACTCGTGATAACATTAGCACAAGAAAACAAACTACCACTTCTTTTGGTACTGTAGCAAACTTGAATTCTATCTATATTGATGTTGGGCTACTGTATTCTCACTTTTCTATGGCTAGTACCCCCTCGATACTAACCACGGTTTAATCAAAACAAGCAACCAACTAAACAAAAATAGAATCTGTCAAAAACACACCAGTCTGTAGCAATATGTATACTTCGTATACTTGTGGTACCTCAAAAAATCTGAAAACTTACGATGGTATGGGCAAAAAGCATATCTACCAGCAGCAAAAAGAATCAACCCAAAATCTCTTTCTGAATAAAAATGAAAAATCCTCTCGTGAGCGAGAAGTTTCTGTCTTTTTCCAGGAGGATCAAACAACCATTACCAAGACTAATCATAAAGGTTTTGCTTGGCTCAAACACAAAAGGAAACACAAAATACACAATCACAACAGAATTGTGATGGTGTGGACGCAACAAAACAGAAAGAAAAAGATAAATTCATTGGGTTGCCTCCCAACAAGCGCTATTGTTTAACGCCCTTAGCTAGGCATAAAAGCAATAGAATCACGTATCGTCGTCTTTGGTACTCAAACCATAAGTGGCCCTCATCATGGATTCATAACGCAATCTTATTTTCTTTCTAGGAAAGTGTTCCATGCCCTTCCTTACAGGAAATTGAAATCTAATATTCCCTTCCTTCATATCAATGATAGCACTGATAGTCCTTAGGAGGGGCTTCGTCTCCACCGTGAGCTCGCGAGTATTTCCCCCCTGTTTCCCCTCCTTCTCCGGCACTCTAGCCTCGAGACCGAAGAACCCGAGCTCTGGCAGCCGCCTCTGCTCGTCGCCGGCATGCTCCGGCCACCTATAGCCCCTCCTAATGCCCGTAGTGGATGAGGCCGAGCCTGGGGATCATCCCAGTGCTCTCGGCACTCGATTCTGAGCACCATAGCAAGATCAGGTGCATCTTCGGCGAAGATTCGCCGCGCATCTTGTCGCCGCCGGTCAGACTTCGGCGGGGGACGACGTGGCCGGCCTAATCCCGGTTGTTTAACGCTAATTAGCAACTGGCAATGGGCCCTAGAAGTGGGTCAAACCCACTTAGGGGCTGGTCAGCGCGTGATTAACTCATGAGACGCTGACTAGTGGCCCCCACCTCTTAGGTTTGACCTGACCAGGTCAGTTGACCTGCTGACGCAGTGCTGACGTGGTTATGACGCAATAAAGAGATTTTCTGATTTAAAATAATTCCAGAAAATACCCGAAACTTCTAAAAATCATAGAAAATAATCTCTAACTCCAATGAAAATAATTTATATATGAAAAAGGATCAGAAAAATCCAAGGAATCTGATTTTGATATTTTAAAATACGTTTGAAAATGTTAACATCACCAAATAGACTAAATGATGAATAGGATAGCCTTATTAAACAATTTGAAATCCATTTGAACTCCACTTCAAATGTTATGATAAAACCATGATCAAGCACAACTAGTTGCCCAACATACCATAATCATGCATGCTAAAACAAGATTACCTAAGCATCAGGTCGAATCAATTAAAAGGGTATTTGAAAATACCTTGTATGAAGTGATATTTGAATCTTGATTCAAGTCAACTTCAACATAAGAAATGGTAGCTACATTAGCCTACCACCTTTCATTTTCATTGTCGGGACCCCGACCCTAAGCCATAGGAATCCAGCCTGTAACACAAAGCATCCCTTTGCGGTCTCACGCACGGTTATCCCTACGGCTGCAGCCTTACCTTAGCCAGGACCGTTTGCGCCTTTTGACTCGCGTATGCAATTGTGTCGCTAGCAATCCAGTGACAGAGAACCCGGATTGACATGTCTAGTCATAAAGCAAAGCGGCAGTTCCGCAGAGGGACAGGCATACATGACCCAGCAAAGCAGGTGTCGGTCACCAGCGAATGTAGATGAGTCCTAGCAAGCTACAAGGACTCCATTACATCGCGTGACATTTCCCCAATGGGGACAGACACAGCAGCTAAGAAGGACACATGTCGGTCAACGAATGTGTCCGGAGCAGTAGCGAACTACCATGGCTCGTTGGATCACAAAGGGGCATTTCCCTCTAAGGAATGCTACTAAAGCCTACGGCTAGGTAATCGAACCCCATACATACCAAGTACACCACACGTACGCATGGCATACCGATATGTATAGATACATCGATGGCATCGCAACATAACCATGAACATACAAACTTTATTTAAAAGGCTCGGAAGAGCCTCACACATAATATTACACAGTAGGGGTCTCACGACCCATCATAACAGTCATTCAAGTTACAAGTTAGCGGAAGTATTTAAACTGTCTGAGTACAGACAGATGAAACTAAAAGGAACATGGTCTGACTATACTATAGACCCACCCTAGGGCCAGATCGTAGCTGGGATACCAGCTACTCGTCGTCGTTGATGTCTAGGTAGAACCCTCCATTAGGGTCATTAACAACCTCTACAACAAATATTAGGAAAGCATGAGTACAAGAGTACTCAGCTAGACTTTAGGATAAGCTATCTACTCATGCAATGTATCAATAAAGAATTGTGGGGTTTCCTACGGAAAGCCAGCATTTCACTTGTGGCTTGACAACTTGCATTTTTAAATAATTTTGACAACTTGATTTCTCGCACACGAGTCCACTAACACCACAACAATACCCCATCATGGAATCATTTCGTATCCGTACGGATATGCCGTCCACGACACTCATGCTTATCTTGACAATTTTATGAGTAGCCATTAAAGTCATCTATGAACAACATATGTCTCCATGTAGTCCATAACCGCGGCCGCGGCTATTCGAGTAGATCATAACCCTGGAGGGGTGTACTTCTTCACACACGCTCTCGCCACTTATCGCCATGTGCACCTCGGCAACCTTCAAGCGAAAGCCCAGCGAGGGAGTCGGCCACGTCCGTTAACCACGCTAATACTTAGTCCAGGTCTATCGCCTATCTGAGGGTAACCTGCACGAAAGTCCGGCCGAGGTTTCCGCCACGGCCCCAAACAATGTGCACAGGGTTCCCAAGCCCACCATCCGAGTGCCACTTGGTACACCGTGCCACTGCCTAACGCATCATAGCCCACCTCTAAGGTCAGCGCTACGCACGGCCTCCAGCATGACTATAAACACCAGAAACTACTTACAACTCCTGGACCGAGTACTAGGAGATTAATAAGTCGAGCGGGGTCATATTTCAGGGCCCAACATGTGGTAGTATCTCATCTGGGATTACATACACAGAACTCAGTTCCTAAGGACGGTTCTAATGAAACAACCCGCCATGTACTCCTACATAGCCTTTCACTGGTACCTTTACCAAATCAGGTTCAACACACATCCTTTACTTACTGAACACATTCTCACAATTCTTTTCATCACCCAGATGACAGACCATACACAGCTCTAAGCATAGCATGCATAGCAGGATAAGGCACATCATGGCTCAAGCATCTACCAGGTATGCTAGGTTGCAAGGTTCAGCTATTTACTTTGACAAAGACAGGTCATGCAAAGAAAGTGGGTTCAACTAACGTGGCAAAAGCATTTGAAGCATTTGATCCTAACGCAATAAGTAAGTGCAGGAGCCAAAACATGGGATTTATCGGGATGATCAAACTGGTTGCTTGTCTTGTTGCTCAGCAGAGGGACAATATCCGTCAATCGGATATTCGGACAAAAATAGAAGAAAAAGGAGCCTACTGGTAAAAACAATATCAATCAATAACAATCATATGCAACAAGATGATGCATGAGCATGGCATGAAGATGCAAGGTGGTATGCTGATGTAGTTACCATTATTAGGTTGAAGTGGATTTGAATCAAATTCAAATATCACTTCAAACGAGGTATTCTCGAATACTGTTTTAATTGATTTGACGTGATGCTCAGATCATCTTGTCTTAGGATGCATCGAAATGGTATGATGGGTTGCTGGTTGTTATTGAACAATGTTTCATCATAGCATTTGAAGTGGAATTCAAATGATTTTCAAATTCTAACTCCAAAGTATTTATTAAATTTAACCTATTCATCATTTTACATGTTTTGTCAAGTTAACGTTTTCAAACATGTCTGAAAATGACATATTCAGATTCCTTGGATTGTTCTGATACTTTTTCATATATAAATTATTTTCATTGGAGTTACAGATTATTTTCTATGATTTTTAGAAGTTTTGGGCATTTTTTGGAATTGTTTTAAATCAGAAAAGCTACTTATTGCGTCAGGCCGACGTCAGCATGGCGTCACCCGTCGGCCGACCTGGTCAGGTCAAACCCGGCAGGGGGGACCCACTGGTCAGCCTCACAGGGCTAATCTCGCGCTGACCAGCTCCTGATTGGGTTTGAATTGCGTCTGGGGCCCACAGTCAGCGACTGCTTAGTGTTTAAACCGGTGGATTAGCCAGGCCAGGTCAGATCCTGCCGGATACCGCCGCCGGTGACCTGATCCGCGGCGGATCTTTGCCGGAGAGTTGCCGGAGATGGCTGTGGTGCTCGGGAACGAGGGCCGAGAGCACTCGGAGGATCCCCAGGCTCGGCCTCATCCAGCACGGGCCTCACGGAGGACTGGGGAGGACCGGAGGTCACTGGCGACGAGCTGAGGCGACGGTCGGAGCTTGGGCTCGTTGGTCTAGTAGCTAGGGTGCACGAAACAGGGGAAACGAGCACAAGCTCACGGTGAGGCTAGTGGAAAGCTCGGACGGCTCGGGGAGGCACTGAGGGCGACGAATCCAACGAAGCTCGCCGGCGGCCGAAGGTTGAAGACAACGGCGATATGGCGCAGCAGGGCTCGGGGAGGTCAGAAGCTTCGGCGTACGCGGCTAGCTTGACGAGGCGGAGAGGTTGGAGCGCTCGGAGGGACTATCCTGTGGCGAGAGGCTCGGGCAGCTCGAGCTCGAGCTTCTGTCAATGGCGGCAGGAGGAGAGGAAGGAACCGAGAGGAGGGGAGGAATGGGTAGCGGGGATGGATAGTGACGTGCTCGGGGAGGTTATCCCCGCTGTTGCGCTGTCCTGGGGGGCACCGGAGCGTGCCTTGGCGAAGCAGGAGGTGGAGGAGCCGCCGTGGGCGTTCGATCCTGTGCTAGAAGGCAGGAGGAAGAAGACGCCCCTTCCCCTGGTGGGCTCGGCCTCCTCAGGGCGATAGGTAAGCTCTTCTTCATTTTTCTGTTTTGTTTTCTAGTTTGATAACTAATTTGATTTGCTATTTATTTCAGCTCCAAAATAGTTTATAAAAATATTTTGAACACACCAGAATATTAGTTGGAATATTTCCAACCATTCCTGAAGTTTTCAACATTTTTGAAAACTTAAAAGTGTTTGAATTCAAATTTAAACTTGAATTCAGTGGCCTTTTGAATTTAAATAAAATGCCAAATCTGTTTTAAGAATGGTTTTCTTCCCTGATGATTTGCTTTCAAGATTTATCAGAAAAGTTGAACTTTTCTTGAGGCCATTTTGTGTTCATTGATTTTAACAAGTTTGGAATTTCTTTGAATTTGATAAGTGGCTAGGGTTTTTTGAGTTTTGCTTCACCACTTGCTTTCATCTTGTTGCAATTTTCTTGGATGCAATGCAAAGAAGATATGAGCACAATACTATACTTTGGTTTGGGTTCCAGGGATGTGACAACTCACCCCCACTCAAAAGAATCTCGTCCCGAGATTTAGAAGTAGTCGGGAATAACGCGGGATACTCAAGTCGGAGATGATCCTCTCTTTCCCATGTTGCCTCCTTTTCAGAATGATTTGACCATTGAACTTTAGGAAACTTGAGGTTTCGACGTCGAGTTGTACGCTCAGCTTGATCAAGAATACGCACAGGGTATTCTCGGTATGAAAGGTTATCTTGGAGATCAGGCGTTTCGTGGTCTACTTCATGGATAGGATCCGAAAAGCAATGCCTGAGTTGCTAGACGTGGAAGACATCATGAACCTTGGAAAGATGAGGAGGAAGTTCCAATTGGTAGGCAACTTCTCCTCGTTTGGCAAGAATGCTAAAGGACCAATGTAACAAGGAGCCAATTTGCCCTTGATACCGAATCGATGGGTACCCTTCAAAGGTGTAACCCGAACGTAAGCCTTCTCGTCAACTTCAAAGGTCACAGCCTTATGATGACGATCATATTGGCTCTTTTGACGAGACTGGGCTGTTTTCAACTTTTCACGAATAATGCGAACTTGCTCTTCTGCATCCTGGGTCATATCCGGGCCAAAGAGTTGCCTCTCTCCGGTTTCCGACCAATTAAGAGGTGTTCGACATCTTTGTCCATAAAGAACTTCAAAAGGGGCTTTGCCCAAGCTTGATTGATAACTATTGTTATAAGAAAATTCGGCGAATGGAAGGCACTTCTCCCAATTCATACCGAACGATATAACACAAGCTTGGAGCATATCTTGTAGGACTTGATTCACTCTTTCTACTTTACCACTTGATTGAGGATGGAAAGCAGTGCTAAAAGATAAGTGAGTCCCCATAGCATTCTAAAAACTTTCCCAGAAGCGAGAAGTAAAGATACTCCCACGGTCTGAGTTAATCTCCAGGGGAACACCATGAAGAACACTATTCGAGAGATATATAACTCTGCTAGCTGGCTAGCTGTTATACTCTCACGAACTGGAAGTAAATGGGCTACTTTGGAGAGACGGTCAATGACCACGAAGATAGCATTATTTCCTATCTTGGTCTTGGAAAATCCGGTAATGAAATCCATACTGACTTTATCCCATTTCCAGTCAGGAATAGCTAAAGGTTGAAGGGTGCGAGTAGGCCTTTGATGTTCTGCCTTAACTCCACGACAAACGTCGCAGTTAGCAATGAAATCAGCTATTTCTCTCTTCATCCTAGTCCACCAAAACCTCTGGCGTAGGTCCTGATACATCTTAGTACTACCAGGATGAATGGTGAGAGGAGAATCATGAGCTTCCTTAAGGATTAACTGCCTTAGATGTGGATTCTTAGGAACCACTAGACGATTCTGGAAGAACACAACACCTTGATCATTCATGGAGAATGCATTATCGTTACCGCTAATAATATTCTCCTTGATCCGTGATATACCCTTATCACGCTTCTGGCCAGCTATAATTTGATCCTTAAGAGTAGGCTTCGCCACCAGGGTAGAAAGGAATCCTTGAGGAACAATATCGAGATTTAACTTCCGAAATTCATCATAGGGATTTGGTTGACCTCGTTGTAGCATCAAATTGTTACAATAAGACTTATGACCTAGTGCATCAGCCATAACATTGGCCTTCCCCGGGGTGTAAGTTATCCCTAAGTCGTAATCCGTGATCAACTCAACCCACCGTCTTTGCGTGAGATTCAAATCTGGCTGGGTGAAGATATATTTCAGACTTTGGTGATCAGTGAATATTTCGCAACGATTAGCAAGAAGGTAATGTCGCCAGGGTTTAAGTGCATGGACTACAGCTGCAAGCTCAAGATCATGTGTGGGATAATTATCCTCATGTGGACGCAACTGTCGAGATGCGTATGCAATAACATGACGATCTTGCATGAGAATGCAACCTAATCCTTGTCGCGAGGCATCGCAATAGATAACAAAGTCCTTCGAAAAATCTGGTGGTAGCAACACAGGTGCGGAAGTCGGGCGTCTTTTCAGTTCCTGAAAACTATGCTCACACTGTGGTGTCCACTCGAACTTTTTATCTTTCTTGAGGAGTTCAGTTAGAGGCTTTGCAACCTTGGAGAAATTCTCGACAAAGCGGCGGCAATAACTCGCTAGACCAAGAAAACTCCTAACTTGCTGAACCGATTTAGGTTGAGTCCAATCAAGGACAGCTTGAACTCTCTCGGGATTGAAAGCAATACCCTTACCAGAGATTACGTGGCCTAGATAGGTCACTTCTAGTAACCAAAATTCACATTTTGAAAACTTGGAATAAAGGCGATGCTCTCGAAGTTTCATCAATACCAGCCTTAGATGCTCGACATGTTCTTGTTCGTTCTTCGAGTAGATGAGAATAACTTCGAGGTATATGGTATACCACGACGAATTTATCCAAATACTCCATGAAGATTGAATTCATCAAGCGAGATAAGGTGGCTGGGGCATTGGTTAAACCGAAGGACATGACGGTGTACTCGTATTGGCCATAACGAGTGATAGAAGACGTTTTTGGAATGTCCCCGTTCTTGATCTTTATTTGATGGTATCCCAACCTCAAATCCATTTTGGAGAAGACTGAGGATCCAGCGAGCTAATCATACAGGTCGTTGATCCTGGGGAGCGGATACTTCTTCTTTATGGTGACCAGATTAACCGGTCGGTAATCTACAACCATCCGATCCGTTCCGTCTTTCTTCTTGATGAAGAGGACGGGACAAGCCCAAGGAGAAGAGCTAGGATGAATGAAACCTTTTTTCAAGGCCTGATCTAGTTGCTTCTTAAGTTCGGCTAGCTCCAGGGGTGCCATCTTATATGGTCTTCTAGCTATTGGAACAGTTCCCGGAACAAGATCTATCACAAACTCTACATCTGTGTCAGGTGGAATTCGTGGCAGTTCCTCTGGAAAAACATCCGGGAAGTCACGGACTACCGGAATGTCTTCAAGTTCCCGAAGAGGGTTGGCATTGAGGGAATAGAGTTGGCATTTGGCAACTCGAGTAGAGATATTGACTATTTCACCTGAGGGATGGGTAAGCTGAACATTTCTGGAATGTGTATCAATCCTGGCATAGTGAGCTGACATCCAGTCCATACCCAAGATGATATTAATATCCGAAGATTTCAGGGCTATCAATGATGCTAGAAAAACTAGGCTGTCTACTAGAATTTCATTGTCATAGGTTATCCTAGAGGTTTGCCACTTACTACCAGGGGCTTGGACAACCAATGGAATTGGCATATCACAGAAAGACATGTTATGCAACTGTGCATAACTTTCTGAAATGAAGGAATGAGAAGACCGAGTGTCAAAAAGACAAACGCTGGGTGATGATTAACAAGGAGCGTACCCAGTATGACGTCGGGATCTTGTGCAGCTTCTTCTCCTGAAATATAGTTCACACGACCACGTGCAGGAGTTGGCTTCACAAAGTAAGCTTTGCCCGACTTGGCTTGCCCGACGGACTTTCCAGGTTGCTTGGCACCCACATTCTGAGGACACTCACGGGAATGGTGCCCTGGTTCTCCACACTTATAACAGATCACTTGATTGGCACGTGGTGCAGCATTGCTAGCTGGACCACCATAGGTTTTTGCTGGAGGGTTGGACTGATTCGTCTAAGGCGCCACATAGGATGGCCTCGGAGTGTATCTTGGCGGCAGAGAACTGTTTGGAACCCACAACCTGCATTTTGGAAACGCGGAACCAGATGACGAACAAGAGTCACAGGAGTGCTTCTTTGTGGCTTCATAGTCGGTATGACCAGTCTCGGCACTTATCGCCTTGTTGACCAGGGCTTGGAATCTTGTACACTCATGGAGGCGGAAATCACGACGAAGCTCAGGGCTCAGACCCTTACGGAATCTTGCTTGCTTCTTGGCATCACTATACACCTCCTCTGTTGCATAGCGGGCGAGGTTACCGAACTCGCGGCTATAGGCATCCACGGTCAACTTTCCCTGGGTGAATACATAGAACTCCTCTCTCTTTCTGTCCATCAGGCCCTCTGGAATATGGTGCAGACGGAAGGCTGCACTAAAGTCTGCCATGTGGCTGCTCGTTGAGTAGGACGCATAGCTTCAAAGTTCTACCACCACAGATTGGCGGGTCCTTCGAGAAAGTACGCCGCAAAGGTCACCTTGTCGGCCTCAGAAACATTCGCAGAGTGAATCTTACGTGAAATACTGCACAACCAATTATCAGCGTCGAGGGGATCGACGGAGTGATGGAACTTTGGAGGATTCAGCTTCACAAAGTCATTGAGGGACACTGCAGCATTCCTAGGCTGACGAGCCGTATTTTGCTCAATACGCTCTAACAGTCGGTTGGTCTCCCTTTTGATTCTCTTTGCGTCAAGCATAACTTCTGCCAGAGAGGGCGGGTGAGGCAGTTCTTCCTATGACGCTTGACTACCCTCGCCTTGCTCATGAGCAGGGGCACGGTTCAACCTGCTGAACACCATCCTGAGAAACAAACTCACAGCTTAGAACAATATCATCATCAATACTAGCTATGGATTAAAAATGCACTGAACACATGGAATGCGGAAATGAATATCCGAACAGCATGGTAATAAGCAACTGCTATATATACACCATGGTTCATACACACCCTTACATAGTTCAGTACAACCTTAACCAAAGAACAAACTACTGAGAATATGAAACTACTCATCAGAGGCTTACAAGCTTCCTATACATTATTTATCTATGCCTCCGGAATTCATTTCACGACACAAGCATACTTCACAAGTCACACAGGACTGTGAAAGTACAGCTACTACCATAGTATCCTTCCACTCACGGTTCAGGCATCCGCATAGAACATCTCATAAAGATTGCCTCCATGGCCTGGAAGCTCGACCTGCGGATCAGGAAATACTCTAGCGTGAGATCCCTGGGATCGGTAAGGACACGGATGTGGCCTTGGTCCCCTGACTGGTGGTAGTAGAGGTCCCCAGAGAGGGGTGACTCCTCCTATAGCAGGCCAGTCAACATGATCCGGAAGATGGATTCTAACAGGGTTCAGCATCTCCATATCTCCATACCCTGTGTGGACTACAGGTGCCAGTTGCGTCAAAGCCGTCCACAGACGTGCACGTGTAGCATTGAGCTCCATACGGAGGGCACGAGCATCCCTGGCTCTATTCTCTAGCATCTCAGCAGTGGACTGCAGCAGCGGATCCTCCATAGAGGAATCAAAATAGACCCCGCTGAGGTATCCTTCTTCACCTGGCTAAGAGGTAGGAACATAGCAGAACTCTGAATTCTGCAGCAGTGCATGTCTAGCCCTCATGATGGTCAGCATTGAATAGGCAGCATCTTGTACTTCCATGTCAAAGTGACTCCCAATCCATAAGACCAATGGATTGGCTCCTCAGCTCCAGGGTAATTTGGGAATACACTAATAGTGTAGAGGTACTGGCTCTGGTTGAAGTCTCAGTACTGTTCCTCCACTGTGTACTCTGGGTACCAGCGGTAACCGCACACCGACATCACCCTGACTAGCATGGCCGTATGACCCGGCACATCAATGCACCTAGTCAGACAAACCACCTCACGAGAAGGACGGCCAGGCATCTGAAAATAGAGAGTAATGCAAAAGCATTAGAGCTCTGAATGCAAAATTGGGCAGCATAACGGGTGTAAATGCTCAGAAACAATTTTGAGAGAACCCATAAAATGCAATAGCGTCACCACTCAACTATCAAGTTCAATTCTCTGATCACCAAACTTACTTCCTTTTCCTAGGGATAAAAGAAACCCAAAATAACTCTCGACCCGTAGTCCTATAGTCTACCAATCAGAAACACGAGCATAGAAGAAGATGAGTAACCTAGTCCTTAATCCCTGCACAAAAGACGAGGATGACCATAATAGAATAACTTGAGAAGGGAACAAGAGTCTTACGTTCCCTTCCACAAACAATTTCCTTATATATAACTAATTCAATTCTAGACTCAACTTCGACCAGTTTGGCTTAGTAATCCTATAGTCAGTCAGGCTCTGATACCAACGCCGTCGGGACCACGATCCTAAGCCATAGGAATCCAGCCTGTAACACATCGCATCTCTTTGCGGTCTCACGCACGGTTATCCCCACAGCTGCAGCCTTACCTTAGCCGGGACCGTTTGCGCCTTTTGACTCGCGTATGCAATGGTGCCGCTAGCAATCCAGTGACAGAGAACCCGGATCGACATGTCTAGTCATAAACCAAAGCGGTAGTTCCGCACAGGACAGACATACATGACCCAGCACGAGTCGTAGCAAGCTACAAGGACTCCATTACATCGCGTGACATTTCCCCAACGGGGACAGACACAACAGCTAAGAAGGACACATGCTGGTCAACCAATATGTCCGGAGCAGTAGCGAACTACCATGGCTCGTTGGATCACAAAGGGGCATTTCCCTGTAAGGAATGCTATTAAAGCCTACGGCTAGGTAATCAAACCCCATACATACCAAGTACACCACACGTACGTATGGCATACCTATATGTATAGATACATCGATGGCATCACAACATAACCATGAACATACAAACTTTATTTAAAAGGCTCGGAAGAGCCTCACACAAGATAATACACAGTAGGGGTCTCACGACCCATCATAACAGTCATTCAAGTTACAAGCTAGTGGAAGTATTTAAACTGTCTGAGTACAGAAAGATGAAACTAGAAGGCACATGGCCTGACTATACTATAGACCCACCCTAGGGCCAGATCGCAGCTGGGATACCAGCTACTCATCGTCGTTGATGTCTTGGTAGAACCCCTCCATTAGGGTCATTAACAACCTCTGCAACAAATATTAGCAAACATGGGTACAAGAGTACTCAACAAGACTTTAGGATAAGCTATCTACTCATGCAATGTATCAATAAGGAATTGTGGGGTTTCATGCGGAAAGACAGCATTTGACTCATGGCTAGACAACTTGCATTTTTAAATAATTTTGACAACTTGATTTCTCGCACACGAGTCCACTAACACCACAACAATACCCCATCGTGGAATCATTCCGTCTCCATATGGATATCCCGTCCACGACACTCACGCTAATCTTGACAATTTTATGAGTAGCCATTAAAGTTATCTATGAACAACATATGTTTCCAAGTAGTCCATAACCGCGGACTCGGCTATTCGAAGAGATCATAACCCTTCAGGGGTGTACTTCTTCACACATGCTCTCGCCACTAATCGCCATGTGCACGTCATGCACGTTGGCAACCTTCAAGAGGAAGCCCAGCGAGGGAGTCGGCCACGACCATTAACCATGCTAATACTTAGTCCAGGTCTATCGCCTATCCGAGAGTAACCCGCACGGAAGTCCGGCCGGGGTTTCCGCCACGGCCCCAAACGATGTGCGCAGGGTTCCCAAGCCCACCATTCGGGTACCACTTGGTACACCATGCCACTGCCTACCGCATCATAGCCCACCTCTAAGGTCGGCGCTACGCACGGCCTCCAGCATGACTATAAATACCATAAACTACTTGCAACTCCTGGACCGAGTGCTAGGTGATTATTAAGTCGAGCGGGGTCATATTTCAGGGCCCAGCATATGGTAGTATCTCGTCTTTGATTACATACACGGAACTCAGTTCCTAAGGATGGTTCCAATGAAACAACCCGCCATGTACTCCTACATAGCCTTTCACCCGTATCTTTACCAAATCAGGTTCAACACACAACCTTTACTTACTGAACACATTCTCATAATTCTGTTCATCAGCGAGATGACAGACCATACACAACTCTAAGCATAGCATGCATAGCAGGATAAGGCACATCATGGCTCAAGCATCTACTAGGTATGCTAGGTTGCAAGGTTCAGCTATTTACTGTGACAAAGACAGGTCATGCAAAGGAAGTGGGTTCAACTAACGTGGCAAAAGCATTTGAAGCATTTGATCCTAATGCAATAAGTAAGTGCAGGAGCGAGAACATGGGATTTTTCGAGATGATCAAAATGGTTGCTTGCCTTGTTGCTCAGCAGAGGGACAATATCCGTCAGTCGGATATTTGGTGGAATCCGGAGGAGCGGAGCCTACCGGTAAAAACAATATCTATCAATAACAATCATATGCAACAAGATGATGTATGAGCATGTCATGAAGATGCAAGGTGGTATGCTGATGTAGCTACCATTATTAGGTTGAAGTGGATTTGAATCGAATTCAAATATCACTTCAAACGAGGTATTCTCGAATACCGTTTTAATTGATTCGACCTGATGCTCAGACCATCTTGTTTTAGCATGTATGGAAATGGTATGATGGGTTGCTGGTTGTTATTGTACAATGTTTGATCATAGCATTTGAAGTGGAATTCAAATGATTTTCAAATTCTAACTCCAAAGTATTTATTAAATTGAACCTATTCATAATTTACATGTTTGGTCAAGTTAACATTTTCAAACATGTTTGAAAATGACATATTCAGATTCCTTGGATTTTTCTGATGCTTTTTCATATATAAATTATTTTCATTGGAGTTACATATTATTTTCTATGATTTTTAGAAATTTTGTGCATTTTCTGGAATCCTTTTAAATCAGAAAAGCTACTTATTGCGTCAGGCCCACGTCAGCATGGCGTCAGCCGTCGGCCGACCTGGACAGGTCAAACCAACAAGGGGGACCCACTGGTCAGCCTCACACGGCTAATCCCGCCCTGACCAGCCCCTGATTGGGTTTGAGTTGCATCTGGGGCCCACTGTTAGTGACTGCTCAGCGTTTAAACCGGTGGATTAGCGAGGCCAGGTCAGATCCTGCCGGAAACTGACCGGCGGCGACCAGATCCGCGGCGGATCTTTGCCGGAGAGTCGTCGGAGATGGCTGTGGAGCTCGGGAACGAGGACCGAGAGCACTGGGAGGATCCCCAGGCTCGGCCTCATCCAACACGGGCCTCAGGGAGGACTGGGGAGGACCGGAGGTCACCCGCGATGAGCTGAGGCGACGGCCGGAGCTCGGGCTCGTTGGTCTAGTGGCTAGGGTGCACGAAACCGAGGGGAAGAAGAGGGGAAACGAGCGCAAGCTCACGGTGTGGGCGGTGGAAAGATCGGATGGCTCGGGGAGGCACTCAGGGCGACGAATCCAACGAAGCTCGCCAGCGGCCGAAGGTTGAAGATGACGGCGATATGGCGCAGCAGGGCTCGGGGAGGTCAGAAGCTTCGGCATACGCGGCTAGCTTGACGAGGCGGAGAGGTTGGAGTGCTCGGAGGGACTATCCTATGGCCAGAGGCTCGGGCAGCTCGAGCTCGAGCTTCTCTCAATGGCGGCAGGAGGAGAGGAAGTAACCGAGAGGAGGGGGAAGGAATGGGTAGCGGGGATGGATATGGATGTGCTCGGGGAGGTTATCCTCGCTGTCGCGCTGTCCTGGGGGCACCGGAACATGCCACGGTGAAACAAGAGGTGGAGGAGCCATGGTGGGCGTTCGCTCCTGTGCCAGAAGGCAGGAGGAAGAAGACGCCCCTGCCCCTGGTGGGCTGGGCCTCCTTAGGGCGACACGTAAGCTCTTCTGCATTTTTTCTGTTTTGTTTTCTGGTTTGCTAACTAATTTGATTTGCTATTTATTTCAGCTCCAAAATAGTTTATAAAAATATGTTGAACACACCAGAATATTAGTTGGAATATTTCCAACCATTCCTGAAGTTTTCAACATTTTTGAAAACTTCAAAGTTTCTAAATTCAAATTTAAACTAGAATTCAGTGGCCTTTTGAATTTAAAGAAATGCCAAATCTGTTTTAAAATTTGTTTTCTTCCCTGATGATTTGCTTTCAAGATTTATCAGAAAAGTTGAACTTTTGTTGAGGCCATTTTGGGTTCATTGATTTTAAAAAGTTTGGAATTTCTTTGAATTTGAGTAGTGGCTAGGGTTTCTTGAGTTTTGCTTCACCACTTGCTTTGATCTTGTTGCAATTTTCTTGGATGCAATGCAAAGAAGATATGAGCACAATGCTATACTTTGGTTAGGGCTCTAGGGATGTGACATTCATGCCATGCTCATGCATCATCTTGTTGCATATGATTTTTATGGATCGATATAGTTTTTACCGGTAGGCCCCGCTCCTCCGGATTCCACCGAATATCCAACTAACGGATATTGTCTCTCTGTTGAGCAACAAGGAAAGCAAACCCTTTTGATCATCCCGATAAATCCCATGTTCTCGCTCGTGCTCTTATTCTTGCATTAGGTCAAATGCTTTCACTGCTTTTACTATGTTAGTTGAACCCACTTCCTTTGCATAACCTGTATTGTCACAGTAAATAGCTGAACCTTGCAACCTAGCATACTTGGTAAATGCTTGAGCCATGATGTGCCTTATCCTGCTATGCGTGCTATGCTTAGAGTTGTGTATGGTCTGTCATCTGGGTGATGAACAGAATTGTGAGAATGTGTTCAGTAAGTAAAGGTTGTGTGTTGAACCTGATTTGGTAAAGGTACCAGTGAAAGGCTATGTAGGAGTACATGGCGGCTTTTTTCATTGGAACCGTCCTTAGGAACTGAGTTCCGTGTATGTAATCCAAGACGAGATACTACCACATGTTGGGCCCTGAAATATGACCCCGCTCGACTTATTAATCGCCTAGTACTCGGTCCAGGAGTTGCAAGTAGTTTCTGATGTTTATAGTCATGCTCGAGGCCGTGCGTAGCGCTGACCTTAGAGGTGGGCTATGATGCGGTAGGCAGTGGCACGGTGTACCAAGTGGCACCCAGATGGTGGGCTTGGCAACCCTGCGCACATCGTTTAGGGCCATGGCGGAAACCTCGGCCGGACTTCCGTGCGGGTTATCCTCAGATAGGCGATAGACCTGCAGTAAGTATTAACATGGTTAACGGTCGTGGCCGAATCCCTCGCTGGGCTTCCGCATGAAGGTTGCCGAGGTGCATGACGTGCACATGGCGATAAGTGGCGAGAGGGTGTATGAAGAAGTACACCCCTGCAGGGTTATGATCTATTCGAATAGCCTCGTGAATATGGACTACTTGGAAACATATGTTGTTCATAGATAACTATAATGGCTACTCATAAAATTGTCAAGATAAGCGTGAGTTTCATGGACGGCATTTCCATATGGAGACGAAATGATTCCACGATGGAGTATTGTT
Source organism: Hordeum vulgare subsp. vulgare (assembly GCF_904849725.1). Taxonomy (NCBI): domain Eukaryota; kingdom Viridiplantae; phylum Streptophyta; class Magnoliopsida; order Poales; family Poaceae; genus Hordeum; species Hordeum vulgare. Next base: position 365,968,499 of record NC_058523.1, read on the forward strand.
GTGGTGTTAGTGGACTCGTGTGTGAGAAATCAAAGTTGTCAAAACTATTTAAAAATGCAAGTTGTCTAGCCATAAATCAAATGCCAGCTTTCTGCATGAAACCCCACAACTCCTTATTGATACATTCCATGAGTAGATAGTTTATCCTAAAGTCTTGCTGAGTACTTTTGTACTCACGTTTGCTTAATAAATTGTTGCAGAGGTTGTTAATGACCCTAATGGAGGGTTCTACCTAGACATCGACGACGACGAGTAGCTGGTATCCCAGCTACGATCTGGCCCTAGGATGGGTCTGTAGATAGTCAGGCCATGTGCCTTTATCTTTCCATCTGTCTGTACTCAGACATCTTTACCCTTCCGCTGGTTTTTAAGAATTGTGTGTATAACTTCTGATGATGGGCCTCAGACCCCTACCTTGTAATATTATGTGTGTGGCTCTTCTGAGCCTTCTAAATAAAGTTTGTATGTTTATGGTTATGTTGTGATGCCATCGATGTATCTATACATATCGGTACCCCATGCGTACGTATGTTGTACTTGATATGTATGGGGTTCGAATACCTAGCCGTAGGCTTTACTAGCACTCCTTACAGGGAAATGCCCCTTTGTGATTCCAATGAGCCATGGTAGTTCGCTACTACTCCGTACACATTGGTTGACCGGCATGTGTCCTTCTTAGCTACAATGTATGTCCCTTTTGGGGAAATGTCACACGATGTAATGGAGTCCTTGTAGCTTGCTACGATTGTCTACATTCGCTGATGACCGACACCTCCTTTGCTGGGTCATGTATGCGTGTCCCTATGCGGAACTGCCACTTTGGTTTGTGACTAGACATGTCGATCTAGGTTCTTGTCATTGGATTGCTAGCGACACAATTGCATATGCGAGTCAAAAGGCACAAACGGTCCCGGCTAAGGTAAGGCTGCAGCCATGGGGATAACCACGTGTGAGACCGCAAAGAGATGCGATGTGTTACATGCTGGATTCCTATGGCTTAGGACTGAGGTCCCGACAGCGTTGGTATCAGAGCGTGACTGACTGTAGGATTACTAAGCCAAACTGGTCGAAGTTGAGTCTAGAATTGCTTTAGTTATATATAAGGGAATTGTTTGTGGAAGGGAACGTAAGACTTCTGCTTCTCTTCTCAAGTTATTCTATTATGCTCATCCTCGTCTTTTCTCCAGGGATTAAGGACTAGGTTACTTACCTTCTCTTAGGCTCGTGTTTCTGATCGGTAGATTATAGGACAAAGGGTCGAGAGTTACTTCGGGTTTCTTTTATCCCAAGGAAAAGGAAGTAAGTTTTGATGACCAGGGAATTGAACTTAATGGTTGAGTGGTCACGCTATCCTATTTTTTTGGGTTGCCTCAAAACTGTTTTTGAGCATTTATAGCCGTTATGCTGCCCAATTTTGTCTTTAGAGCTCTAATGCTTTTGCATTACTCTCTATTTTCAGATGCGTGGTCGTCCTTCTCCTCAGGTGGTTCGTCTGACCAGGTGCATTGATGTGCCGGGTCATACGGCCATGCTAGTCAGGATGATGTCCGTATCCGGTTACCGCTGGTACCCAGAGTACACAATGGAGGAGCAGTACCGAGATTTTAATCAGAGTCAGTACCTCTGCGCTGTTAGGGTATTCCCAGATTACCCTCGAGCTGAGGAGTCGATCCATTGGTCGTATGGATTAGGGGTCACTGTTGACATGGCAGTACAAGATGCTGCCTATTCAATGTTGACCATCCTGAGGGCTAGACATGCACTGCTGTAGAATTCAGAGTTCTGCTAAGTTCGTGCCTCTCAACCAGGTGAAGAAGGATACCTCGGTGGGGTCTACTTTGATTCCTCTATGGAGGATCCGCTGCTGCAGTCCACTGCTGAGATGCTAGAGAATAGAGACAGGGATGCTCATGCCCTTCGTATGGAGCTCTATGCTACACGTGCCCGTCTATGGAGGGCTTTGATGCAGCTGACACCTGTAGTCCATACGGGGTATGGAGATATGGAGATGTTGAAACCTGTTAGGACCCATCTTCCGGCTCATGTTGACTGGCCTGCTATAGGAGGAGTCACCCCTCTTCGGGGACCGCTACTACCACCAGTCAGGGGACCAAGGCCACACCCGTGTCCTTATCGATCACAGGGGTCTCAGGCTGGAGTATTTCCTGATCCGCAGGTTGAGCTTCCAGGCCATGGAGGAAATCTTTATGAGATGTTCTGTGCGGATGCCTGAACCGTGAGTGGAAGGATAGTAAGGTAGTAGATGTAATTCCACAGTCCTGTGTGTCTGGTGGAGTATGCTTGTGTCTTGAAATGAATTCCGGAGGCATAGATAAATAATGTATAGGAAGCTTGGAAGCCTCTGATGAGTAGTTTCATGTTTTCAGTAGTTTGCTCTTCGGTTAAGGTTGTACTGAACTATGTAATGGTGTCTATGAACCATGGTCTATATATAGAAGTTGCTCGTTACCATGTTGTTAGGATATTCATTTCCGCGTTCCATGTGTTCAGTGCATTCTTAATCCATAGCTAGTATTGATGTTGATATTGGTCTAAGGTGTGAGTTTGTTTTTCAGGATGGTGTTCACCAGGTTGAACCGTGCCCCAGATCATGAGCAAGGCGAGGGTAGTGAAGCGTCGCAAGAGGAACTGCCTCACCCGCCCTCTCTGGCGGAAGTTATGCTTGAGGCAGAGAGAAACAAAAGGGAGACCAACCGTCTGTTAGAGCGTATTGAGAAAAATACGGCTCGTCAGCCTAGGAATGCAGCAGTGTCCCTCAATGACTTTGTGAAGCTGAATCCTCCAAAGTTCCATCACTCCGTCGATCCCCTCGACGTTGAGTTTGGCTCGTCATCTGGTTCCGTGTTTCCAAAACGCAGGATGTGGGTTCCAAATAGTTCTCTACCGCCAAGATACACTCTGAGGTCATCCTATGTGGCGCCTCAGACGAATCAGACCAACCCTCCAGCAAAAACCTATGGCGGTCCAGCTAGCAATGCTGCATCACGTGCCAATCAGGTGATCTGTTACAAGTGTGGAGAACCAGGGCACTACTCCCGAGAGTGTCCTCAGAATGTGGGTGCCAAGCAACCCGGAAAGTCCGTTGGGCAAGGCAAGTCGGGCAAAGCTTATTATGTGAAGCCAACTCCTGCACGTGGCCGTGTCAACTATGTTTCAGCAGAAGAAGCTGCAGAGGATCCCGACGTCATACTGGGTATGCTCCTTGTTAATCATCACCCAGCGTCTGTTCTTTTTGACACTTGGTCTTCTCATTCCTTCATTTCAGAAAGTTATGCATAGTTGCATAACATGTCTTTCTCTGATATGCCAATCCCATTGGTAGTCCAAACTCCTGGTAGTAAGTGGAAAACCTCTAGGATAACCTATCACAATGAAATTCTAGTAAACAGGCTAGTTTTTCTAGCATCCTTGATAGCCCTGAAATCTTCGGATATCAATATCATCTTGGGTATGGACTAGATGTCAGCCCACTATGCCAAGATTGATAGTCATTCTAGAAATGTTCAGCTTACCGATCCCTCGGGTGAGATAGTCAATGTCTCTACTCGAGTTGCCAAATGCCAACTCTATTTCCTCAATGCCAACCCTCTTCGGAACTTGAAGACATTCCGGTGGTCCGTGACTTCCCGGATGTTTTTCCAGCGGAACTGCCAGGAATTCCACTTGACACAGATGTAGAGTTGTGATAGATCTTGTTCCGGGAACCGTTCCAATAGCCAGAAGACCATATAAGATGGCACCCCTAGAGCTAGCCGAACTTAAGAAGCAACTAGATGAGGCCTTGAATAAAGGTTTCGTTCGTCCTAACTCTTCTCCTTGGGCTTGTCCCGCCCTCTTCGTCAAGAAGAAAGATGAAACGGATCGGATGGTTGTAGATTACCGACCAGTTAATCTGGTCGCCATAAAGAACAAGTATCCGCTCCCCAGGATCAACGATCTGTATGATCAGCTAGCTGGATCCTCAGTCTTCTCAAAAATGTATATGAGGTTGGGATACCATCAAATCAAGATCAAGAACGGGGACATTCCAAAAACGGCTTTTGTCACTCGTTATGGCCAATACGAGTACACTGTCATGTCCTTCAGTTTAACCAATGCCCCAGCCACCTTCTCTCGCTTGATGAATTCAATTTTCATGGAGTAGTTGGATAAATTCGTCGTAGTATACCTCGACGATATTCTCATCTACTCGAAGAACAAACAAGAACATGCCGAGCATCTAAGGCTGATATTGATGAAACTTCGAGAGCATCGCCTTTATGCCAAGTTTTCAAAATGTGAATTTGGTTTACTAGAAGTGACCTATCTAGACCACGTAATCTCTGGTAAGGGTATTGCGGTCAATCCCGAGAGAGTTCAAGCTGTCCTTGATTGGACTCAACCTGAATCGGTTAAGCAAGTTAGGAGTTTTCTTGGTCTAGCGAGCTATTGTCGCCGCTTTGTCGAGAATTTCTCCAAGGTTGCAACGCCTCTAATTGAACTCCTCAAGAAAGATAAAAAGTTCGAGTGGACACCGCAGTGTGAGCATAGTTTTCGAACTGAAAAGACGCCTAACTTCCGCACCTGTGATGCTACCACCAGATTTCTCTAAGGACTTTGTAATCTATTGCGATGCCTCGCGACAAGGTTTAGGTTGCATTCTCATGCAAGATTCACATGTGATTGCATACGCATCTCGACAGTTGCGTCCACATAAGGATAATTATCCCACACATGATCTTGAGCTTGCAGCTGTAGTCCATGCACTTAAACCTGGCGACATTACCTTCTTCGTAATCGTTGCGAAATTTTCACTGATCACCAAAGTCTGAAATATATCTTCACCCTGCCGGATTTGAATCTCACGCAAATACGGTGGGTTGGGTTGATCACGGATTAGAGCTTAGGGATAACTTACACCCCGGGGAAGGCCAATGTTATGGCTGATGCACTAAGTCGTAAGTCTTATTGTAACAATTTGATGCTACAACGAGGTCAACCACGTCTCTATGAGGAATTTCGGAAGTTAAATCTTCATATTGTTCCTCAAGGATTCCTTTCTACCCTGGTGGTGAAGCCTACACTTAAGGATCAAATTATAGCTGGCCAGAAGCGTGCTAAGGGTATATCACGGATCAAAGAGAATATTATTAGCGGAAACGCTAATGAATTCTCCATGAATGATCAAGGTGTGGTGTTCTTTCATAATCGTCTAGTGGTTCCTAAGAATCCACATCTAAGGCAGTTAATCCTTAAGGAAGCTCATGATTCTCCTCTCACCATTCATCCTGGTAGTACTAAGATGTATCAGGACCTACGCCAGAGGTTTTGGTGGACTAGGATGAAGAGAGAAATTGCTGAGTTCATTGCTAACTGCAACGTTTGTCATCGAGTTAAGGCGGAACATCAAAGGCCTATTGGCACCCTTCAACCTTTAGCTATTCCTGAATGGAAATGGGATAAAGGCAGTATGAATTTCATTACCGGAGTTCCCAAGACCAAGAAAGGAAATAATGCTATCTTTGTGGTCATTGACCGTCTCTCCAAAGTAGCTCATTTTCTTCCAGTTTGTGAGAGTATAACAGCTAGCCAGCTAGCAGAGTTATATATCTCCCGGATAGTGTCTCTTCATGGTGTTCCTCTGGAGATTAACTCAGACCGTGGAAGTATCTTGACTTCTCGCTTCTGGGAGAGTTTTCAAAATGCTATGGGGACTCACTTATCTTTCAGCACTACTTTCCATCCTCAATCAAGTGGTCAAGTAGAAAGAGTGAATCAAGTCCTAGAAGATATGCTCCGAGCTTGTGTTATATCGTTTAGTACGAATTGAGAGAAGTGCCTTCCATTCGCTGAATTTGCTTATAACAATAGTTATCAATCAAGCTTGGGCAAAGCTCCTTTTGAATTTCTCTATGGACGAAGATGTCGAACACCTCTTAATTGGTCAGAAACCAGAGAGAGGCAACTCTTTGGCCCGGATATGATCCAGGATGCAGAAGAGCGGGTTCGCATTATTCGTGAAAAGTTGAAAATAGCCAGTCTCGTCAAAGGAGCCAATATGATCGTCATCATAAGGTTGTGACCTTTGAAGTTGATGAGAAGTCTTACCTTCGGGTTACACCTTTGAAGGGTACCCATCGATTCGGTATCAAGGGGGAAGTTGGCTCCTCGTTACATTGGTCCTTTTCGCATTCTTGCCAAATGAGGAGAAGTTGCCTACCAGTTGGAACTTCCTCCGCATCTTTCGAAGGTTCATGATGTTTTCCATGTCTCGCAACTCAGGCGTTGCTTTTCGGATCCAATCCGTGAAGTGGACCACGAAACGCTTGATCTCCAAGATAACCTTTCATACCGAGAATACCCTGTGTATATTCTTGATCAAGCTGAGCATACCACTCGACGTTGAAACCTCAAGTTTCTTAAAGTTCAATGGTCAAATCATTCCGAAAAGGAGGCACCATGGGAAAGAGAGGATCGTCTCCGACTTGAGTATTCTGCGCTATTCTCGATGACTTCCAAATCTCGGGACGAGATTCTTTTGAGTGGGGGTGAGTTGTCACATCCCGGGATCCCTAACTAGGGTTAGTATTTGTGCTCATGTTTTCTTGCATTGCATTCAAGAATTTGAAACAAACTCCAAAGAAGTGGTGAAACTCAAACCAAAAACCCTAGCCACTTCTTATTCATAGGAAATTCAAATCTTGCCAAAACCAATGAACCCAAAATGGCCTCAAGAAAAGTTCAATATTTCTGATAAATATTGAAAATAAGTTATCATGGATGAAATCTATTTTCAAATCATTTTTGGCATTTTATTTAAAACCAGCAAGTCCCTGAATTCAAACTTATATTTGAATTCAAAGATACATAAGTTTTCAAAAATGCTGAAAACTTTATGGGTGATTGGAAATATTCCAACTAACACCCCAACATTTTTCAAGCTATTTTTAGATTTGATTTTAGTGTCAAAATAAATAGCAACAAGTGTTAGAAATTAAAACAGAAAACAAAAATAGAAGAAAAATAAAAAGATCTATCCTACGCTTACCTGCGAGGCCCAGCCCACCAGGGGCAGGGTCGCCTTCTTCCTCTGCCTTCCGGCAGAGGAGAGATCGATAACGGCGGCCTCCTCCACCTCCTGCTTCGCCGTGGCGTTCTCCGGTTCCCTGAGGACAGCGCGACAATGGGGATGACTTCCCCGAGCGTGTCCCTATCCTTCTCCGCTCTCCATTCTTCCCCTTCCTCTTGGTTTCTTACTCTTCTCCTCCTGCCGCCATGAGCAGAAGCTTGAGCTCGAGGAGCCCGAGGTCTCTGGCCACAGGGAAGCCCCCCCGAGTGCTCCATCCTCTCCGCCACATCGAGCTCGACGCGCACGTCAATGGAACTGTCCTCCCCGAGCCCTACAATGCCCAAGTGCCGTCGTCTTCAACCTCCGGCCGCCGGCAAATCGACGGTGGATTGCCGGCTACAACCCCTCCCCGAGCAGTCTGAGCCCAGCTTCGTCTCCACCGTGAGCTCACGAGCATTTCCCCCTGTTTCCCCTCCTTCTCCGGCACTCTAGCCCTGAGACCAACAAACCCGAGCTCCGGCAGCCGCCTCGGCTCGTCGCCGGCATGCTTCGGCCACCTATAGCCCCTCCTGATGCCCGTAATGGATGAGGCCGAGCCTGGGATCATCCCAGTGCTCTCGCCACTCGATTCCGAGCACCACAACATGATCTGGTGCATCTCCGGCGAAGATCTGCTGCGGATCTGGTCGCCGCCGGTCAGTCTCCTACGGGGGACGACGTGGCCGGCCTAATCCCGCTTGTTTAACGCTAATTAGCCACTGACAGTGGGCCCTAGCAGTGGGTCAAACCCACTTAGGGGCTGGTCAGCGCGGGATTAACTCCTGAGACGCTGACCAACGGCCCCCACCTGTCAGGTTTGACCTGACCAGGTCAGTTCACCTGCTGACGCAGTGCTGACGTGGTTATGACGCAATAAAGAGATTTTCTGATTTAAAAGAATTCCATAAAATGCCCAAAACATCTAAAAATCATAAAAAATAATCTGTAACTCCAATGAAAATAATTTATATATGAAAAAGGATCAGAAAAATCCAAGGAATCTGATTTTGATATTTTCAAACATGTTTGAAAATGTTAACATCACCAAACAGATTAAATGATGAATAGGATAACCTTATTAAATAATTTAGAGTTATGATCAAACCATTATTAAGCACAACCAGCAGCCCAACATACCATCATCATGCATGCGAAAACAAGATTACCTGAGCATCAGGTCGAATCAATTAAAAGGGTATTTGAAAACACCTTGTTTGAAGTGATATTCGAATCTTGATTCGAATCAACTTCAACTTAAGAAATGGTAGCTACATTAGCCTACCACCTTTCATTTTCATGCCATGCGCATGCATCATCTTGTTGCGTATGATTGTTATTGATTGATATTGTTTTTACCGGTAGGCCCCACTCCTCTGGATTCCCCGAATATCCGACTAATGGATATTGTCCCTCTACTGAGCAAGAAGGCAAGCAACCTTTTTGATCATCCCAATAAATCCCATGTTCTCGCTCCTCCTCTTATTCTTGCATTAGGGAAAATGCTTTCAGTGCTTTTACTACGTTAGTTGAACCTACTTCCTTTGCATGACATGTCTTGTCACAGTAAATAGATGAACCTTGCAACCTAGCATACCTGTTAGATGCTTGAGCCATGATGTACCTTATCCTGCTATGCATGCTATGCTTAGAGTTGTGTATGGTTTGTCATCTGGGTGATGAACAGAATTGTGAGAATGTGTTAAGTAAGTAAAGGTTGTGTGTTGAACCTGATTTCGTAAAGGTACCGGTGAAAGGCTATGTAGGAGTACATGGCGGGTTGTTTCATTGGAACCGTCCTTAGGAACTGAGTTCCGTGTATGTAATCCAAGAAGAGATACTACCACATGTTGGGCCCTGAAATATGACCCCGCTCGACTTATTAATCGCTTAGTACTCGGTCCAGGAGTTGCAAGTAGTTTCTCGTGTTTTTAGTCATGCTGGAGGCCGTGCGTAGCGCTGAACTTAGAGGTGGGCTATGATGCGGTAGGCAGTGGCACGGTGTACCAAGTGGCACCCGGATGGTGGGCTTGGGAACCTTGCGCACATCATTTGGGGCCGTGGCGGAAACCTCGGCCAAACTTCCGTGCGGGTTACCTTCAGATGGGCGATAGACCTGGACTAAAGTATTAACGTGGTTAACGGTCGTGGCCGACTCCCTCGCTGGGCTTCCGCTTGAAGGTTGCCAAGGTGCATGACGTGCACATGGCAATAAGTGGCAAGAGCGTGTGTGAAGAAGTACACCCCTGCAGGGTTATGATCTATTTGAATAGCCGCGTCTGCGGATATGGACTACTTGGAAACATATGTTGTTCATAGATAACTATAATGGCTACTCATAAAATTGTCAAGATAAGCGTGAGTTTCATGGACGGCATTTCCATATGGAGACGAAATGATTCCACGATGGAGTATTGTTGTGGTGTTAGTGGACTCGTGTGTGAGAAATCAAAGTTGTCAAAACTATTTAAAAATGCAAGTTGTCTAGCCATAAATCAAATGCCAGCTTTCTGCATGAAACCCCACAACTCCTTATTGATACATTCCATGAGTAGATAGTTTATCCTAAAGTCTTGCTGAGTACTTTTGTACTCACGTTTGCTTAATAAATTGTTGCAGAGGTTGTTAATGACCCTAATGGAGGGTTCTACCTAGACATCGACGACGACGAGTAGCTGGTATCCCAGCTACGATCTGGCCCTAGGATGGTTCTGTAGATAGTCAGGCCATCTGCCTTTATCTTTCCATCTGTTTGTACTCAGACAACTTTACCCTTCCGCTAAGAATTGTGTGTATAACTTGTGATGATGGGTCATGAGACCCCTGCCTTGTAATATTATGTGTGTGGCTCTTCTGAGCCTTCTATATAAAGTTCGTATGTTTATGGTTATGTCGTGATGCCATCGATGTATCTATACATATCGGTATGCCATGCGTACGTATGTTGTACTTGATATGTATGGGGTTTGAATACCTAGCCGTAGGCTTTAGTAGCACTCCTTACAAGGAAATGCCCCTTTGTGATTCCAATGAGCCATGGTAGTTCGGTACTACTCCGGACACATTGGTTGACCGGCATGTGTCCTTCTTAGCTACTGTGTCTGTCCCTTTTGGGGAAATGTCACGCGATGTAATGGAGTCCTTGTAGCTTGCTATGACTCGTCTACATTCGCTGATGACCGACACCTGCTTTGCTGGGTCATGTATGCATGTCCCTGTGCGGAACTGTCGCTTTGGTTTATGACTAGACATGTCGATCCGGGTTCTTGTCATCGGATTGCTAGTGACACAATTGCATACACGATTCAAAAGGCGCAAACGGTCCCGGCTAAGGTAAGGCGGCAGCCGTGGGGATAACCGTGCGTGAGACCGCAAAGATATGCGATGTGTTACAGGTTAGATTCCTATGGCTTAGGATCGGGGTCCCGACAATTGCCCTCTTGGAAACATATGTTGTTCATAGATAACTATAATGGCTACTCATAAAATTGTCAAGATAAGCGTGAGTTTCATGGACGGCATTTCCATATGGAGACGAAATGATTCCACGATGGAGTATTGTTGTGGTGTTAGTGGACTCGTGTGTGAGAAATCAAAGTTGTCAAAACTATTTAAAAATGCAAGTTGTCTAGCCATAAATCAAATGCCAGCTTTCTGCATGAAACCCCACAACTCCTTATTGATACATTCCATGAGTAGATAGTTTATCCTAAAGTCTTGCTGAGTACTTTTGTACTCACGTTTGCTTAATAAATTGTTGCAGAGGTTGTTAATGACCCTAATGGAGGGTTCTACCTAGACATCGACGACGACGAGTAGCTGGTATCCCAGCTACGATCTGGCCCTAGGATGGTTCTGTAGATAGTCAGGCCATCTGCCTTTATCTTTCCATCTGTTTGTACTCAGACAACTTTACCCTTCCGCTAAGAATTGTGTGTATAACTTGTGATGATGGGTCATGAGACCCCTGCCTTGTAATATTATGTGTGTGGCTCTTCTGAGCCTTCTATATAAAGTTCGTATGTTTATGGTTATGTCGTGATGCCATCGATGTATCTATACATATCGGTATGCCATGCGTACGTATGTTGTACTTGATATGTATGGGGTTTGAATACCTAGCCGTAGGCTTTAGTAGCACTCCTTACAAGGAAATGCCCCTTTGTGATTCCAATGAGCCATGGTAGTTCGGTACTACTCCGGACACATTGGTTGACCGGCATGTGTCCTTCTTAGCTACTGTGTCTGTCCCTTTTGGGGAAATGTCACGCGATGTAATGGAGTCCTTGTAGCTTGCTATGACTCGTCTACATTCGCTGATGACCGACACCTGCTTTGCTGGGTCATGTATGCATGTCCCTGTGCGGAACTGTCGCTTTGGTTTATGACTAGACATGTCGATCCGGGTTCTTGTCATCGGATTGCTAGTGACACAATTGCATACACGATTCAAAAGGCGCAAACGGTCCCGGCTAAGGTAAGGCGGCAGCCGTGGGGATAACCGTGCGTGAGACCGCAAAGATATGCGATGTGTTACAGGTTAGATTCCTATGGCTTAGGATCGGGGTCCCGACAATTGCCCTCTTGGGCTGGCCTCACCAGACCACTAAGGGCTGGTGCGCCAACCTAGGGTAACTGGGCTCATTCCCAGGTGGGTGGGTCCCTCCGGGTGAATATCCGGAACCCATTCGTCACTCCCGGTACACTGCCGATAATGCCCAAAATCTTTCCGGTGACCAAATGAAACCATCCTATATATAAACCCTCGTGACGTCCGTGATCTCATCCGGGACTCCGAACAACCTTCAGTCACCAACACATATAACTCAACTATACTAAAACATCATCGAACCTTAAGTGTGCAGACCCTGCGGGTTCGAGAACTATGCAGACATGACCCGACACACTACTCGGTCAATATCCAATAGCGGGACCTAGATGTCCATATTGGATCCTACATATTCTATGAAGATCTTATCGGTTGAACCTCTGTGCCAAGGATTCATATATTCCCGTATAACATTCCCTTTGTCCTTCGGTATGTTACTTGCCCGAGATTTGATTGTCGGTATCCGTATACCTATTTCAATCTCGTTACTGGCAAGTCTCTTTACTCGTTCCATAATACAAGATTCCGTGACTTACACTTGAGTCAGATTGCTTGCAAGGCTTGTATGTGATGTTGTACTACCGTGTGGGCCCCGAGATACCTCTCTGTCACACGGAGTGACAAATTGCAGTCTTGATCCATGCTAACTCAACGGACACCTTCAGAGGTACCTGTAGAGCACCTTTGTAGTCACCCAGTAACGTTGTGACGTTTGATACACAGAAGGTATTCCTCCGGTGTTAGTGAGTTGGTCATAGGAACAACTAGAAATCTCATGGTCATAGGAATGAATACTCGACACGCAGAAAACAATAGCAACAAAATGACACGATCACATAATACGTTCATAGTTTGGGTCTAGTCCATCACATGATTCTCCTAATGATGTGATCCAGTTATCAAGTGATAACACTTGCATATGGTCAGAAAACCTTAACCATCCTTGATCAACTGGCTAGCCAACTAGAGGCTTACTAGGGACATTGTTTTGTCTATATATCCACACATGTATCCATGCTTTCATTCAATACAATTATAGCATGGATAATAAACGATTATCTTGAAACAGGAAATATAATAATAACTATTTTATCATTGCCTCTAGGGCATATTTCCAACAAATCGACGGCGGCCACTTCAGCCATTGACGGCCTATGGGGCTCCGGGGTCTTGGGGAGTACTTGAGGGGCTCATGAGGAGCGGACGAGCTCCTGGAGCTATTTATAGCACCGGGGAGAATTTTGGGCGACCTTGAGAAGCCGGAGGAAAAAAGGCAGAGATGGCAACTTACTCAACGGACCATCAACACGAAGGTCATGATTACGGTCGATAAGACCAAAGGTGAGACCTAAGAAGAGTTGGTCAAGGTACTCGAATAAAGGGTCAATGCAGCTGTGGTAGCTACCTTGGGCACCTTGGTTATGGCAGTTTGGGATTGGTCAAAGATCAATCCAGAAAAATGGCTAGAGTACTATCCCCTTTTCAACTTTGTAGGGAGCAATTCGGTGAGCATCACACCACCAGCACCTTCTCATGCAACCGCACATACTCATGTACCTGGTCTCGCTCCGGTTCATAGCAGCCCGTCCTCCATCTGTGGCGTGTTCTGCGAGGCTTCGTCTTTGGATGAGCTCGACGCCATCATGGTAATTACGCGTCATATACTCTTCACCAGCATATCTATAGTCTTAGTTTAAGTTGCCTTTTGGATGTCCGACGTCGTAGTCATGTCTTTGTAAGCCGACGAAACCCCGTGCACCCTAGTGTACGATATCAATGACCAGAATGTGGATGTGGGAAAGGCAACGATCGTGAAAGCGAAGGACTGCATGCTCCACAACCGACAAATGCCCCAAAGCGTCTTCAAAGTTTGCTTGGACAGTGTCAAAGTGGGCTTCGAGGATTTGCCTCTTTTGGTACCATTCGATGATGACGAGACCCCTAAACGTATTTTCACATGCACGCGCTGGTCCTTGCCTTGGCCAAAGACTCACCTTCGTGTCGAGGCGCCCGGTAGCACAACAACGACAACTCCCAAACAAGATATGAACATCACCCCACCTACCCAGTTACCTGCACCTGTCGTGGCGGGTGATAGCAGACGACGCGGTGAGGGAGAGCCAACATTAAATACAGATGGTGTCGCCCCCGTCGAAGAAGAAAATGTTGATGCGTCATGAAGGATGATGATGATGACCATAACCGGTATATCAGTACCGGCTATGATGATGCTCGGGACTATGAATTAGGATATGAACATGGAGATGACTTGATGGTGCGTGATTTGCTGGAGCCGGAACATCCTACGACTAATTGCAAAAAGTCTCTCTACATGCGATCCTACCCAGCAAGAACAATGCGGGAGCCGTCGACTTTTAATTGGCCCGACGACACTCGGGCTGGTGCTTAGAGAAGGTATGGTAGGCTCACTACCGCTACCCGCCAAGAAGCAAAGGCGGAGACCGGAGAGGAATGGATCTAAAGGCGACAGAGCTGATTCAAGCAGCCAACAACCTTTGAAGCCCGAGGAGGTACACAGAATACCTGTCGTAGGTGCAGAACATTTGCATGTCACCGGTCACCTGATCCTACCTTATAGAGCGCTAGAGAACGTACTGAACACTGATCTATGGAAACTTCATGATAATGCGCTGGCCATAGAGAAAAGACTTCCGAGCTCGGAAAAACCAGGATACCCTCTTTACTAAGCTCAAGTTCCGGGTGCGATGTCATACGTTGATAGATGGCCCGTGGATAAGTTCATCTTGTGATTTGACTACCTCTACGACATGTTCCACATGACCAAGCTAGATTTTCAGTACATCCGCCTATATGCGTTGTATCTCAACTACGACATTAGGCGCGAGAACAAAGAATATGTCTGCGTCACGGACCCGTACTATATCTACGAGAGCTTCTTGGCAGTCTGCAAAGAGCATCATGAGTATGCGAGCACGTACATCAGCGATTTCATAATCACCAATAAGGACAAGGAAACAATTCTTCTACCTTATCATCGCACGTAAGTCATCCACGAATATCCTTTCATAAGTTTTGATCATTCTTTTGCCACTATGGAGGCTAATTTTAGGTGTACGTATTCTGCACAATGGGGGAGGGGGGCGTCCTCATATGTATATGTACCCACAATACTCCTATGCTCTCTACTTCGACTCGGCGAAGAACATTAAGAAAAATATTACACGGACATAAAGAGTGTTCTCGATAGTGCCATTTTAACCTTTAGCCTTACTGGTGGATATATCCAGGTGAAAAAGTACAGGAATAAAGGGCCGTCTTTCGCACATAAGACCGACTTCTGCTGCATCCAGCAACCGAATGATAGTAAGGCTGATGGATTCTACCTCATGCATCACATGATCGAGTACCAAAGGGGTAAACAACGCCTTCGCATGTCATCTACTTCCGACGATGCCGAGATTGTCAACTGGGCCACAATGATAGGAAGGACACTGGATCTTCGAATCCGAGCTGAGTTTTATCACATACAGTGTGAACTTGCCCAAGTGATCATGAAGTAGGTCGTCAAATAGCTAGGGATGTTCTTCCATGGGCCAATGAGACGGGAGGATGTTCGAGAACTATTACTCACTCAACGTCTGGATGTGAATCCTTTCAAGAAGCTCGGGTCCTTCATCCCTGACTATGAAGATTTTAGCGCCAACTTGGAGGAGTGATTGAAGATGACAATGTGTGTTTATAATTAGTAATAGTGTCTTTGTATGAACTAGCGTACATTGCTCTAGTTAATTAGCTTGTGTCTGAGGAACTTCGTGATTTATGATTACTACTGGTTGCTTGTATTTTGCTAACTATGCCTCTTTGTGTTTGTCATGTACATTATGTTGCATATTCTCGTTGAATTCATCAGCTTACGATGCAGGTACATAGGTCGGAGATGGCGAAGGACTGCTACATCGTATTCATTGGGAGGGTTCCAGGAGTGTACGATCACTAGCCAGACACTCAGGCCTAGGCGGACAGGTACCCGGGCGCTAGCCACAGGGGGGTCGACAGTAAAGCCAAGCGGAAAAAGTTACTTGAGGTGGATGCAATGACAAGAGATGGAGCAAAATTGGTTCCTCTTGAAGTACTACATAGTCACGCTCTTGCTCATGTTGATCGCTCTTCTCTACTACATCATGGTTTAGATAGAGATGGTGAAACTTGTGGGTGTGCCATGACCATGGAGTTGCATTTAATCGAGACATGACTTGTGTATCTCTATTTTCCAGATGTGATGATATTTGTGTTGGGTAATAATGACGATGATGATGATGGTATATATGACGAGACTACTTTATGTGTATGATATGATGAGAATAATGTATGTTTATTATGATATGATGAAACTACTATATAGAGCATGCAAAAATACATAGAGGGGTCACAAATACATAGACAGGCATTAAATTCTTGAAAGCAGAAATATTAGCAGTAGCGCTGGTAGGAATATTAGTAATAGCACTAGTAGGAATATTAGTAGAAGCACTAGTTTAGCAGCAGCGCTTGATGTGCTCCAACACTACTACTAACTTACTTACCGGTAGCGCTGGTTATCAAGCACTACTGCTAAAACTTAGTTGTAGCGCCTTAGCAGTAGTGTTGCGACTAGCGCTACTCGTATGGGTTAATCAAGCGCTACTACTAGGCTTTCTCCTAGTAGTGTAGAATCTTGCACTACAACTACATTACCTTCCTACATTACAACTACACTACCTTCTTACATTACAATTACATAAGAAAGTAAAGCAATTAAATATTATATTACAGCTACACTTCAAATCTCACTAGAAAGTATAGACTACAACTAGAATAAAAGTTTCTACATTAGATCATCATCAACAGGTGCGCAACCGCGCTAAAATAAGGATAGAACACCGAAACACCACGGCGCGCCAAAATAAGGATAAAATCGAAAGGCCGCGACAAAATGTATCACGCGCGAGCCGCTGTTGGAGGCCCTACAATAAAACAGTGTGCGCGCTCAACACAAACAACATTTGACACTTCAAAAAAAACCAAGAAGATCAAACACATAAAAAATAGACGAACGATAAATAGTTCAATTTTGTTACAACTCAAACAAATAGTTTATTTTCCAACACAAAAAATAGTTTAAGAACACAACATCAAACATACAAATTACTCGTTTTGTCGGCCATTCCATTCCCACCACTCCACGATTAGATTATTCTCGTGATCATCATGCATTTTGGCACGTCGAATGGCATGATATGAGGGAAAATATCGGCCACCCTCACAGCCCTATGTCGCACTCGCATGGGATGACCCAAGAGCTCATACCATGAGTAGTCTAAATCTTGGCCATGCTCATTCTCGATTATCATGTTATGCATGATCACACAAGTGTGCATGATATACCCAAGGAACTTTTGATCCCAAATCTAGTCAGTCCACTCACAATAGCAAACTGGGCTCGCGAAATACCAAAAGCTCTCTCCACATATTTCCTAGACGCTGCCTAACCATTGTAGAAATCCAGATTTTTCTTACCTTCTAGTTTTTTCAACGGCTTTGTAAATGTTTGCCATTTTGCGTAGATGCCATCTGCATGGTAGTAGCCATAGTTGTATGTGTGGCCATTTTCTACAAACTGCATCGGTCGCAGTTCACCATTTGCAATCTTATTTATGAGTGGTGACTGATGAACAATGCTTCAAGGATTATAGTAGAACCCTTTTTGTGGCCATCTTCAGCATTGTGGAACCAGTGAGCTTGGTTTATCTCCAAAAGCCTTGTGACGTCTTCAACATTGGGAGCTCTCAAATACTCTGGACCAAACACTTGCACAATTCCAACCGCGAAGTGCTTGACAGACATAATAGCTTGACTCTCAGCCATGGGCAAGTGGTCATCAACTAGATCAGCCGGAATATCGTAAGCCAACATACGCAAAGTGACTGTCATGTTTTGTAATGTGCCTTGCCTGATTTCTCCAGTGACATTCCACCTCTGCTGAAAAAATAGATCATGGCTAGCCAGTTTTTCTGCAATGCGCTTGAACAACTCGGTGCTCATCCTAAAACGGCGCCGGAAATACGACTCGGGGTATACTAGATTATCCACAAAATAGTGCCTCATCAATCTGTTGTCGGCATAAATCTTATCCCTCCAAATTTTCTGCCGACCCATAACAGAACCACGGTGCTTCGGCTTTTTATTAATATGCAGAGCTAAGACCATTGCAACTTGCTCCTCCTCTTGAATATGAAATTCTTCATCGTAAGAATTATAAGACGAACTCATCTACAATATTGAATTTAAATTATTCTATGAAAAATATGAACAACATGCACCAAATTCATGTAAAAATGTGAAGTTGAAGCAATACATACCTTGCAAGCATTTTGTCGAACACCTTGTGGGCGCCAAGCGGCACTGGGCAGTCGGGCGCTATTCGTCGAATGAATGGGGCGATCGAGGGGCGGCGGTGACTAAAGGGGGGAGGAGGAGGCAGTAGCGGTGCAAAGCTAGCCGGGAAATCGTCTTTGGGTCACCGGAGAAAATGGGGAGGTGTGGGCGGCGGCGCCGACTCTTCGATATGGCAGTAGGTAGAAGTCGTGGCGCGGGCACTCGAGTGCGCAGCACGCGGGAGCAGGCGCATGAAATAAGTGGGGTGTGATGACATTTCACTCTGCGCGTTGAACCACTTATGACGCACGCGTATTTTTTGCGCCTCTCCTGGAGTGTCCGTTCCGGCTGCGCGCATGCAAAAATGTAATTTAGCCAGTGTGGCGTTAATATCGCGCGCGTGTTGGAGATGCTCTTAGCTGTAACTACAATTACACTTCAAGTCTCACTAAAATATGAAACTACAATTACAATGCAAATTATGCACTAGAAATCTCACTAAAATCGAAAACTAAAATTACCCTAAAAATCTGCACTACACAACTACATTAAAATCTGACACTACAGTTACTTTCAAAATATACACTATGTTATTACAGTACACAACTAGACTACAATTTACATTAGAATTACACTAATTTTATACTTCAACTAGAATAAAATCTTATATACAATAATCTTACTACAAATTCTACACTACAATTAGAATACCATTATACACTATGTTTACACTAATCAATTCTACACTACAATTACTCACTAGCGACGGAGATGATGGGGGGATGGTGGAGGGGAAGACCACAACGAGAGCGCTACGATGGAGTCGGAGAAGATGGAAATGGATATGACGGCAGCTGTGGAGGCGACGGGGTTAGTGGGTCCCTAACAACGGTAGTGGAGGCGTGGAGATGGCGATGGTGGTGGTGGAGGTGGAGACAGAGATGACGATGGTGGAGTCGGCGATGGAGTGGAGTCAAAGATGGCGACGGCGGCTGCGGCTTGGTCGTTTGCGTCAGCGGAGGGTTGGGGATTAATTTAGGGGTGTTGGTGGGTGGAGAATAGGTCTCGGCGTGTATATGGTTGTTGGATTTGACGGGCGATGGTGTGCTTGGTAGCTTTGGCCATATGTATGTATTTTTATTTTAGTTTATCTTTTTGCTACACTTTATTTGGTATTTATATAAATGTCTAGTTTATTATTTATTACCTTATTTATTTCTGTAATTATGATTTTTTCAATTATTGTGGATATATATATATATATAATTAAAATAAAAATTTAAGAGATAATACAATGAGAACGACATAGATTTCAATAATTAACCTTGCTTGCTTACACTAGTGCAGATATGCCTAGCTATGGCGTGGCAAAAACGGCCTTGCTAAGATGGACACCCGGTGCCATCATTATAGTGTCACTTTTAAAAAATACTACTCGCGTTGGAGACGACGCCAACAGTATTTGACATGTTTATGACGACTCAAGTGGCCAACGCCAGTAGTAATATACGTTATTAGTGGCATTGCATGTTAGTGCAATGCCAGATTTTAATTGTCACATTTAAACCAAATCTATACAACAGCATGATCCAATTAAAATGACTTCATAATCAAAGTTTTAGAACAATAACTAAATAGTACAATACAAATACCAGAATCTAAGTTAAACAATATCTATTTATTCAAAAAAGTATAAAAATAGGCAAATAACACTAGTCGTGCACAAGTTTAACTAAAGAGTAGGTGGTAACAACATGATATATGCCATGCATGCAAGCTACTAGCTAGCTAACTCGACATTTCGGCGGCAGCATCGAGATCATAGTGTGGAGTGAGTGGACCATCATCATCTCTTCCAGCAAACCTGTAGTACACCATGATCTTGTAACGATAGTAGTCTAGGTAGAATGTCGCTCTCTACCCAACTTCCATCTCGAAATCAGTTGCAACAGCTGTACAACCAGAGCAACCGAAACACGTGTGGTTTGACTCATTGGTGAAAAGACAATTAAAGCATTGGGTCGATAGCATCTTCATGAGGGTGCATTGGAATGTGATGGTTGCGTCAAGCGGGACTCAAAGCTTCTCTAGGAAGTCACTCCTTTCCTGGCAAAAGATGACCTAAGCAAAATTGGAAAAAATAACTAGTTAGACAATTTTGGCCACAACCGTATCATAGGAAACTAAATAAGAATATGTTGAGCTAAATCATATATATACTGTCTTAGTAAGGAAGTCTTTCGAAAAATCGATAAAGAACTTTCTATCCTTCTAGCATCACAAAGCACCATAGTTCTAACACGACCCATCCATTTACTATTGTCAATATCATTGACCAAAGAAATCATAGATCATTAAACTAAATAACTAAGACATCAAAATAGAAAATATACTAGTAATTAAGAAATTCTACAAACGGTGCACGGTTCAAACGTATAATAAGATCCATAAAGTTACACAGACATTCATATACGAAATAGCTAGTGCTACGTCCATCTAGCACGCTAGTGGCGAGAGGGGCCATCCTCATGGTTGTCCCTGGTGGACCTACGACGTTGTTGTAGCGGTTGAACCTCCTCCTCCTCCTCCTGTGTCGTAAGTTCATCCCAATCTACCGGATCCTCCTCTACGCTCTTCCTTGCTGCATACTGAAGGAGCATCATCTTGTTGGAGTTTGTCATCTCTTGCAAGCTCCTTCAATAATGGGCCGAACAACTGTTTCTCGGCCTGGATGTTCTCCTTCTCATCAGCCCTAGTGCACATCTTTATGTTCTCAGGCGCAAGGAACTTCGCATCCTCATGGCAATCAAGGAATTTAGAATTGCTTATTCCTTATGATACTCAACCGCCTTTGCATCATAAGAGTGTGCCGCTAACTCTGGGTGTCCTAGTGGCCAAGCTCGTGCGTGACATTATCCTTTTTTATGGTTGCGTAGTACTTAATCCCCTTCTATCGCACAGAAGAAACTTCGGAGCCATCTATACCTGCAACACCTACATATATACAATCTAGACAATGTAATTACACGTATGTTAGAATCTTCTGCTACAAGTACACTACATTCTTACATTACAACTAAAGTATGATGTAAACCAATTAAATATTACTATAAAACAATACTACAAATCTCACTAAAAAATATACAAGACAACTAGAATAAAAGTTTATACACTAGCTATAACTACAATTACAATACAAATCTCACTAAAATTTGAAAACTACAATTACACTTCAAATTATGCAATACAAATCTCGCTAAAATCTGAATAGAAAATTACACTAAAAATCTGCACTACACGATTACACTAAAATTACCCTCTAAATTTACACTACATAACTACACTACAATCTTACATTACAACTACACTAATTCTACACTTCAACTAGAATAAATCTTATATACGATAATATCGCTACAAATTCTATACCACAATTATAGTACAAGTTTACACTACATTTACAATAACAATTTCTACACTACAATGACTGACCGGTGAAGGTGAAGATGGGGCGGCGGTGGAGGCGAAGATGGGGCGGCGGTGGAGGCGAAGACCACGGCGACGGTACTGTGGTGGAGCCAGACACCACAATGAGAGCGCATCGATGGAGAAGACAACGACGAAGATGACGGCGATGATGGAGGCGATGAGGCTGGCGGGTCCTTCATGGCAGCGATGGAGGCATAGAGACAATGGTGGTTAAGGTGGAAACGGAGACAACAGAGGTGGTGTCCGCGGCGGAGTGGAGTCAGCGATGGCGATGGTAGTCGGGGCTTGGTCATTGGTGGCGGCATGAGGTTGGGGAATTATTTGGGGGTGTTGTCGAGTGCGGAATGGATCCGACGGTGTATATGGGTAGTCGGATTTAACGGGCGGTGGTGTATTTGCTAGCGTTGGCCCACGTGGCCAACACCATTAGTTATGTACTTTTATTTTAGTTTATTACTTTGGTACACATTATTTTGTATTTCATTAATTATGATTTTGTTTTTTCATTTTTCTAAGTATGTATAGATATATATACACAATTAATATAGCGGTTTAAAATATAATACATATATATAAGAACGACATAGATTTCAGGAATTAATATGGCTTCCTTACACACATTCCAAAATGATAATAAACAAGAAAAAATATAATTTACTACTACTATATCTAGACTAAGAACATCATTATTGTGATGACGGCCATATATCTATCTGTCGACTATGTCTCAGTGGTCCAAGGGAGTAGTTGAGCCACTCGTTTACCTACTTCTGGACGAGATCAACCCATATTCATGTGAAGCAATAATTCCCACCTTGTTTATTGTATATATATTTTGATCTTGTGATGAGAATAACTATTCTACTCTAGGCTGACTCGTCCCAACAGTAGCACTTGTACTTCCTCGGGTGTTAGGTTGAACTTCCGCGAAAAGTGTCCAAATGGGGCTTATGATATACCATTTGAAAGCTATGGACAGCCTGGTAACAGCGTAGGTTGAATTTTTATCAAAATGCTCATGGTTTAAGAGCAGATTCGAAAACCATTTTTGTTCATACAAAAAAGCGTGATTCTTATTTTCGATCCTATTTCTAAACTGTTCGTCGGAATGAGGCAAATGATATGGTGTTGAATAGCTGAGGCAAATCCGTTCGTTTCATACGTTGAAAGTTTTCCAAATTCCCTATGGTTAAAAAGGAATAAAAAATGGTGGAATTTCTGAAACCGAACAGTCAGGTCCATATTTCGAGGTTAATTTGAAAATGTCTAGTCTGATCGACGCAAATGATATGGCGTTGGAAAGATTATTGAAATGCAAAGTTTTTCCTATAGAAAATTTCTTCCAACTATAAACGGTTTAAAAGTAACTTAGGAACCGGCAGAAGTTGTACCAAGTTTGTATTTTCATGTTAATCTAACAATGGTTTGTGTAACATCCTCCAATTTTTAATTTGGTTTTCCTTGATTTCATTATTTTTGAACTGGATGTTTGCAAAATATTTGTTTTTATGAAATCATCTTTGAGATCTTTTGAAAATTCTTTCTTGAGGAAATGTTTTAAAATCCTTCAACAGCAACTCTTGTGGAAAGGAATTTCACCTAATCCTTCTTTACTAAAAGTTTTGGACTCAAAGAAAACCTTTATTTTCTATAAAAGGAGTTACTATTAAAGTGAGTAGCCAAGTTTTTGCCAAACGAACCCTACTTCAAAAATTTGGTTACCTCCACCCTCCTCTGATTTCTTTCATGGCACCTCCCTGACATCTAGACTACTTTTAATAACGGTTTCCAAAGATTTGGAGATGCTTAACAATTTTTCACATTTTATTCAAACCAAAAATATTTTCTGCAACCAGTTTTGACCCCAGGATTTTTGCAAAGGAGCTCATAGATCCCTTTGGTTTCTGATTCCCGAAAACTTTCATTTTCGTAGACCTTAGTATCCTCAACTCATTCAAGTAAGTATATCCTGGTTTCTAGTTTAAAATTTTCAAATTATATTTAACCCAAGTTTGAATAGAATTCTCTATTTTTGTTAAAAACCAGACTAAAATATTTTAGAAAAACCTGGAAATTTTCCTGAAGTCTCAGGGAAAAATGAGAGGCAATCTCAAAAATTTTCAGCTTCAAATAAAATTTTCTCATGCATTTATCAATTGATTGAGATCCTGGTGTGCACTGTTTTTAACAGTTTCAGAGTTAGCACGTTTAGAGTTTCAGTCCTTCAGCGTGAGTAGCTTTGTAGCGTTTGCAGCGTCAATCTCCAAAGTGGCGACCAGGGTGACCTTGCCACTGTGCCTTGCTCTTATCCGCGGCGCCGCGCGGTCGCTTGGCCGCTTGTTTGCGTCGGCGGTGAGCTGGCCTTAGCCAGCCAACCGTGGGAGTGGCGCCAGCAAGGGCTACCGTGGCCACCAGCAGCCTCTGCCGTAAAGCCGCACCTCCCGACACCACACATTTATCCTCGAGCCTCAGCATGGCCGTCCATGCCCCGTGCCCACCGTGAATCCCATCGCCACGTCCCGGACGGCACACGGCACGATTCATGTTGCCGTCGGGCCCATTGATATTCGCACCGTCGAGCCGGGTCACCCGTCGATGACTACACAAGTTTAGGCCTAAAATGGAACCCCCATGGAGTGTTGGTGCTGCCCCCGCCCTGCAATCGCCTGCTAAACCCCGCTGGCCACCGGAATTTGTTGCCGTTGTTAAGCCTCTGTGGCACCTCTCTCAGCCGCCTATAAATAGGGAGCCCCCCGAGCCCCCGAGCACCTTAGCAACCTCATCCCTTCTTCTCGTCCTCGAGGAGCCTCACCCAAGACAAAGAAGAGCCTCGGGGAGGTCTTCTTCCCCGACTTCGGCCGCCCCGATCTTCCTCGGGTCATGGCTAGATTCACTTAGGTGAGTGGAGCGGAGCAGCCCAAATCTTGTCCATAGCCTCCTGGTGGAATCTTCTCCCTAAGCCACGCTTCAATTTTATCGTAGGCATCCCATCCTACGAGATCAAATCGTGCCTGACGCTATCGTTCGCATGAGCAGTAGCCGCCATCGACCTGGTGCTCACCGTGTCAGGACCCAAGGTCTACTAGCGCTGATCAAGTTGATTCAAACGTGAAGATGGCGGGAAGCAACAGAAGCCGTCCATCCAGGATCCAACGCGGGATAGGCCATCGTACCGATTCGCTTTAAGTGATGCTCGGCAGCCATTGATCCTAGATCGTGCGATGATAGTAACATCGAACGTCACTTTTGCACTTCCGGCACGATCACCCTTCTTTTTCCTTCTTCTCTAGCTTTATCTCCCCCTCTCCTCTCTGTAAGGCTATATAAAGCCATGATCCGAGCTCGTGTAGGGCAGCTTATCTTTCCTAGGGTTTCCCCCTTGTGCGCCGCCAGTGTTCCTGGCTGGTCTTGTAATATAAACTCGGCCTTCCGCCTTAATTCAGTGAGTAAAGTGGCTAGATCAAGCTGAATTTCCCCTGTTTTCATCTCCTCTGTAAACAGAGCCTGACACACTAACGACCAGCTCCACCTACCTCGATGTGGGAGGACATGGTGAGTATGCACGTGCCCTTGCTTGCTCCTTCCCCGTCATGAATCGCCGCCGGCAACCACCGCGAGTTTCTATCTCCGGTGTGATTGATACCTGATGGGTGGGACCCCGTCGTTACGATTCTTTTTATTTCTGAATCATTTTCGCTAAAACTCCTTCTCAAGAAACCGTTTTTCTTGTGGCTTGGTGTATTTGTTACTAGCGCTTTGCTCTTTTACAAGCTATCCCCTGGTTAGCTTGTGTTTCTTAAAAGAATAGTCCATGGATTCATTTTGCTTATAACTTTTGAACTACCAAATCTTTTCAAATGATTCTTATTGCAAAAAGATTATTTCAATATCTAGTTTATTTTCATATTTATTTAAAAATGTTTGGAGACAGTAGCTAAGCCTTTAGCACTTACGATTGTCTATGGTGTATGACGTAGATTCCGACGAGGGAAACGTCGGTGTCAAATTCACTGAGATCGATCCCGGCAACGTTCAACCAGGCAAGCATGTTTGAATTTTCTGTGTGATGTTTCCTGATTAGTTTTGTTTGATCAACTGTTGCATTAACCAATGAATCTGCATACTACTCATCATTTGGTTATACTGTGAACCGATAAACTTGATATGGTGATGTGAGGTTATGGACAACCTAGTCATATGGGATGTGATAGGTTGTGACCTGGTCATGTCGGGTGCACGAGATGAACGTAAATAACTCTAGTATCAACATAGATCAAGTTCTATCGGTACGTCACCCTGTTATTTCATGTTGCGACAATTTTTCCGAGAGGGCATGCGGTGAAGTAGGTTCTGAACTTATTATCAGTTACGCACCAGGTAGAGGGGCCGGGATGAAGGTATCCATGGCCAGGAATAAATCGAGTTATCCGGTCAAGGGCCATGGGTGTTTCCAATCTATGACCGAGAGGAGGGCACACCCTTGTAGCTCGTGGTAGAAACGTGAGCCCATGCTAGTCGAGGATGGGGCCTCCCCATCTTAAGTTTTTTCCCTTGTAGCCTAGCCCGGGTGAGGCCGGTCTTCACAGGGGGAAAATGGGTGTGTACTGATTCTGAGTGTTTGCTTCTAAAATATCGTACGTGGGATTAGTCGTCGTGGCTATAGAAACCCGTTGGATGTGGGTAAAGAGTACACCCTCTACAGAGTCAAAACTATTCGAGTAGCCGTGTCCATGGTCAAGGACGGCTGGTTCACAGGCAAGTGTCGGTCTTAGTGTCAGTTCGTGGAGCACAAGTTTGGTCGTGATAATGATTATAAATCGCATTTGACTGAGATAAATATTTAACTTGATGAAAACTTGTCTTTGTTCCTGAAGGTTGGTTGTACCACCCGGATATTCCTTTATTTTATTATGCCCTTTTTGTGGTGTCACTGAGACGCCCGACTATGGCGAGCACTAATATTATTATGCCCTTTCAACAGTGTTGCTGAGATGCCCGACTATGGCCATAAGTTATTTTATTATGCCCTTACTGCAATGTCATTGAGACGCCAGACTGTGGCGACCTATTATTTTATTATGCCCTTTCTGTGGTGTCACTGAGACGCCCCACTGTGGCGAGCATTTATTTTATTATGCCCTTTCCGTGGTTTCGCTGAGACGCCCGATTGTGGCACGCATTTATGTTTTTATGCCCTTTCGGTGATGTCGCTTAGATGCCCGATGGCGGCAAGTATTTATTTTATTATGCCCTTTATATGGTGTCCTCAAGACGCCCGACTGTGGTCTGTTAATTTATTTTTGCCCTGTGTGTGGTGTCGCACAGACGCCCAACGATGGCCATGGAATTTTATTTGTCACCTTTCGAGGTGTCGTTTGAGACATACGATCGGCATTTTTTAACTTAAACGATATTTCTGGAGGATTACCGCTCAACTTATCAATCTAACTTAATTTACATATCATGAATATCTTGAATATTAATCATGCATATGAACTGCTTCATTCATCACATTTCTTGTGCAAACTATTTGTGAGTACTTCTGAAGTACTCACTCGCATGTTGATGTGGTCTGATATGGACGAAGGAGACCTCATGGACGAAGAGTTCGATAGAGAGTCCGATGCCTAAAGGAGTTCCAGTCAGTCTTTCGATCTTGGAGTCCGTTGTTGTATTATTTCACCGCTTCGGCAACTATGAATAAAAATCGTCAAGCTTCACTCTCACGCTCGGCGCGTAGTAGTACATATGCCATGTCACTTCATTCATATGTGACATACCCACTTTATTACGAGTAGTATAGTTATACCGTGACCACTGTAACATATCCACTCTTATGTCATCCATGGATGTGTTGTAATAATTTGTAGAGCGACCTCCACTCTATTATGTTTAACATTAAGTACCACGGGTTTCTATATCATGATTTGTCTATCAATGTGAATGATTTTCTGCAGAGATGACTTTCGTGGCTGATTTCCAGTAAATTTATTTTATCTGGAAACTGTTCCTGAAAAACCTTGGTACCAGAGCCAGGTTGACTGTAGGAAGCAACTAGGTGTGACCGCTAACTAGATTAACTAATTAATATTTAATTAAGTATTCTGCATGTTATAGAAATTTTTCTGTTAGTCAACATATATTTATGATATGACTATCTGGAAATTTTTGTCTATTGTGTAGATGGCTAGCGACGGTTGTGCATCACAAGTGTTTGCCAATGAGCCGGTCGGGTTTTCTCGGCTACTCTCCGTCATCGCCAGGGTCGCCATTGGACTGACAAGGCGCATCCAGTACACGATCAACCACCACAAGATTAGCGACGCGTGGTGCATTTTATTGGTGGGCGAATTCATACCCTCGTCTTCGCTTCGTCCGAAGAGCCATGCCTACGGAGAGGCACGCTAGGCAGATGGCTGCTAGGGAGGCTATTGCCCGTCTTCAGGACACCCTTCCAATGATGAAGACTCGTCCTTATCACTACATCCCATTCCATATTCCATACTCGAGTCACTACGCCTACGCCTGTACCAGAGGATAGGAAGATCAGGCCATTGGGATGCTCTTGCAGTATCTTATGGCCCTTGAGTCAGCTTTGGACGGCATAGTTGATGACTTGGTGGCTGATCGCATGGAGGTCCACACCCGTTCCTCTTTCAGGACTGAGCTCCTCCGTCCCGCGCTACCCAGGTCATGCCCTTCTTCCTCCGCCTAATGTGCACCGCAAGCCCTACAGACTAGCGACCTCCTACCCACCGCTAAGGAGTTCAACCTTCCTATTTATCCCGTCCCTATTAGAGCTGCTCCACCAACTAGACCTGTGCATGCATCCCCGCATCGCGCCCTCCTGTTAGGGCCTGTGCAGGAGGAAGTGGAGTCCCCAGCGCCTCGTCTAGGACTTTCCCTGGGTGACCCGATCCAGATTACATCCATCTCCACCTAGAATGGAGTTGCGGTATGACATGAACCTTGAATGATATGTATGATATGTATGATGGTGTGCTCGAAGGCCGATGGGAGGTAGTCGTGTTGCATTATGTAGGACCAGGAGAAATGCACTAGCTTAAATAACATGTCAAGTTTGTGTACGCACATCGTGAGTGCCATCTTGTATAATTATGCTCGATGTAAGATATTTAATCGTAGTCCTTCTCCGAACACGACATATGTTTAATGAAAAAATACTGGTGTTTCTCTTGTCCGCAAAAATATTTTTTTTGCTTATTTATGCTCAGATTTTCTCATTTGGTTTTTGCAACAATCAACCAGAGGTAAGAAATGAATCGTCCTTGGACCCGCTCGATGCTGGTCTTCGGGGGGGGGAGGGAATGGGTGTGTACTCATTCTGATTGTTTGCTTCTAAAATACCGTACGGGGGATTGGTCCTCATGGCTATAAAAAAACCAGTTGGTTGTGGGTAAACAGTACACCCTCGTGACTATGGCGAGCATTTATTTTATTATGCTGTTTCTGAGTTGTCTCTAAGATGCCTGACTATGGCGAGTAGTTATTTTCTTATGTCCTTTCTGCGGTGTCGCTCAGATGCCTGACTGTGGCGAGCATTTATTATATTATGCCCTTTCTATGGTGTCGCTGAGACGCCTGACTATGGTGAGATTTTATTTTATTATGCCCTTTTTGTGGTGTAGCTGATACGCCCGACTGTGGCAAGCATTTATGTCATTATGCCCTTTCCGTGATGTCGTTGAGATGCCCAACTACGGCAAGTATTTATTTTATTATGCCCTTTATGTGGTGTCGCTAAGATGCCCGACTGTGGCCTGCTAATTTATTTTTTCCCTGTATGTGGTGTCGCACAGACGCCCGACGTCGGCCATGCAATTTTATTTGTCACCTTTTGAGGCGTCGCTTCAGACAGTAGATCGACATTTCTCTAACTTTAACGATATTTCGGGAAGATTACCGCCCAGCTTATTAATATAACTTAATTCACTTATCATGCATATGAAGTGATGCATTCATCATATCTTTTGTGCAAAGTGTTTGAGAGTACTTTTCGAAGTACTCACTTGCTTGTTGATGTGGCCAGATATGGATGAAGGACACCTCATGGACAAAGAGTTTGATAGCGAGTCCGACGCCTAGAGGAGTCCCAATTAGTCTTGCGATCTTGGAGTCTATCGATGTATTATTGCACCGCTTCCGCCACTATGAAAAAAAAATCGTCAAGCTTCACTGTAACGCTTGGCAGGCAGTAGTATTTATGCCATGTCATTTCAAGCTGATGTGACATGCTCACTTTATTACGAGCAGTAGAGTTATCCCATGACCACTTTAACATATCCACCCTTATGTCATCCATGGGTGTCTTCTAATAACTTGTAGAGCAACCTCTGTGCTACTATGTTTAATATTAAGTACCACATGTTTTTGTATCAAGATTTGTCTTTCAGTGTGAATGATTTTCTGCACTGGTGACTTTCATGAATGATTTCTAGTAAATTTATTTTATCTAGAAACCGGTCTTGACAACCTTGGTACCACAACCAGGCTGAATGTAGGAAGCCACTAGGTGCGACCGCTAACCGGATTAACTAATTCAATCTTTTCTTAAGTATTCTGCATGTTGTAGAATATTTTCTGATAGTCAACATATATTTATGATATGACTATTTGGAAATTTTTGTCTACTGTGTAGATGGTTGGTGACGGCTGTACATCACAAGTGTTCACGAACGAGCCGGCCAGGTTTTCTCGACTCCTCTCTGTCATCACGAGGATGGCCATTGGACCGACGATGCGCACCGAGTACACGATCTACCACCACAAGATTAGCGACACGCTAACGATGCATCAGGCCTCAGTGCATTTTATTGGTGGGTGAATTCATACCCGTCATCTTTGCTTTGTTTGGAGAGCCATGCCTACGGAGAGGCAGGCTATGCAGATGGCTACTAGCGAGGCTATTTCCCATCTTCGGGACACCCTTCAGTGATGAAGACTCATCCTTATCACTACCTCGCATACCACGTTCCATACGCGATTCACTATGCCTACGCCTGTCCTAGAGGACAGGAAGATGAGGCTGCTGCCTCTTGAGCTTGCGTTGGTTTTTCCCTTGAAGAGGAAAGGGTGATGCAGCACAGGTGCAATAAGTATTTCCCTTAGTTTGAGATCCAAGGTATCAATCTTGTAGGAGAATTGCGCCAACTCCAGAGTACCTGCGCAAACACAAACGAGCTTGCACCCAACGCTATAAAGGGGTTGTCAATCCCTTCAAGATTGATTGCAAAGTGAGATATGAAGGCGGAAAGTGAAATGAAGTAAAGGTGTAAGGCTGAAAATATGATGTGAAGTAGACTCGGGGGACATTGTGTTTACTAGAGGCTTCTCTCAAAATAGAAAATAATACGGTGGGTGAACAAATTACTGTCGAGCAATTGATAGAACCGCGCAAAGGCATGAAGATATCTAAGGCAATGATCATACATATAGGCATCACGTACGAGACAAGTAGACCAATACTTTGTGCATATACTACAATTACTCCACACATCGACCACTATCCATTATACATCTAGTGTATTGAGTTCATGACAAACAGAGTAACGCCTTAAGCAAGATGACATGATGTAGAGGGATAAACTCAAACCAATGATGTAAACCCCATCTTTTTACCCTTGATGGCAACAACATGATGCGTGCCTCGCTACCCTTTCTGTCATTGGGTGAGGTCACCACACGGTATGAACCCAAAACCCAGCACTTCTCCCATTGCAAGAATCATAGATCAAGTTGGCCAAACAAAACCGACAACTCGAAGAGAATTACAAGGTTATGAAATCATGCGTACAAGAGATCACAAGAAACTCAAATAAGATTCATAGATAATCTGTTCATAAATCGATAATTCATCGGAACTCGACAAACACACCGCAAAATAAGATTACATCGGATAGATCTCCATGAAGATCATGGAGAACTTTGTATTGAAGATCCAAGAGAGAGAAGAAGCCATCTAGCTACTAGCTATGGACCCGAAGGTCTATGGTGAACTACTCACGCATCATCGGAGAGGTCATGGTGTTGATGAAGAAGCCCTCCGTATCCGAATCCCCCCTCCGGCAGGGCACCAGAACGTGCCCCAGATGGCATCTTGCGGAGACAGAAGCTTGCGACGGGGGAAAAGTATTTTCGTGGATCTCTCGTGCAGTTTTGGAATTTTCAGGAATTTATAGGCGGAAGAGGTAGGGCAGACGATCCACAGGGGGCCCACAAGCTTGCTAGGCGCGGGCCCCCTGGCCGCGCCTAGGGGGCTTGTGGGGTCCCCTGGTGGCCCCTGCCTTGGTTCTCAGGTCTCGTGCGTATCTTCTATTCCGGAAAAAATCTTTTCAGAAGGTTTATTCCGTTTGGACACCGTTTAAAATACTCCTCTGAAAAGGGTCAAAAACACGGAAAAACAGGAACTGGCACTTGGCACTGAGTTAATATGTTAGTCCAAAAAAAATATATAAAATGCATACAAAACATCCAAAGTTTGACAAGATAATAGCATGGAACCATCAAAAATTATAGATTCGTTGGAGACGTATCAAGCATCCCCAAGCTTAACTCCTGCTCGTCCTCGAGTAGGGAATTGCTGAAGACTAAATTTTTTATGTGGAATGGTACCTAGCAAGGTAATCATGAATTTTCAAAATAACAAGGCCAAAGGAAGTTATCCCTACAAAATCATATAGTTTGGCTATGCTCCATCATCCCCATCCAAGAGAGAGAAGAAGCCATCTAGCTACTAGCTATGGACCCGTAGGTCTATGGTGAACTACTCACGCATCATCGGAGAGGTCATGGTGTTGATGAAGAAGCCCTCCGTATCCGAATCCCCCTTCCGGCAGGGCACTAGAGCGTGCCCCAGATGGGATCTTGCGGAGACAGAAGCTTGGGGGGCGGAAAGGTACTTTCTATGATCTCTTGATTTTTTCAGGGATTTTAGGGAATATATAGGCGAAAGGCCTAGGGTAGAGGAGGCCGAGGAGCCCACAAGCCTGGGAGGCGTGGGCTCCCCTTGGCCACGGCTAGGGGGCTTTTGGTGTCCCTGGTGACCCCCTGCCTTGGTTCTCAAGTCTCCCGATCGTCTTCTGTTTCGGAAAAAGTCTTTTTGGAAGTTTCATTCCGTTTGGACTCCGTTTAAAATCCTCCTCTGAAAAGGGTCAAAAACACGGAAAAAACAGGAGCTGGCACTTGGCACTGAGTTAATAGGTTAGTCCCAAGAAAGATATAAAAGGCATACAAATCATCCAAAGTTTGACAAGATAATAGCATGAAACCACCTAAAATTATAGATACGTTGGAGACGTATCATGCATCTATACCATGGACTCACATTACTCATGAAGAACTCACATACTTACTGCGAAAGTTTTTATTAGTTATAAAAACAAAGTCCTAGACGCATAGTCCTAGGGGATGGGTTGGTAGGTCTAAACCATCACGCGATCCCGACCGCAACACAAAGGATGACAATCAATAGATCAATTATGCTCTGACTTCCTAACATAGCGGTTCACCATATGTGCATGCTATAGGAATCACTAACTTCAACACAAGTGTTTATTGATTCACCACACCCTACTAACATAGCTCTTAATATTACACAATCCACGTCTCAAAATAAATTGAGAGGAATCAAAACTTCTCTTTCGACTCAATGCACATAAAGATGGAAGTTTTTGTATCCTCTTTTGGTACCTATCACCTTTGGAACTACTTTCATAGCAGAAGCCAACTACCAAGTTACGCACTGCCGTGCTCTAAAAATATCTAAGTGAAGTGCATAGAGAAAAATTGTCTAGCTCAAAAGATATAAGTGAAGCACAATGAGCATTCTAGCAAATTCACGATGAGTGCATGTCTATCTCAAAAGGTGTGCAGAAAATATGATTGTGACACAACAAAAAGAAAAGACTCCTACGATACAAGATGCTCCAAGCAAGACACATATCATGTGGTCAATAAAAATATAGCTCCAAGTAATGTTACCGATGGATTGAAGACGAAAGAGAGGATGCCTTCCCGGGGCATCCCCAAGTTTAAGCTTTTTGTTGTCCTTGAATTTGTCTTGGGATGCCTTGGGCATCGCCAAGCTTGAGCTCTTTCCACTCTTTATACCTTTGTCCATGAGAACAGCACCCAAAACTTGAAAACTTCACAACACAAAACATAAACAGAAACTCGTGATATCATTAGCACAAGATAACAAATTACCACCGCTTTAGGTACTGTAGCAATCTTTATTTCTATTTATATTGGTGTTAGATTACTGTATTCTCAATTTTCCATGGCGAGTACCCCCCGATACTATCCATAGTTTGATCAAAACAAGCAACCAACTCAACAAAAACATAATCTATCAAAATAGACCAGTCTGTAGCAATCTGTATACTTCATATAACTCTGGTACCTCAAAAATTCTGGACAATTATAACAGCCTGGGCAAAAGGCATATCAACCAGAAGCAAAAAGAATCAACTCAAAAGCTCTTTCTGAATAAAAATGAAACATAATTTCGTGATCGAAAAGTTTCTGTCTTTTTCCAGCAGGATCAAACAACCATCACCAAAACTAGTCATAAAGGTTTTGCTTGGCTCAAACACAAAAAGAAACACCAAAAACACAATCATAACATAATTATGATGGTGTGGACGCAACAAAACAGAAAGAAAAAGATAAATTCATTGGGTGTCCTCCCAACAAGCACTATTGTCACGTATCGTCGTCTTTGGTGCTCAAACCATAAGTAGCCCTCATCATGGATTCATAAGGAAATCTTATTTTCTTTCTACTAAAATACCCCATGCCCTTCTTTAAAGGAAATTGAAATCTAATATTCCCTTCCTTCGTATTGATGATAGCACCAATAGTCCTTAGGAAAGGTCTACCAAGAATGATAGGGCATGTAGGATTGCAATCAATATCAAGCACAATGAAATCCACGGGTTCATAGTTCCTATTTGCAATAATAAGAACATCATTGATCCTTCCCATGGGTTTCTTGACAGTAGAATCTGCAAGATGCAAATTAAGAGAACACTCCTCAATCTCATTAAAGCCCAGAACATCACATAAAAACTTTGGAATTGCGGAAACACTAGCACCCAAATCACACAAAGCATTGCATTCATAGTTTTTGATTTTGATTTTGATAGTAGGTTCCTACTCATCATGAAGCTTTCTAGGGATAGAAACTTCCAACTCAAGTTTCTCTTCAAGAGATTTTATCATAGCATCGACGATATGATCGGTAAAGTCCTTGTTTTGGCTATAAGCTTGTGGAGAGTGTAGCATGGATTGCATCAAGGAAACGCATTCAATCAAGGAGCAACTATCATAATTGAATTCCTTGAAATCCAAAATAGTAGTTTCATTACTACTCAAAGGTTTGATATCTTCTACTCCACTTTCAATGATTTTAGCATCAAGATAGATGGACTCCGAATCATTATGGCGTTTTTCAACCAAAGTGGATTCATATCCAGCCCCATCATCATTAGGTTTGACACTAGAAAACAAAGATTCAATGGGAGTCACACCAAGCACTTTAAGATCTTCGTGATTCTTATCACGAGAACACGCCATTTTAAGCCATTCATGTCTAGCACGAATTTGGGCGGTTCTTTCTTTTCTCTTACTCATGGAAACTCACATAACTTTCAAAGTTTCATCCATATCGATCTTGGGACAAGCACATCTAACTTTCAAAGCATCAATATCACTAGACATTCCATCAACGCTCCTAGCCAAATCGTCAATTTTGAGTAGTTTTTCCTCTATGGACGCATTGAAAATATTTTGCGAGATGATAAACTCTTTGATATTACTCTCTATATCAGAGGATAATCTATTGTAATTTCCATGAGTATTGTTGTAGGAGTTGCCAAAGTTAATAGAGGGGTTACTAGGAAAAGGCCTAGGAACGTAGTTTCCTCTAAAAGCATTGTTGTTGCAAAAATTATTCCTACCAACAAAATTAACGTCCAAGCTAGCGTTGCTACTCTCAATCAAGGAAGACAAGGGCATGTCATTAGGATCTAAAGGAGCACTTCTACTATTAACCAAATTCATGAACTCATCCATCTTAGCACTCAACGAGTTAATTTCTTTTATATCGTGTACCTTTTTACTAGTAGGTGACCTTTTAGTGTGCCACTGAGAGTAGTTTGTCATGATATTGTCTAGGAGTTTTGTGGCTTCCCCTAACGTGATTTCCATGAAAGTTCCACCTGAGGCGGAGTCCAAGATATTTCTAGAAGTGAAATTCAAGCTAGCGTATAAGATTTGTATAATCATCCAAAGACTCAAGCCATGAGCTGGACAATTTCTAATCATCAATTTCATTCTCGCCCAAGATTGTGCAACATGCTCATGATCAAGTTTCTTAAAATTCATGATATCATTACGGAGAGAGATAATCTTAGCCGACGGAAAATACTTGGATATATAAGCATCTTTGCACTTGTTCCAAGAATCAATACTATTTTTGGGCAAAGGCAAAAACCAAGTTTTTGCTCGATCTCGCAACAAGAATGGAAAAAGCTTCAATTTAATCACATCATTATCCACATCTTTCTTCTTTTGCATATCACAAAGCTCAATGAATGTATTAAGATGGGAAGCGACATCTTCACTAGGAAGGCCGGAGAATTGCTCTTTCATAACAAGATTCAGCAAAGCAACATTGATTTCGTATGATTCCGCACTAGTGGCGGGAGTAATCAGAGTACTTATAAAATCATTATTATTAGTATTCGAGAAGTCACAAAGTTTGGTGTTTTCAGTCATGGTGACTTCAGCAATCAAACAAGCACACAAGTGAATAGAATGCAAGCGAGGGAAAAGGGCAAACGAAAAAGGCAAAAAAAATTGTAAATTTTTGATTTTCAGAAGTGGGGGAGAGGAAAACGAGAGGTAAAAAAGTAAATGCAAGAGATGAGCTTGCGACACTTAATTGGATGAGTTCTTGACGTGATCCTCCCCGGGAACGGGGCCAGAAATCGGCATGTTGACGGGAGACTATTCTTGACTTGATCCTCCCCGGCAACGGCGCCAGAAATCCTTCTGCTGCCTCTTGAACTTGCGTTGGTTTTTCCCTTGAAGAGGAAAGGGTGATGCAGCACAGGAGCAGTAAGTATTTCCCTCAGTTTGAGAACGAAGGTATTAATCCAGTAGGAGAATCGCGCCAAGTACAGAGTACCTTCGCAAACACAAACGAGCTTGCACCCAACACTATAAAGGGGTTGTCAATCCCTTCAAGATTGATTGTAAAGTGAGATCTGAAGGTGGAAAGTGAAACCAAGTAAAGGTGTAAGGCTGAAAATATGATGTTAAGTAGACCCGGGGGCCATAATGTTCACGAGAGGCTTCTCTCAAAATAGCAAATAATACGGTGGGTGAACAAATTACTATCGAGCAATTGATAGAACCGCGCAAAGTCATGACGATATCTAAGGCAATGATCATACATATAGGCATCATGTCCGAGTCAAGTAGACCGATAATTTCTGCATCTACTACTATTACTCCACACATCCACCGCTATCCAGCATGCATCTAGTGTATTGAGTTCATGACGAACAGAGTAATGCCTTAATCAAGATGACATGATGTAGAGGGATAAACTCAAACCAATGATGAAAACTCCATCTTTTTATCCTTGATGGCAACAACATGATGCGTGCCTCGCTACCCCTTCTGTCACTGGGTGAGGTCACCGCACGGTATGAACCCAAAACCAAGCACTTCTCCCATTGCAAGAATCATAGATCAAGTTGGCCAAACAAAACCCACAACTCAAAGAGAATTACAAGGATATGAAATCATGCATATAAGAGATCAGAAGAAACTCAAATAAGATTCGTAGATAATCTGATCATAAATCCAAAATTCATCGGACAAACACACCGCAAAAGAATATTATGTCGGATAGATCTCCATGAAGATCATGGAGAACTTTTTATTGATGATCCAAGAGAGAGATGAAGCCATCTAGCTACTAGCTATGGACCTGAAGGTCTATGGTGAACTACTCGTGCATCATTGGAGAGGTCATGGTGCTGATGAAGAAGCCCTCCGTATCCGAATCCCCCCTCCAGCAGGGCACCAGAAGGTGCCCCAGATGGGATCTTGCAGAGACAGAAGCTTGCGGCGGCGGAAAAGTATTTTCGTGGATCTCTCGCACAGTTTTGGAATTTTCAGGAATTTATAGGCGGAAGAGGTAGGGCAGACGAGCCACAGGGGGGCCATAATCCTGCTAGGCGCGGCCCCCCTGGCCGTGCCTAGGGGGCTTGTGGGGTCCCCTGGTGGCCCCTGCCTGGTTTCTCAAGGCTCATTCGTATCTTCTATTCGGGAAAAAATCTTTTCAGAAGTTTTATTCCATTTGGACATCGTTTAAAATCCTCCTCTGAAAAGGGTCAAAAACACGAAAAAATAGGAACTGGCACTTGGCACTGAGTTAATAAGTTAGTCCCAAAAAAGATATAAAAGGCATACAAAACATCGAAGTTTGACAAGATAATAACATGGAACCATAAAAAATTATAGATACGTTGGAGACGTATCAGAGACCATTGGGATGGTTGTGCAGTATCTTATGGGCCCTCGAGTCATCTTTCGATAGCTTAGTTGATGACTTGGTGTCTGCTTGCTGGGAGGTCCACGCCCCTTCCTGGACTGAGCTCCTCCGTCCCACGCCACCCATGTCATGCCGTTCTTCCTCCGCCTCATGTGCACCGCCAACCCAGCAGAGTAGCCATCGTCTACCCACCCCTAAGGAGTTCAACCTTGCTATTTCTACCGTCCTTATAAGAGTTGCTCCACCTGCTAGCCCTTTGCGTGCATTGCTACCTCGCGCCCTCCGCTTAGAGCCTCCGTAGGAGGAAGTGGAGTCCCTAGCGCCTCGTCTGGGACTTACCCTGGGTCAGCCGATCTAGATTCCTTCCACCTCCACCTAGAATGGAGTTGTAGTACGACACGATGATTTTATGATATGTATGATGGTGTGCTCGTAGGCCGAAGAGAAGTAGTCGTGTTGCATCATGTAGGACAAGGAGAAGTGCACTAGCTTAAATAACATGCTAGGTTCATGTACGCGCAGCCTCAGTGCCATATTGTATAATTATGCTCGATGTAAGATATGTAATCGCAGTCCTTCTCCAAACATGACATATGTTTTATAAAAAAATGACTAGTGTTTCTCTTGTACGCAATTTTTTATATTTATTCTCAGATTTTCTCATTCAGTTTTTTCAACAATCAACCGAAGGTAAGAAATGAATCATCCCTGGAATCGCTCTATGCCATGTCCTCCACAGGAAAATCAGTACACACACACATGAAACAATTTCACTCAGGGTCAGTCTAGTTAGATCGACAGCGACTCTGCATTCTCACAAGTCTGTTGCCTTTATGAACAAAGTCAACAACATCATCAGGAAATGATGGGACAGCTTATGAATATGGGAAATCAACGCGGACCTCAGCAACCACCTTCCCGATTGATGGAATTGCAGAAGACATGTCAACTAGTCTTTTCACATACTCATAAACCAATGGAGGCTGATGACTGGTTGCGGGACATTGAAAGGAAACTAACCATTGCCTAGTGCTCCGACCATGAGAAAGTATTATATGCACCTCATTATCTGTCTGGAGAAGGAGCCTCGTCGTGGGAAAGTTGCCTTCGCGTACATACAAATGAGAATGATATCACCTGGGATGAATTTAAAGAAATTTTTGTGGGGCACATATCCCCAACAGTGTCATGAAAATCAAGAAAAGATAATTTGAAGATCTTAAACTTCGAAGCTCAACTGTAATGGAGTACCTGGACCAATATAACCTGTCGGTCCGCTATGCTGGTGATGACTACAAGACTGAAGAAACGAGCATGGAGAAATTCCTAGATGGACTCGCCCCCACACTAAAATGTCAACTAGTTGTTCATACTTATCCAGATTTCAAGAACCTTGTGGACAAGGCCATTATGCTAGAGACCGAACGTCACACCCTAGACGGCATTCCCAAACATCGTCATAATAATCCAACAAATTTTCGCAACAACAAGCAGAAGACAGAGAACCAGAAGAGTTCCGCACCCCGTGCTCCAATATCAAACCACTACACAGGAAATCATTATTTTACTTAGCACAAGGATTTTACTCCCCGCCCAGGCAACAATTGTTTCGCCCGCGGACAAGCGGAAAACTATGCTAGATAGTGTCCAAAGACTGAAAATGGTGCACCAAAGCCCAACGGCTCCAACAACAACTCAGCACCAAGGCATAATAATTTCAATCCCAATAACAACCACCCGAAGGTTCACGTG
Source organism: Hordeum vulgare subsp. vulgare (assembly GCF_904849725.1). Classification (NCBI taxonomy): domain Eukaryota; kingdom Viridiplantae; phylum Streptophyta; class Magnoliopsida; order Poales; family Poaceae; genus Hordeum; species Hordeum vulgare. The sequence goes on from NC_058523.1 coordinate 366,008,438, forward strand.
AATCATGTGGCCAAGGAGGACGCGATGAATGCGCTCGAGATAATACTCAGTAAGTTTCCTGTCAACAAAATTCTTGCATTGGTTTGGATTGATTCTAGATCTTCCCGTTCATTCATTTCACAATGATTTTCCTTGAAACACAACTTTTCTATCCTCCCCTTGGAAAATTCAATGACCATGAAGTCCCTGGGAGTACAGTAGGTTACACAAAAATATTGCAAGAACATTACCATTGAGATGAAAGGTTTGACTTTTTGGGCAAATCTCATCGTGATCGAGAGCAATAAACATGATGTTATTTTGGGAATGGATTGGTTAAATGCCAACAAAGGATTTATTGGTTGTTTTAGCCGAACCGTCACACTCACCCATCATTAGGGAAAAAGAATAAAAAATGCAGCTTTGGAAAAAACCAAACCAACTCGAGCCCGACTGAATAAAATGGAAATCTCCAAATTAAAGAAGGTTCGAGTAGTATGTGAATTTCTGGATGTATTTCTAGAAGAACTACCAGGTATGCCACCAGACCGAGAGATAGAATTCATCATTGAACTCCCACCTCATATCGCCCCATTTTACAAGAAATCGTATGGAATAGCACCAAGAGAATTGGTTGAGTTTAAGAAACAAATAAAGGAACTACTCGACAAGGGGTATATCAAACCCATTTCCTCACCATGGGGATTCTCAGTGTTATTTGACAAAAGAGAGATGTGACACTAAGGCTTTGTGTTCATTATCGAGCCCTTAACATGGCCACTATCAAGAACAAATATCCATTGCCATGGATAAATGATTTGTTCGATCACCTCGCTCAAGCCAAAGTGTTCTTAACAATTGATATGGAATCAGAGTGTCATCAGCTAAAGATACGCCCAAAAGATATTCCCAAGACAGCTGTCACTTCTCGGTACAGATTGTATGAGTTTATAGTGATGATGTTTGGACTAACAAAGGCTTCCGCATATTTTGTACATCTGATGAATAAACTCTTCTTGAAATACATGGAAATGTTCGTCATTGTGTTCATCGACGATATATTAGTCTACTCCAAAAACCCCAAGGAACACGCACAACATCTCAGGATTGTATTAGGTGAACTGCGTAAACACCAGATCTATGCAAAATTCAGCAAGTTTGAATTATGGCTGAAGGAAGTCAGATTCTTGGGCCACATATTAACTCAGGAAGTCGTTGTCGTGGATCTCGAAAAAGACAAGGTCATCAATGGATGGAAGCCACCCGACAACATGACGGATGTATGGAGTTTCCTTGGAATGGCTGGATATTACCGAAGATTTATCGAAGGATTCTCCACCATTGCAAAAACTATGACTCAGTTACTCAAAAAGAATAAAAAGTTTGAATGGACTAAAGCCTATGAGAATAGCATTCAAGAATTAAAGAAGAGACTGACTACCGTACCAGTATTAATCGTTCCATACCTACACAAGGATATTGAGGTATACTGTGATGCCTCAGGGAAGGGTCTCGGATGTGTACTTATGCAAGAAGGTAAAGTCGTGGCTTACGCCTCAAGGAAACTTCGGTGACATGAACAAAACTATCCTACCCATGATTTGGAGTTAGCTGTCGTATTACATGCCCTCAAGGAGTGGAGACAATTTCTTCTTGAAAACCGCTGTGAAATATACAATGATCACAAGAGTCTCAAGTGCATTTTCACTCACCCCGATATCAACATGCGACAATGCCGCGTGATATAATTGATTAATGATTATGACATGGGTATTCATTACCACCCTGGTAAGGCAAATGTGCTAGCCGATGCTCTCAGCAGAATCCCCAGTCCAGACAAGGACCCTGTGCCAAAACTAAGGCCCGAGTTTGCCCGAGAGTTTGCTGAGCTAAACCTGCTTCTCCTTCCAGAAGGCACTATCGTACGATTGGAAGTACACTCTACTGTAGATGAGCAGATAAAAAAGGCTCAGATCGAGCACCCAATATTGAAGACATAAAAAGAAAAGTAAGCCAAGGAAAGGCCTCCGAGTCTATTATTGACGAACAAGGGATTTTATGGTACGGCGACCGACTATGCGTACCTGACCAAGAAGAACTCAAGGCTCCAATTTTGGAAGAAACTCACAATGTGCCATACTTGATCCACCCCGGAGGTACAAAAATGTACAAAGATATTCAGGCAAAATATTGGTGGCAACGGATGAAAAGAAATATTTCTTCGTTTATTGCACGTTGCGATTCTTGTAAATGAATCAAGGCAGAACACTAGAAGCTAGCAGGATTACTTCAACCTATGAAAATACCCGAGTGGAACTGGGACGAGGTTGGCATGGACTTCATGGTTGGACTACCCCGGTCCCGACACGGTCATGACGCCATATGGGTTATCACCGACCGACTCGGCAAGGTGGCTCACTTCATTCCAGTAAAGACCACTTACTCTACATAGAAACTGGCCAAGTTATACCTTGCTTGCATTGTGTGTCTACACGGAATCCCTAAGACCATAGTGTCCAACCGAGGCAATCATTTTACCTCAAGATTTTGGGATTATTTACAGCAAGCCTTGGGAACGCAGTTAGTTTTCAGTACAGCTTATCATCCCCAAACAGGTGGACAGACGGAGCGCGTAAATTAGATTCCAGAGGACATGCTTAGGGCATGTTTACTAACCTAAGGAAATAGTAGGGAGGACAACTTTCCGTATTTCAAGTTCTCCGACAATAAGAGTTACCAATCGAGCCTACAAATGTCACCCTTTGAAGCCATGTATGGACGAAGATGTCGCACACCGCTAAATTGGTCACAAACTGGAGACAGCCGTATCTTTGGCTCCTAAATGCTCCAAAAAGGTGGTAACAAAGTAAAACTCATCAGAGATAAACCCAAGACTGCCCAAATCCGTTAGAAGAGTTACTATAATCAGATGATTATGTGTACCTCAAGGTATCACCGATGAGGGGTTTACAAAGGTTTAAGGTCAAGGGCAAGCTAGAACCTCATTTTATTGGACCTTTTTGCATAATTGCAAGTAGAGGACAAGATGCCTAACAGCTTGACGTGCTCGCGAAACTATCCGATGTACATGACGTCTTTCACATTTCTCAGCTAAGGAAATGTGTGAGCAACCCAGACCAACAAGTCTCCCATGGAAACATTGTTGTACAACCAGACCTCACTTACCAGTAACACCCCTAAAAATACTTGAGGAAACAGAAAGGATGACACGTCAGGAATTCACGAAGTAGTTCAGGGTATAGTGGAGCAACCATTCAAAGGACGAAGCTACTTGGGAAAGGGAGAACTTTTTGAAAAAGGAACAACCACAGCTGCTTGAGGACTGGCTGAAATCTCAAGATGAGATTTTTCTGAAGGGGGTGGGTGTTATAACATCCTCAAATTTTTAATTTGGTTTTCCTTGTTTTCATTATTTTTGAACTAGATGTTTCAAGAATATTTGTTTTTATGAAAGCATCTTTGAGATCTTTTGAAAATTCTCCCTTGAGAAAATCTTTGTAAGTCCTTCAACAACAACTCTTGTTGGAAGGAATTTCACCTAGTCCTTCTTTACTAAAAGTTTTGGACTCAAAGAAAACCTTTATTTTCTTTAAAGAGAGTTGCTATTAAAGGGAGTAGCCAAGCTTGTGCCAAACCAACCCTTCTTCAAAAACTTTGGTTACATCCAGCCTCCCATGATTTTTCTGTCCATGGCACCTCCCTGACATCTACCCAACTTTTCAAAAATGGTTTCCCAAAGATTTGGAGAGGTTTAACAATTTTTCATATTTTATTCTAACCAAAAATATTTTCTGTAATCAGTTTTGACCCCAGGATTTTTGCAAAGGAGCTCATAGATCCCTTTGGTTTCTAATTCCCAAATTCCTATCCTTGGTAGATCTTTGTATGCTCAGCTCATTCCACTAAGAATATCCTGGTTCCAGTTTAAAATTTTCAAATTATGTTTGACCAAGTTTGACCAGAATTTGTGTTTTGTTAAAAACCTGACTAAAACATTTTCAAAAATTATGAAAATTTTCTTGCAGTCTCACGGAACAATCAGAGGCCATCTCATAAATTTTCACCTCCAAAATAAATTTTCTCATGCAGTTATCGATTGATCGAGCACCTGGTTTGCACTGTTGTTTAACAGTTTCACAGTTCGCATGTTTAGTGTTTCAGTCCTTCAGCGTCAGTAGCTTTGTAGTGTTTGAAGTGTCAATGTGCAAAGTGGTGACCAAGGGACCTTGCCACTGTGGCTTGCTCTTATCTGCGGCACCGCACGGTCGATTGGCCTCTTGTGTGCATCGGCGGTGAGCTGGCTTCAGCCAGCCATACTTGGCAACGACGCTAGCGATGGCTGTCGTGGCCATCAGCAGCCTCCATCGTAAAGTCGCGCCGCACGGCACTGCCCATTCATCCTTGAGCTTCCGCGTGACCGTCCCCGCATGTTTGTATCGCGAATGTCTTCGCCACATCCCGGACAGCACAGAGTTTTATTCGTGTTGCCGTCGTGCCCAGTGATAGCCGCACTATCTAGCGGGTCTCTCGTCGATGAATCCATAAGTTTAGGCCTGAAATGGAACCTACGTGGAGTGTTGGTGCTGCCCCCACCCTGCAAACGCCCGCTAAACCCCTCTGGCCACCAGAATTGATCGTCGGAGTTAAGCCTCTACGGCACCTCTCTCGGTCGCCTATAAATAGGGAGCCCCCGAGCACCTCAGCCACTTCAGCCCCTCTCCTCCTCCTCGGGGAGCCTCGCCCAAGCCAAAGAAGAGCCTCGGGGAGGTCTTCTTCCCCGACTTCGGCCACCCCGATCTGCGTTGGTTCCCGGCAGGATTCGCGTAGGTGAGTGGAGCGGAGCACCCCCAACCATGTCCGTAACCTCCTGGTGGATTCGTCGACCTGGTGCTCACCAACGATCAGCTCCACCTACCATCAATGTGGGAGGACACGGTGAATACGCATGTGCCCTTGGTTGCCCCTGCCCCGCCGTGGATCGCCACCGACGACCATCGCGAGTTTATGTCTCTGGTGAGATTCAAACCTAACGAGTTGGACCCCTCATCAGGATTCTATTTATTTATAAATATTTTTCCATAAAACGCCTTCTTCAGAAACCATTTTCCTTGCAGGTTGGCGTAGTTCTTTCTCGCGCTTTGCTATTTTTCAAGCACGCCCCTTGTTAGCTTATGTTTCTTAACACAATAGTCCCATGATTCATTTTCCTTAAAACTTTTAAACTACAAAAGCTTTTCAAATGATTCTTTTTTGCAAAAAATTCTCTAGATGTCTAGTTTATTTTCATATTTATTTAAAAATGTTTGGATACAATAGATAAGCCTTTAGCACTTACGATAGCCTATGGTGTATGATGTAGATTCCGATGAGGGAAACGATGACGTCAACTACACTGAGCTCGATCCCGACTACATTGAACCAGGCAAGCATGTTTGAACTTTTGGTGTGATGTTTGCTGACTATTTTTGTTTGATCAACTTTTACATTAACCCATGCATCCGCGTACTACTCATCATTTGGTTATACCGTGAAATGATAAACTTGATATGGTGATGTGAGGTTATGGACAACCTAATGACATGGGACGTGATAGGTTGTGACTTGGTCATGCCGGGTGCACGAGATGAAAGTAAATAACTCCAGTGTCGACCTAGATAGAGTCTTGTCGGTACGTCACCCAATTATTTCTTGCTGCCATAGTTTTTCCGAGAGGGAATGCGGTGAAGTAGGTTGTGAACCTATTATGAGTTAGATACCAAGTAGAGGGGCCGGGATGAAGGTATCCATGACCCTAGAATAAATCCAGTCATCCGATTCGGGCGCATTGGTGTGTCCGGTCTAGGACCGACAAGGAAGGCACTCCCTTGTAGCGCACGGTATAAATGTGATCCCATGCTAGTGGAGGATGTGGCCTCCCTGTCTTAAGAATTTTCCTTCGCAGCGTAGCCTGGGTGATGCCGTACGCGGGATTAGTCCTCGTGGCTATAGAAACCCATTGGATGTGGGTAAAGAGTACACCATCAGCAGAGTCAAAACTATTCTAGTAGCCATGTCCATGGTCAAGGACGGCTGGTTGACAGGGTGGTAGCACAAGCATGGTCGTGATAATGATTATAAATGGCATTTGAATGAGATAAATATTTAAATTGTTGAAAACTTGACTGTGTGAAACATCCTGAAGTTTGGTTGTACCACCCAGATATTCGTTTATTTACTATGCCCTTTCTACGATGTCGCTTAGACGTTCGAGTGTGGTGAGCATTTATTTTATTATGCCCTTTCTGCGGTGTTGCTGAGATGCCCGACTATGGCGAGGAGTTATTGTATTATGCCCTTTCTGCGGTGTCGCTGAGAAGCCCGACTCTGGCAAGCATTCATTTTATTATGCCCTTTATAGGGTGTCGCTGAGACGCCCGACTGTGGCAAGGATTTATTTTATTATGCCCTTTCTATGGTGTCGCTGAGACGCCCGACTGCGGCGACCATTTATGTTATTATGCCCTTTCTATGATGTCGCTGAGTCGCTCGACTGTGACAAGTATTTCATTTATTATGCCCTTTATGTGGTGTCGCCAAGGCAACCGACGTGCTAATTTATTTCTTCTCTATATGTGATGTCGCACAGACGGCCGATGGTGGCCATGCAATTTTGTTTGTCACCTTTTGAGGCATCGCTTTAGACACCCGATCAACATTTTCTAACTTTAACGATATTTCACGATGATTACCGCCTGACTTATCAATCTAACTTAATTTACTTATCATGAATATCTTCAATATTAATCGTGCATATGGATTGCTGCATTCATCATATCTTTTGTGCAAACTGTTTGTGAGTACTTTTCAAAGTACTCATTGGCTTGTTGATGTGGCAAAATATGCACGAAGGAGACCTCATGGACGAAGAGTTCGATAGCGAGTCCGACGCCTAGAGGAGTCCTAGTCAGTCTTATGATCTTGGAGTCTGTTGCTGTATTATTTCACCGCTTTCGCCAGTACGGAAAAAAATTGTCAAGATCCCCTCTAACAATTGACGCGTATTAGTACTTGTGACATGTTACTTCACTGTGATGTGATGTACCGACTTTATTACGGGCAGTAGAGTTTTCCCGTGACCATTGTAACATATCCACTCTTATGTCATCCATGGTTTTGTTATAATAATTTGTAGAGGGACTTCCGCTCTACTATGTTTAATATTAAGTATCACTGGTTTCTGTATCAAGATTTGTCTATCGGTGTGAATGATTTTCTGCACTCAAGACTTTCATCGTTGATTTTCAATAAATTTATTTTATCAGGAAACCGGTCCTGACAGTTTCTCGGAATGGAGAAAATGATATGGCATTCGAAAGCTTGAAAAAACGTGAAACTTTTATATGTAGATGTTTTTTTCGAATTTCTTGCAGTTTTAAGTGAGTTTTAAAAATGGCTAAAAAATTTTTTTGGCATAGTTTTTACAAACATTATTGGAATGGGGCATATAATATACTATTGAAAAGCTACGAAAAATGCGAAACTAATTCATGTAGTTAGTTTCAACGATTGTTGAGGAAATCGTCAACATGTAGCTGCTTGGTAGGCTAGCGAGTAGGGGATTAATAGGCTAATCAGCAAGTTAATCGGCCAATTAATCAATTAATCGGTCGATTTATCAGTTAATCGGCTACTGAGTGACCCAATGAATAGGGATTAATTGGCAAGTTAACTAGTTAATCAGATGAATTCTTGAACTCGGGTTTTCTATGATTCTTAGTTGTTTTTAAGCAATCTTGAAAATAGCGAGTTCATGCGTTCTGCCTATAGCGTGAAACAGATTTTTCAAAAATGCACCGCATAAAGAACGTGGACATCTCGGTTTGTCTCCAAGAACACCACTTTGTTTTTCACGTGGTGTCTTTGGTAGGAACTCTCCATCCACTCACAGGAATTGAGGAAATCATATACCGATGGAAAATGTTGTAAACACGCAACTTTTTTGTGTTAATAATTTTTTCATAATCACAACGGTTTGAAAGATTTTCGTGTGAAATTCATTAAGTGTAGTAGTTGAACTTTCCGCTCATTTCACGTTGAACTTTTATTGCATATTTTCATTTGTAATTTCTCGTCCATTCGACTTGTTACACAAATGATATTTGTTTTGTACAAACCTCTCTCACGATATTTTTTTTAACTCTCCCCGACCAAGGACTTGAACTTATAGCAACAACAAATTTGGACCTTGCCTTTTCATTCATTTTTCTCACATTAAGCACACACTATGTAGTACATGAACTTTCTGTGTTTTTATAATTTGAATTTTTTATTTCTTTTTATGAACTCGAATTCCTCCACATTAATAACTGAATTTCTTTGTGGACTGAGAGAATTATTTTAAAACACCGAAAACAAGATCTTGTATGCTTTTTGAACATGGAAATGCAAGGTGAACCTCTCTTAGAAGAATTTTTTAACTAGGACACACATAGCACTTGTGATTCTAGCAACAAAGCTTTTAACCTTTTAGTTTTCTGTTCTTTTATTCTCACATGAACTTTCTCCATTTTCAGAATTCAAATTTTTGATTTTCTTCTCAGCTAACCTTCTGGAGCATGTCTATTTCAACTTCATTCTTTTTTTCACATGTTGTTTTTTGCTTGTAACTCCCAACCACTTACTGAAATTAATCAAATATTATACTGATGGAAACTTGTTGAAAACAAGCAAATTTCCCGTGTTGATCAATTTTTCGTACTTGCGTTGGTTCAAAAAAATATTTTGAATATGTACAAACGTGTTATTAACGCTATACGTGAAACTTTTTAATCATTCATCAGAATATAGCTTATAGCATACCGTTGGAAAGCTTACGAATAGGAGCAACTTTTTCATTTAGATAGTCATTACAAATTCGTCGTCATTTGAGAGCACTTTTTCAGAATGGCAAAAACAACATCGTTTATTAGAATTACTTAGGCTCATTTACTAGAATTTTTTAAACAAGCATCAATATTTTTAAAACATTGAACTTCATACTTTTAATTTCCTAGAAATGAAAGAATTTCAGTTTTTCGTATACATCAAACTACTCCTTTATTTTAATTTGAACTTCTTCATGTTAACAAGGAAAATCTACGTTTTGTATAAATATCAAACTTCTTCATTTTTCAAATTTGAACTTCTTGGTTTTCATTTTAAGAACGGAGAAACCCTTGTTAGTGCAGACTTACATACATCAGAACGTCATGTGTTCTTGTTGTGAATACCAAAGTTTTCACATTTTTCAAAGAACACAAGACACATTAACAAAATGTCAAAGAACGAGATAGCAACTCGCAAAAGAAAGAAGAAACTAAAACCAAAAACAATTTGAACTGCGGAAAAAAGGAAGCCTGAACTTCATTGAAGCATCACAAAAATGGGCATCTCGGCGCTGAAGTGGTAACCTTCCTGAGATTTTAAAAATAATTGTCTACAACTCTCTCATAGGAGCAAAAAATAAGTAAATTTTGTTGAAGCTCCTCATTGGCATTTTGCACGATCACCTAGTGGGCATTAACGAACCACCTCGTTGATGCTATTTGAAGAACACATCAAAGAGAGAGAGAGAGAGAGAGAGAGTAAGAGAGTAGAATTAGAGTCGAGAGCTCTAGTGGAGCGGGGCAAGCAGCTGACACCCGCTTGAGATGATTGGCTTGCCAGTGCACAACTTGCACGTGGAGCAACAACAGGTGGTGGAGCTCGAGCTCCCCCGCGTGTCCCGATTGGTATATGCAACACCGGTTGTAGGTGGTTGATACGGCCATTTTGCATCATGCTTTAATGTTGATATTTATCGCTTCTTGGGCTGTTATTTCACTTCACAGTATAATACATATGCCTGTTCTCTCTTATTTTGCAAGGTTTACATGAAGAGGAAGAATGTCGGCAGCAAGTTTGAGATGCCTATTATGCGCAACTCCAAAAGCCGTGAAAATCAACATGGATTTTTTTGGGGATTTATAAAAAATACTGGGCCGAAGAAGTGCCGTAGGGGCGCCAGTAGGGGGCTTGTGGGCTCCCGGCTGGCCCTCTAGTTCCCCCCTTTTGCTACAAGAAGGGTTTCGGTCTGAAAAATCAAGAGGAGTCTGTTCAGAGGATTCGCCGCCGCCACGAGGCAGAACTTGTGCAGAACCAATCTAGAGCTCCGGTAGGACGATCCTGCCGGGGAAACTTCCCTCCCGGAGGGGGGAAATGATCGTCATCGTCATCACCAACACTCCTCTCATCAGAGGGGGATCATCACCATCAACAACTTCATTAGCACCATCTCATCTCCAAACCCTAGTTCATCTCTTGTAACCAATCTCCGTCTCGCGACTCCAATTGGTACTTGTAAGGTTGCTAGTAGTGTTAATTACTCTTTGTAGTTGATGCTAGTTGGATTACTTGGTCGAAGAGTTTATATTCAGATCCTTGATGCTACTCATTACCTCTCTGGTCATGAATATGATTATGCTTTTTGAGTAGTTACTTTTGTTCCTGAGGACATGGGATAAGTCTTGCTATAAGTAGTAATGTGAATTTGGTATTCGTTCGATATTTTGATGTGTTGTATGTTGTTTTTCCTCTAGTGGTGTTATGTGAACGTTGACTATATAACACTTCACCATTATTTGGGCCTAGAGAAGGCATTGGGAAGTAGTAAGTAGATGATGGGTTGCTAGAGTGACAGAAGCTTAAACCCTAGTTTCTACGTTGCTTCGTAAGGGGCTGATTCGGATCCACTACTTTAATGCTATGGTTGGACTTTGTCTTAATTCTTCTTTCGTAGTTGCGGATGCTTGCGAGAGGGGTTAATTATAAGTGTGATGCTTGTCCAAGTAATGGCAGTACCCAAGCGCCGGTCCACCCACATATCAAACTATCAAACTAACGAACGTGGATCATATGAACTTGACGAAAACTAGCTTGACAGAAATTCCCATGTGTCCTCGGGACTGTTTTACCTCCTATAAGAGTTTGTCCAGGATTGTCCCTTGATACAAAAGGGATTGAGCCACTTTTCTGCACCGTTGTTACTTTTGTTACTTGCAACTTGCTACGAATCATCTGGCCACACAACTACTTGTTACCGATAATTTCAGTGCTTGCAGATATTACCTTGCTGAAAACCACTTGTCAGATCCTTCTGCTCCTTGTTGGGTTCGACACCCTTACTTTTTGAAAGGACTACGATAGATCCCCGATACTTGTGGGTCATTAAGACCCTTTTCTGGCGCCGTTGCCGGGGAGTGAAGCGCATTTGGTAACTGGAACTTGGTAAGTAAACATTCATATGGTGTGCTGAAATTTATTGTCACTTGTCACTATGGAAACTAATCCTTTGAGGGGCTTGTTCGGGGTATCTTCACCTTGAACGGAAGCACAAAGAGTTTCTCCTCAACCTACTGCACCTCCTGAAAATATTTGCTTTGAATTTCCTTCGGGTATGCTTGAGAAACTGCTGGCTAATCCTTTTACAGGAGATGGAACATCACATCCAGACTTGCATCTAATCTATGTAGATGAAGTTTGTTGTTTATTTAAGCTTGCAGGTTTGCCCGAGGATGGGGTCAAGAAGAATTTATTTCCCTTATCTTTGAGGGATAAGGCGTTGACATGGTATAGGCTATGTGATGATACTGGATCATGGAACTACAATCAGTTGAAATTGGAATTTCAGCAAAAGTTTTATCCTATGCATCTAGTACATCGTGATCGGAATTATATTTATAATTTTTGGCCTCGTGACAGAGAAAGCATCACTCCAGCTTGGGGGAGGCTTAAATCAATGTTATATTCATGCCCCAACCATGAGCTCTCGAGATAAATTATCATTCAGAACTTCTACGCTCGGCTTTCTCATGATGATCGCACCATGCTTGACACTTCTTGTACCGGTTCTTTTATGAAGAGAGATATTGACTTCAGATGGAATTTATTGGAGAGAATTAAATGCAACTCTGAAGATTAGGAGCTTGATGAAGGTATGGAGTCAGGTATGAATTTCAAGTTTGATTGCATTAAATCCTTTGTTGAAACAAATACTTTTCGTGACTTTAGCGCTAGGTATTGTGTGAATCATTTGCTGCTCATATTGATCTCCCCAAAGAGAAGTGGTTTAAATATCATCCTCCCTTAGAAGTCAATGTAGTTAAACCCAATCCAGTTGAAGAAAAAGTCATTGCCTATAATGATCCTATTGTTCCCAGTGCTTACATTGAGAAACCGCCTTTCCCTGTTAGGATAAAGGATCATTCTAAAGCTTCAACTGTCATACGTAGAGGCTACATTATAACTCCTACACCCCCTGAGCAAATTAGAGTTGAACCTAGCATTGCTATTATTTAAGATCTCCTGTCCGACAATGTTGATGGCCATGATATTCACTTCTGTGAAGATGCTGCTAGAATTGCTAAACCACACGCTAGAGACAAACATAAGCCTGTTGTTGACACGCCTGTTGTTTCTGTTAAGATAGGAGATCATTGTTATCATGGTTTATGTGACGTGGGTGCTAGTGTTAGTGCAATATCTCAATCCTTATATGATGAAATTAAAGACGAATTGCACCTATTGAGATAGAGCCTATTGATGTCACTAGTCAGCTTGCCCATAGAGATACTATCTGCCGTGTGGGAATTGTTAGGGATGTTGAAGTCTTGTGTGGTAAAACAAAGTATTCTGCTGATTTTGTCGTTCTTGCTACCACCCAAGATAGCTTTTGTCCCATCATATTTGGCAAACCTTTTCTCAATACTGTCAATGCTCATATTGACTGTGAGAAGCAAATTGTCACTGTTGGCTTTGAAGGTGTGTCACATGAGTTCAATTTCTCCATGTTTGGTAGACAACCTCATGAAAAGGAGTTGCCTAGTAAGGATGAAACTATTGCCTTAACTTCTATTGTCGTGCCTCCTACTTGTCCCTTAGAGCAATACTTGCTTGAGCATGAAAATGATGTGCATATGGATGAAAGGGATGAGATAGATAGAGTTGTCTTAGAACAATATCCTATACTTAAGAATAATTTGCCTGTTGAACTGCTTGGGGATCCACCCCCACCAAATGGTGATCCTGTGTTCGAGCTTAAACAGTTCCCAGATACTCTTAAGTATGCTTATCTTGATGAAAAAGAGATATATCCTGTTATTGTTAGTGCTAGCCTCTCAGAGCATGAAGAAAAGAAGTTACTAAAAACTCTGAGGAAGCACCATGCTGCTATTGGATATACTCTTGATGATCTTAAGGGCATTAGTCCCACTCTATGCCAGCACAAGATTAAAACTGATCCTGATTCCAAGCCAGCTGATGATCATCAACGGAGATTAAATCCTAAGATGAAAGAGGTCGTAAGAAAAGAAATACTAAAGCTCCTGGAAGCAGGTATTATCTATCATGTTGCTCATAGTGATTGGGTGAGTCCGGTGCATTGCGTCCCTAAGAAGGGAGGTATTACCGTTGTCCCCAATGATAAGGATGAATTGATCCCATAGAGGATTATTATTGGCTATAGGATGGTGATCGATTTTAGGAAATTGAATAAAGCCATTAGGAAAGATCATTACCCATTGCCTTTTATCGACCAAATGCTAGAAAGACTGTCTAACACTACTGGAAAACAGTTTTTTGCCATCTGCCTAGTCTTTGCCGTCTGCTAGCTGATGCCAAAGAGTGTCTTTGCCGTCAGCTTCAGCAAAACAGACGACACAGTACTGGCTGATGGCATACAGTCTCTGACACAGTACTGACAAAGAGTCCGGAGGCAGAAGACAAAGAGTCTAGACTCTTTGCCGTCCGCCGACAGACGGCAAAGCGCTAACTCCGTTAACGGCTCCTTCCCCCCCACCCCGCCCCTCTCTCTCTCTGTAATGGCTCACCCGCGCGCCCCTCGCTCTCTCTCCCCACCCCGCGCGCTCCTCTCTCTGTAATGGCCGCCAGGACCACCGCCGCGCCGCCGCCCCCATCGCGTCGCCGCCCCTATCGCCCCTACCGCCGCCCCTGTCGCGCCCCACTTCCTCCCTTTTCACCCCTGTTGCCCCCGCTGCCGCCCCTCTCTCTCTCCCCACCTCGCCCCCGCTGCCGCTGCCCCACCACCGTCGCGCCGCCGCCCCTGGCGCCCCTGGCGTCACCCCGCCACCCCCAACACCCCGGCCCCTCCACAGCCGCCCCTCTCGGTGAGCCCCCACACCCCCACCCCACCCCCCCACCCGGATTATTTTTTACTAGTTTTATTATTTTTTAGTAGTTTTAGTAGTTTTTTCTTGTTAGTAGTTTTAGTGGTAGATTTAGTTTGGTTAGTAGTTTTAGTTAGGTTAGTTAGTTAGCTTGGTTAGTTAGGTGGAGGAGGAGAGGAGGAGAGGAGGAGGAGGAGGACAAGAAGAGGAGAATAAGAAGAGGAGTAGGAGGAGGAGGAGGAGGAGAAGAAAAAGAAGAAGAAGAAGAAGAAGAGGAGGAGAAGAAAAAAAAGAAGGAGAAGAAGAAGAAAAAGAAGAAGAAGAGAAGCAAAAAATAAGAAGGAGAAGAAGTAAAGAAGAAGAGAAGAAGAGAATAATAAAAAAATAAGAAGGACAAGAAGAGAAAAAAGAAGAAGAAGTTGATTTTTTATTGTTTGGTATTTAGTGGTAGCTAGATTCATTTTTAGTTACTTAGTGGTAGATTCTGTTTTTGTTATAGTGGTAGATTCTGTTTTTGTTATTTTTTTGTTGTTTAGTGCTATCTAGGTTTAGAGATAGGTTTAGTTAGCTTGGTTAATTAGGTTAGTTAGTTAGTTAGCTTACTAGAAAGAATAGGAATAAGAAGAAGAGGAGGAGGAGGAGAAGAGGAGAAGAGGAGGAGGAGGAGGAGAAGAAGAAGAAGAATATGAGGAGGAGAAGACAAAAAGAAGATCACATGTTTGGTATTTAGTTTTTTGGAATTAATTAGTAGTTTTAGTGGTAGATTCTGTTAGTTAATTACTAGATTTAGTGGTAGATTCTGTTAGTTTATTCGCCCATCATTATTGCTTAGGTTCAAGACTACTTCAAAGAAGATCACATGTTCTTTTGTTGAAATCAAGTCTCTCAAAATAATGTATCGTCTATATTTATTGGTACCGGAGCAAAACAGGACAACTTAAATAATATTGCCATCCTCAAATGTTGAAAATATTGAAAAGTTTTATATAAACTGAAAAGTAGTATAGGTAACCTCGAAAGTCCTTTGGACCAAAAGGGCAACTTCTGGACCTGCGAACTTTGCGTGGTAGGTGCATGTCCATGCAACACGGTAATTAACCCAACAATGACATAATTAGCCCATTTAGCTCCAAAATACCATAATAAGCTCAAAATGGCATATGAACCTTGGTTAGCTCATGAATATTATATAGTTAGCTTGTTTTCCTCTAAAATGGGATAATTAGCCCATTTAGCTCAAAAAGACATAATTAGGTAATTTAGCTCCAACAAGAGGAGAAGAGGAGATGAAATAGGCAAAATGAAAAGAACGAAGAAGAAGAAGAAGAAGAAGAAGAGAAGAAGGAGAAGGAGGAGGAGGAGGAGAAGTCCAATGACCTTCTATCTTTCTCCTCCTCCTCCTCGTCCTTCTTCTTGATTTCTTCTTTTTCTCCTCCTCCTCCTCTTTCTTCTCCTCTTTCATATTATCCTTGCTTTAATTAACCCAACAATGACATAATTAGCCCATTTAGCTCCAAAATAACATAATAAGCTCAAAATGGCATAAGAACCTTGGTTAGCTCATTAATATTACATACTTAGCTTGTTTTCCTCTAAAATGGGATAATTAGCCCATTTAGCTCAAAAAAGACATAATTAGGTAATTTAGCTCCAACAAGAGGAGAAGAGGAGAAGAAATAGGAAAAATGAAAAGAAAGAAGAAGAAGAAGAAGAGAAGAACAAGAAGAGAAGAAGGAGAAGGAGGAGGAGGAGCAGAAGGCCAAGGACCTTCTAGTCCTTCTCGTCCTCCTCCTTCTCCTCCTTCTCCTCCGTCTTCTTGATTTCTTCTTCTTCTCCTCCTCCTCCTCTTTCTTCTCCTCTTTCATATTGTCCTTGCTTTAATTTCCGCAACAATGACATAATTAGCCCATTTAGCTCCAAAATGCCATAATAACCTCAAAATGGCATAAGAACCTTGGTTAGCTCATGAATATTATATACTTAGCTTGTTTTCCTCTAAAATGACATAATTGGAATATTTGGGTTGATCGGGTGGATTTACATGTGATAGTTGTCTCGTCGCTGTGAGGTCTGCTGTGCGAAGACCTGCCCGTGCGTTGTATGAGCTCCGCCCCTTCATTTACTGTGGCTCACTTTCCGGATGAAACTTTCTAGATTTAGGTAATTCAATTAATTTATCAGTATGAGTGACCAGTATGCGTCTCCCGTTCGAAAGGGCGACATCTATAAATATGCATGTCTTTGCATATTTATAACCGCCATCCTTTTGAATTGTCCAACATTATCCATGGACAACCCGAGTTTGTGTAGATTGGGTTCGTTTTCCCGTATGCTGTGCTCTGGATCCGATGCGGAATTTCGCAGTGCCTCCCTGTTGTTCTCCGGATGCACATCCTCTCTCTTTATTGCGGAGACGTGTATCAGGAGAACAACAGGGAGGTGCTGCCGAAATTTTGCGTTGGATCTGGAGCAGAGCATGGGAAAACGAAACCAATCTACACATACTCGGGTGGGATTAGGACCTATATTTACCTATTAGCGTGTAGGTTGCGTGGATGTAATAAAAATGGCGAACCTAATTGACCGATGAATATAAATGCTAAATTATATATAAATA
Organism: Hordeum vulgare subsp. vulgare; assembly: GCF_904849725.1. Taxonomy (NCBI): domain Eukaryota; kingdom Viridiplantae; phylum Streptophyta; class Magnoliopsida; order Poales; family Poaceae; genus Hordeum; species Hordeum vulgare. The sequence continues at coordinate 366,025,235 of NC_058523.1, forward strand.
TATTTCTTCTGTCTTTAGTAGCTACGCAAGATGAGTGATCGTGCGTGGATGTATACCGGTCACCCTAGTCAGAAAGACATGACGAAAGAATGGTTTTTAAAAACAAAGGAATTTGTGAAAGCCGCGTTCGCAAATGGCCAGGAAAGAAACTATTGCCCCTGTCCTGGATGCGACAACTATAAAAAGACGACAGAGGCTGTAATGATTAAACACCTGCAGAGGAGGGGTTTTAAGCCTAATTATACGGTGTGGACATTTCATGGTGAGTCTATACAACGCACAAAGAGCTGAGGTGGTCCGTCGTCGCACGGACGAGCATGGTACCGGGATCGAAGACATGGTGCAAGACTTTGATGATGCTCGGGATTCGGAAGATGAGATCGAGGAATCTGCAAAGGCCTTTTATGAAATGTTGGAGTCTTCAAAACGTTCTCTCCATGAGCACACTGAGCTGTGTCAGCTGGATGCAATTGCACAAGTAATGGCTCTGAAGGCTCAGTTCAACTTGGGAATAGAATGGTACGACGCGATGATGACACTATTTGGACGTTTCCTACCCAAAGGCCATGTCATGCCTGCAGACCTATACCAGTCGGACAAAATACTTCGTGTACTTAAGATGCCCTATGAGAAGATAGACGCATGTGAGAAAGGATGTGTCTTATTTAGGAAGGAGTATGCACACTTGGACTATTGTCCCAATTGCGAGTCTTGCAGGTATCTTGTGGTAGACAACGGTATGGGTGAGAAGAGGCAAACCATAATTGCAGTTAGTGTTCTTCGGTATATGCCAATCGTACCAAGGCTTCAACGTCTTTTCATGGTCGAAGAGACAGCCAGACAGATGACATGGCACAACTTGGGCAGAAGAACCTATCTAGATGCGGATGGTAATAAGATGATGGTATACACATCGGATGGGGAAGCGTGGAAACATTTCGATGGATTGCATCAGGATAAAGCGGCACATCCAAGGAATCCTCGAGTCTGCGCCGCCACGGATGGTTTTAATCCCTTCGGCATGACGGCAACCCAATACAGTTGTTGGCCTGTATTTGTCATTCCACTCAATCTCCCCCCTGGGCAGATTATGCAAAGAAAGAACATCTTTCTGACGTTGATAATTCCATGGCCCAATTATCCGGGGAAGAATATGAATGTGTACCTGCAACAGCTTATGGATGAATTGGAAGAAGCTTGGGAAAATGGGGTCAAGACATACGATGCCGCTAGAAAAGAAAACTTCAAAATGCATGTGTGGTACATGTACTCTAGGCATCACTTGCTAGCGTATGCGCTATTCTTTGGACGGTGTTTGCATGGAAGGTTCCCGTGCCCCCAAAGCCAGGGAGCTCTTCAGTTTCATTGGTTGCAGGAGGGTCGGAAGTATTCTTGCTTTGACTTGCATAGACACTTCCTGGATCCTGGCCATCAGTTCAGAAAAGACAAGAAGAACTTTACCAAAGGTAAAGTTGTCAAAAACTTGGCACCACCTGCGTTCACAGGCCAACAGATCCTGGATCAGTTAAACGCCCTCGAACCTGATCCAGAGCATCCAAGGTATTTCAAGGGGTATAATTCAAAACACGCCTGGACTCACAAGCCATGCTTCTCGAATCTGCCTTACTTCAAAGACCTCCTTCTTCCACACAATATCGACATGGTGCACACTGAAAAGAATATCGGAGAGGCTATTTTTGGTACATTGTTCGACATAAATGGAAAGACAAAGGATAATATTAAGGCTAGAGTCGATCAAGAGACACTATGTCATAGACCGTTACAAAACATGCGAGAAGGCAAAGGAAAGCAGAAGTGGTCGAAGCCAAAGGCCTGGTTCAATCTTGGAAGGCCAGCTATGAGGGAAATTATCTTGTGGGTCAAAATGCACTTGATGTTCCCCGATGGGTATGCAGCGAATCTAAAGAGGGGAGCGAGTCTTGAAAAAGTAAAAATCTTTGGTCTCAAGAGTCATGATTGGCACATATGGCTAGAGCGGGTAATGCCGGTGATGTTACGTGGATTTATTCCTCAGGATGAATGGCTAGTACTGGCGGAGCTGACCTATTTTTCTGTGTTCTTTGTGCGAAAGAATTGTCGCCTGGCGTGGTAGAAGACATGGAGGAGTTTGCACCGGAGTTGTTGTGCAAGTTAGAGAAGATCTTTCCACCGGGCTTCTTTAATCCAATGCAGCATTTGATTTTACATCTACCGACCGAGGCAAGATTGGGAGGGCCCGTGCAAGATCGTTGGTGCTATGCAACAGAGAGGATGCAGAAGACCCTTCGAGCTGAATGTAAAAATAAGTGTAGAATTGAAGCATCGATGGCTGAGGCATTCATTACTCAGGAGGTGGCAAACTTTGTGACAGCACACTACGAAGCCAAAAATCATCATTTGCATAACCTGAAGCCTCGGCACAATGATGGAGACCCTAAAAAATGTGGGTCCAACCTCAGCCTATTCAAAGGGAAGCTCGCACCAGCCGGTGCTTCAAAACCAAAAACGTTGGATATCGAAGAATGGCGGAACATTTCGTTGTATATCTTCAACAACCTAACAGAAGTGCGGCCGTACATCGAGTGAGTTCTCGGCACATTTTCCTGTAACTTCTAATTCATTTGAGCTGCTCTTATTCCCGGATATTTCAAACAGCCGTTACGTCGTCAAATTCTCGGATGGCGCGGTGATCGAAAATGATTCCGTCGAAGAGTATGAGCTTCTGTCAAAGACAGGAGGCGGCTATCCCGGTTTCATCTCTTGGTTCAAACAAACGGTAATTATCAATAATGGACCATTTCATTCTTGGTCTAACTAGCGGCTAATGCAACAACCGTTTCGTATTAAACTTGTAGGCTAATTCAGAGTCTATGGACACCGAATTGAGACAAGTAGCTAATGGTTTTGACTATAAGATCCGTTCATTTGAGAAATACAACATCAACGGGTATCTCTTTCGTACCTTTGGCAAAGAGCTATCTATGCCCGACCGGAAATCTACAAATTGTGGTGTCTCTGCTATCGGTGAAGGTGTTACCGAGTATTATGGAAGAGTTGAAGCAATTTATGAACTTCAATTCTATTGTGAAAACCCACCGAACGTCATAGTCTTCAAATGTTATTGGTTCCAGCCGAAAAAGACTAGAAGGACTCATGAACATATAGGACTAGTCGAAATCAATCCAAACACCCATTTAGATGTTCCCGATGTCTATATTACGGCTCAACAGGCGACCCAAGTTTTCTATCTACCGTGGGCATGCCAAACGGATAAGAATCTGGAAGGTTGGTATGTTGTTTATGAAGTGCCGCCACATGTCAGACCACCTCTCCCAAATGAACAGGATTATGAACCTCACATTAACCCAGACACATATGATGGAGAATTCTTCCAAGAAACACGTCTTTCCAAGAAATGTTTCAAGAACCGTCGTGCTTCATCCAGGAACATGGAAGTAGACAGCGAATATGAATCCGACTCCAGCCCTGAGCCGGAACCAGAAGACCTGGAACTCGTAGAGGTTACTGATGCGGATGACCTGTCAATGCTTCAACGATTAAAGCAAGGCCTTTCACAACTTCACGCCGTTGAACCCGATGAGCACGTCATTCATGAAGACATGCGTGATAGTGATGATGATGATGCATTTATTGATGATGATTATTAGTTTGTAAGATTCACAACTTAAATTATATATATTTTAATCTTTATTATTCATGTACATATTATTATTCATGTCAGTCATTCAATTTTTTGATGTTGTACTAATTTCTTTTAACCTTTATGATGGCAGGTGTTGAAATATGGTGGGCGCAGGTCCAGAGCGCTCGACGGGTTCTTCCCAGGCGCCCCGCACTGGGGTGGTACTTCCCTTCCACCCCTATCTCTCCGTAGAGCCTTGGCAGACATTCTTTCGACACCAGCCGGGGGTTCTTCTTCGTCGGCGGCATTGCCCACTGGGAGAGGTGCTGGTCGCGTAGGGAGGAAGGGGAAGGGTACAGGGAGAGGTGGTGACCGCGGAAGATCCAGGAGGACTGTTGAGCCTTCCTCGCCACCACCACCAGCTCATTCACCCGAGCATAGGACTAGTATGGTCGACCCATTTGCGGAGGAGGCTACGGGGACTCCGCTCCAGGAGCCTGGTGTTCACGGGCATTCGTCCCATGAGACTCCGGTCCAGGAGCAGCCTCGGGTCGAGGTGCATTCGGCCCAGGAGAAGCAGGAGGAGACTACGGTTCCCGAGGCTTGACCCGACGTGGAGAGGCCCGGATGGGAGCCTTGGCCGGATCGTACCGAGTTGTCGGATTGGACCGAGGGTCCGGGTGGCTCAGGGGGCGGGGATGGCGGGGATGAGCTTACGGATAGTGAGGGCGATGTGCAGGTGGACGGGGCCACCGTGTACAAGCGTGGTAGTACACGTCTCCCGGTCGCCCCGGCTACCCGCGAGCAGAGGCCGGTGATTAAACCTGAAGGAGATAGGTAAGTACATTTACCCTTTTTTAGCTTTTTCTTTCATGTTTGGTCAAATATCTAATGCGCTGACCTTATCATACTGCAGGGGATGGGTACACCCTCTTGGAGTCCGCATGCCGAACTCCGTCCTTGCTGTGCTTTGCCGGACAAATTTCCCGAGGTTTGTCACGTTGCCTGGTGAGGGTCAGGTTCCTACACTAGCATATACCTGGGAGCACTACCAGGCTGCGCAGGCTTCGCCGGAGGAGATTATAGATGGTGTCTTGTGCCACACGAGGGCCGAGATGGTGATCAAGAGCTTTTGGGTAAATTATCCTTTTACAGAATCTAAAATTAATAATATACCTAATTATTGTACTAATCGGTGTTTCCACGTTTGATTGAAGACCTTCTATAGGTGTGAGGATGGATATGAGGAGGAGACGGCCAAGGTTCTCGAGGTCGAGTGTAGGCGGTTACTACAGAACTTGCGCCACGAGGCTCGTCCGCAGGCTATTCGAGATTACTACGCCACGCGTGGTATTAAGAAGCAGAATAAGGATTGCCGCGGAAAGTTTCTGAAGAAGGAGCAATACATGAAGGTAATTACCTATTCTTAAGTCCTTCTATGTAGTTTTCTTGATTTCATTCATAGGCGTAGCGCTGAAAATTCTTTCTAATAACTTACAGGTGCCCCCGAGATGGTGTGCGGATAAGAAGGATTGTTGGGAGGCGTTGGTTGATGAGTGGTGCACATGCAGCTGGCGAGCCGTCCACGAGAATGCAAAGGATCGGCGTAGCCAAATGGTTGGTGTGCCACACCATCAAGGCAGCGCCAACTTACTTCAGTTTGGACGAAACAGGGTATGTGATTTGCTTCATGATTCATGCAATTCATTCTTGATGCTAATATTTTGTTCCTCTCTTTTAGGCGCATCACAGTAAGACTGAGATGCCACACTTGTACGACCTTTATGGCATGGCCCATACTTCCTCGTATAAGAAGGCGAAGGCATTCTTTGAGTCTGACCTGGATGATCCCAATAACTTCACCAACATATCATCCCACCAGAAGCTTGTGGCATACAGGGACGCGGGGAAGGCTACGAAAGGGGATGACTTTAACCCTAGCCAGGAACCTTTGGATCCAGAGCTGGTGATGATATCTGGTGGCGGGAGGCCCCATGGCTCGATAACCATTAGAGATGGGATAATACGTTGTCCACTCACTCTTCCGGAGATCAAGGCGCGCCAGTCGAGCTGCTGTCCTGAGATAACGCGTCGTCCACGGCCAGTCGAACTTGCCATCGAGGTTAGTTGTACGGACTAAGAACAGTTTCATCCATTTCATTATGTGTGTCACCATAGATCATTACTGTGGTAATGAGGAATGGTGTTTCAGGCTGCTCTTCAGAAAGAGAGAGCAGCGAACCAGGCTGCTCTTGAGAAAGAGAGATTGGCAAGCCAGGCTGCTCTTCAGGCTGCTCTTGATGAGAGGGACCAAACCACGACACGATTGCTTGAGAAGGAGAGCGCCCGGAATGAGGCGGGTCAACAGGCCCTGTACGAGCTTTTTGTGGTATGTTTTTTTTCACATTAGCCAAATCATGTGTGTAATGTCTGTTTCAATACTAACTAATGCGACCCACTCTTCAGGGTCTGTGCGAGAAGAGCGGTCAAGTCCCTCCGCTGATGCCCGTCTTCTCTTCGATTGGCACGGTGAGTTTCATTATAAACTAGTATTAATAGTTGAGTGCCATCATGCTAACTGAGACATTGCAAAATATCTTTTCCGCAGAATAACTCCCGAGCGTCATCGCACGACCCTTCTCCAGGGCAACCGTCTCCAAACGAAGCCGGCGCGAGCAACCGTGGTGTTTCTCCTCCTTGATGACCACTACGGTAAGTTTCTCCTCCAAACTTAGCTTGTTTTCCTCTAAAATGAGATAATTAGCCCATTTAGCTCCAAGAAGACATAATTAGGTAATTTAGCTCCAACAAGAGGAGAAGAAACAGGAAAAATGAAAAAAAGAAGAAGAAGAAGAAGAGAAGAAGGAGAAGGAGGAGGAGGAGGAGGAGGAGCAGGAGGAGAAGGAGGAGAAGGCCAAGGACCTTCTAGTCCTTCTCCTCCTTCTCCTCCTTGATTTCTTCTTCTTCTCCTCCTCCTCCTCTTTCTTCTCCTCTTTCATATTATCCTTGCTTTAATTTCCCCAACAATGACATAATTAGTCCATTTAGCTCCAAAATATCATAATAAGCTCAAAATGGGATAAGAACCTTGGTTAGCTCATTAATATTATATACTTAGCTTGTTTTCCTCTAAAATGGGATAATTAGCCCATTTAGCTCAAAAAAGACATAATTAGGTAATTTAGCTCCAACAAGAGGAGAAGAGGAGAAGAAATAGGCAAAATGAAAAGAAAGAAGAAGAAGCAGAAGAAGAAGAGAAGAAGGAGAAGGAGGAGGCGGAGGAGGAGGCGGAGGAGGAGAAGGCCAAGGACCTTCTATCCTTCTCCTCCTCCTCCTCCTTCTTCTTGATTTCTTCTTCTTCTCCTCCTCCTCCTCTTTCTCCTCCTCTTTCATATTCTCCTTGCTTTAATTAACCCAACAATGACATAATTAGCCCATTTAGCTCCAAAATACCATAATAAGCTCAAAATGGCATAAGAACCTTGGTTAGCGCATGAATATTATATACTTAGCTTGTTTTCCTCTAAAATGACATAATTATCCCATTTAGCTCAAAAAATACATAATTAGGTAATTTCGCTCCAACAAGAGGAGAAGAGGAGAAGAAATAGACAAAATGAAAAGAAAGAAGAAGAAGAAGAAGAAGAAGAGAAGAAGGAGAAGGCCAAGGACCTTCTAGTCCTTCTCCTCCTCCTCCTTCTCCTCCTTCTTCTTGATTTCTTCTTCTTCTCCTCCCCCTCCTCTTCCTTCTCCTCTTTCATATTATCCTTGCTTTAATTAACCCAACAATGACATAATTAGCACATTTAGCTCCAAAATACCATAATAAGCTCAAAATGGCAAAAGAACCTTGGTTAGCTCATGAATATTATATACTTAGCTTGTTTTCCTCTAAAATGACATAATTAGCCCATTTAGCTCAAAAAAGACACAATTAGGTAATTTACCTCCAACAAGAGGAGAAGAAATAGGCAAAATGAAAATATAGAAGAAGAAGAAGAAGAGAAGAAGAAGAAGAGAAGAAGGAGAAGGAGGAGGAGGAGGAGGAGGAGGAGGAGGAGAAGGCCAGGGACCTTCTAGTCCTTCTCCTCCTCCTCCGCCTTCTTCTTGATTTCTTCTTCTTCTCCTCCTCCTCCTCTTTCTTCTCCTCTTTCATATTATCCTTTCTTTAATTAACCCAACAATGACATAATTAGCCCATTTAGCTCCAAAATACCATAATAAGCTCAAAATGGCAGAAGAACCTTGGTTAGCTCATGAATATTATATACTTAGCTTGTTTTCCTCTAAAATGACATAATTAGCCCATTTAGCTCAAAAAGAAGGAGAAGGAAGAAGAAGAAGAAGAAGAAGAGAAGAAGAAGAGAAGGAGAAGGAGAAGAAGAAGGAGGAGGAGGAGAAGAAGAGAAGAAGAAGGAGAAGGAGGAGAAGAAGGAGAAGGAGCCCTCCTTCTTCTCCTTCTTCTTCTATCCTTCTTCTCCTCCTTCTTCTCCTTCTTGTCTTCTTTTTTCTTCTTCTGCTCCTCCTTCTCCTTCTCCTTCCCCTTCCCCTCCTCCTCCTCCTCCTCCTTCTTGTTTTTCTTCTCCTTGTTCTCTTCTTGCTTCTTCTCTTTCTTCTTCAATTTAGCTTATTTGTCATATATATGTTGTTGTTCTTCTTCTTCTGACTTTCTTATTCTGACTACATGCATGGAAGCTGGCGTTGGAGTGCTTTACTTTCCGTTTTTATTTGAGTTTATGAACAATGTGGAACTATATGTATATGTATATATGGATGAACAATATATGTGCAACTATATGTATGTATATATGGATGAAACTTTGTATGTGTTGGTTCTTTTGATATATGTGATGTACGCTGATGAACAAATGGCATTGATGAGATTTATATGTATATCATATATGTGTTGTGACCTATTTATCATATATGTGCTATGAATTATATGTATATGTGCCGTGAAATAGAAAAAAAAAAGTGACAATATAGGCTCTTTGCCGTCTGCCAGCTGATGGCAAAGGCCTTTGCCGTCAGCTGACCGACGGCAAAGGTACCACGTGGCCCCCAGCTGTGCAACCTGGGCAGTAGCAGCTCGCCATATAGTCTCTTTGCCGTCAGCCTCCAGGGGGCAGACGGAAAAGAAGAGGGAACAGAGGAGGGGGGAGGAGGAGGCAGACGGCAAAGAGTGGAGAGAGGGGGGAGGGGAGGAGCCGGCAGATGGCAAAGATGGACGGGGAGGCAGACGGCAAAGGAGGAGGGGGAGGGGTGGGGAGGAGAAGGCAGACGGCAAAGATGGACCGGGAGGCAGACGGCAAAGGCTCCGTTAACCCCTAACGGAGGCAACGCGTGTCGGCTGCCGTCTCAAGCGCTTTGCCGACTGCTCCTAAGGAAAGCTAACGGCAAAGAGCTTTGCCGTCCGCCTTGCGTGGGCAGACGGCAACGAAGGTCCTATGCCGTCGTAGGCTGACGCAGAAATTTTGCCGGCCGTGAGAATCTTTGCCGTCTGTGATATTTTCTTTGCCGTCCAGGATATTTTCTTTGCCGTCTGTGATGGCAGACGGGAAAGAAGCTGATTCCTGTAGTGTAAACACACACACTTCTGCTTTCTAGATGGTTATTCTGGTTTCTCCCAAATACCAGTTGCACAATCTGATCAGGAGAAAACCACTTTCACCTGTCCTTTCGGTACCTTTTCTTCTAGACCTATGCCTTTTGGCTTATGTAATGCACCTGCCACCTTTCAAAGATGTATGGTGGATATATTCTCTAACTTTTGTGAAAAGATTGTCGAGGTTGTCATGGATGAATTCTCCGTTTACGGGTCTTCTTTTGATGATTGCCTCAGCAACCTTGATCGAATCTCGCAGAGATGTAAAGACACCAATCTTGTCTTGAATTGGGAGAAGTGCCACTTTATGGTTAATGACGGAATCGTCTTAGGACCTAAAATTTCTGAAAGAGGTATTGAAGTTGATAAGGCTAAGGTTGATGCAATCGAGAAAATGCCATACCCCACAGATATCAAAGGTATAAGAAGTTTCCTTGGTCATGCTGGTTTCTATAGAAGGTTCATTAAAGACTTCTCTAAGATTTCTAGGCCTCTTGCCAATCTCTTGAAAAAGGATATTCCTTTTGTCTTTGATGATGATTGTGAGGAAGCCTTCGAAATACTAAAGAAGGCTTTGATAACTGCACCTATTTTTAAACCACCTGATTGGAACCTACCTTTTGAAATCATGTGTGATTCTAGTGATTATGTTGTTGGTGCTGTCCTAGGGCAAAGAGTTGATAAGAAGTTGAATGTTATTCACTATGCTAGTAAAACTCTAGACAGTGCCCAAAGAAACTATGCTACTATGGAAAAGGAATTTTAGAAGTCGTGTTTGCATGTGAAAAGTTCAGGTCTTACATAGTTGATTCCAAAGTCACTATTCACACTGATCATGTTGCAATTAAGTACCTCATGGAGAAGAAAGACGCTAAACCTAGACTTATCATATGGGTTCTCTTGCTACAAGAATTTGATTTGCACGTTGTCGACGTGAAGGGTGCTGATAACCCAGTAGCAGATAACTTGTCTAGGTTTGAAAATGTCATGATGACCCACAACCTATTGATGATAGCTTTCCTGATGAGCAATTGAATGTCATCAATACTTCACGTAGTGCACCGTGGTATGCTGATTATGCAAACTATATCATTGCCAAATATATACCACCTAGTTTGACATACCAGCAAAAGAATAAGTCCTTCTTTGACTTGAGACATTACTTTTGGGATGATCCTCACCTTTATAAGGAAGGAGTAGATCGTGTTATTAGATGTTGTGTACCTGAACATGAACAGGGACAGATCCTACAGAAGTGTTACTCCGAGGCCTACGGAGGACACCATGCGGGAGATAGAACTGCACACAAGGTATTGCAATCGGGTTTCTATTGGCCCACTCTCTTCAAGGATGCCCGTAAGTTTGTCTTGTCTTGTGACGAATGCCAAAGAATAGGTAATGTCGGTAAACATCAGGAAATTCCTATGAAGTATTCACTTGTCATTGAACCATTTGATGTTTGGGTCTTTGATTATATGGGACCTTTTCCAAAATCCAACGGGTATACTCATGTCCTAGTTGTTGTTGATTACGTCACTAAGTGGGTAAAAGCTATCCCCACTAGTAGTGCTGATCACAACACCTCTATCAGGATGCTTAAAGAAGTTATTTTCCCTAGATTTGGAGTCCCTAGATATCTAATGACCGACGATGGTTCACATTTCATTCATGGTGCTTTCCGTAAAACGCTTGCTAAGTACGATGTCAGCCATATAATTGCATCTCCCTATCACCCTCAGTCAAGTGGTCAAGTAGAGCTAAGAAATAGAGAGATTAAACTAATTCTGCAAAAGACTGTCAACAGGTCTAGAAATAATTGGTCTAAGAAGCTCGATGATGCACTGTGGGCTTATAGGACTGCCTATAAGAATCCCATGGGCATGTCTCCGTACAAAATGGTGTATGGTAAAGCTTGTCATTTACCTCTTGAGCTAGAGCATAAAGCCTATTGGGCAATAAAACAACTCAACTTTGATTTCAAACTTGCTGGTGAGAAGAGGTTATTTGATATTAGCTCGTTTGATGAATGGAGAACTCAGGCATACGAGAATGCTTAGTTGTTCAAAGAAAAGGTTAAGAGGTGGCACGATAAAAGGATACAAAAGCATGAGTTCAATGTAGGTGATTATGTCTTGTTATATAATTCTCGTTTAAGCTTTTTTGCAGGCAAGCTACTCTCAAAATGGGATGGTCCCTATATTGTTGAGGAAGTATACCGTTCCGGTGCTATCAAGATCAACAACATGGAAGGTAATTGTCCAAGAGTGGTAAATGGACAGAGAATCAAGCATTATATCTTAGGTACTCCCATAAATGTTGAAAGCAATATTATCAATACCATAACTCCGGAGGAATACCTAAGGGATATTTATCAGCCTGTTTTAGACTCCAAAAACAAAGAGGTATGTGTTTTGGTAAGTAAAGAGACTCCAAAACTTTTCCAGTAGGAATTTTTCTCCATTTTGGAATATTTAGAAAAAATGAAAAATTGAAGTAGTCCGGAAAGCGCACGAGGAGGCGACAAGCCTGCCTGGCGCGGGCCAACCCCCTGGCCACGCCTGGGGCGCTTGTGGCCACTTCGTGTGCCTCCTGGACTCTGTTTTCTTGCGGAGTACTCCTTCTGGTCGGAAAAAATCATTATATATCCTCCCGTAAGGTCTGACCCTCGTATCACGCAAATTTCCTCTGTTTTTGTTTCGAGCCTGTTTTGTGTCGCAGATTTAGGAATATGTGGGGGAGAACAATCTCCCTCAAGTCTATGGAGAAGTAAATGCTGATCTGAAAAGAATGGAGGTCATTGAGGCTAAGGAAAGTCTACCTAAAGGAATCAAGGGCAAAACTAAGAAGGAGAATTAGGCGTGGGGCAAAGGGCAATCTGTGTTCAACAAGGAAGAAGTTGAAGCCGTGGATTTCCTCCAACCCTACCTCCACCTACTGTCTCCATCCTTGATTGAACTCTTGAGGTTTTGTGAAGCAACTCGTGCTCGCAATACTTATCTCACTCGTGAAGTTGTTTTGCTGGAGAAACATATCACAGATCTCCAAGGTATAAATCAATGATTGATGGCCCTCTTGGAATCAAAGGACAAAAGAACTCCACCACCATCACCTCCAAAGGAAGACAACTGAGCATGGGTATGGGCAATCCCCTTGGCTTGTGCCAAGCTTGTGCGAGTTGCCCCGGTATCGTATCACCATCACATCTTTTGCTTTCGGTGAATACTCACAACATATGCCATAGGTATGCTAAAGTCGGTGAGAACCGAAGGGACAAAGGAGGGCACTAGGAATGAGGTTGGTACTAGCATGGAATGCACGATGTACCCAGGTTTAGGGCTCTCCGTAGAGATAAGACCCCTAGTCCTGCCGGAGTGTTTGATGTATAAGGATGGATTACAAGGTTGCTCCTAGAGCTATGTTGGGATGAGGAAGAGGGGAGCAGCCGGCTCGTCTCTGTCTCTCTCTATGTGGTTGGTGGATCTGAAGTGTTGTTCGACCCACCCTCTACATGGAGGGTGGCCGGCGGGTTTTATAGACGAACCCGCCGGCCTACAATATGCATAAAGGGTACAAGAGTGGGACCCGGCTGGCAGCCTCGCCGGCTGACCAGGGGCCCGCGAGGGTCTTGTCTTTCGCTTGAGGGGCCCGCCGGCTGCATGGTCTCGTTTGGCCGTGGGACCCGCCAGCTGGCCAATGAAGCTCTCGCGTAAGGTTGACGCCGAGCACGCGCTCTACTTCGAGCGTCATCCAGCAAGATTCATCATGTGCAGGTAGTACGACCGCCTCCACTGTTACCCACGTCGAGTGCAGTAATGGAGTGGGAGTGCGACGGTCCGACACTATGCTAGGTGATGGATCAGAGCCGGGGTAGGTCAGCGGCGTGGCCACCGACGCTCGTACCTGCCGGACACTCCGATCCAGTACATTTGCTGATGTGTAGCCACCTTTAATTGTAAGGTCTCGTCCTGCCCTACGATCTGATGTGAATTGTGAACCCCGGCTGGCTAGCCTGCTTGACTAGCCGGCTTGGGCACGGCCGCCTCGTCCCTAGCCGGCTGGCTTGGCCAAGACGGTAAGGAAGAGGTAGCCGTCTCGCCTCTAGCAGGCAGGGATTACCTAGCCGGCGAGAGAGTTGGCCGCCTCGTCCTCTAGCCGGCATGCGCTGCCTAGCCGGCCAGAAGACTTGGGCCTTGGGAAACTGTATTTGTTCATATCCTTTGGGCAGGAAATGAAGGGGCGGGCTTGATGAGCCTACCACGGGGTTAACCCCCCGACAGTAGTCCCCGAAGCTGGAGAGGCCTGCCGTTTGCGGACGGGCGACCTCACCAGCTTGATGTTTTGTCTGGGTATTTCTGCCACCATCCGCGACACGGGATGCCGGCTCTGAAACCGGCTGTCCTCGAAGCGACGCCTCGGCTTCGTCTTAGGTTGCTCAGAATGCGCCACATGCCAGGCCCCGCTTGACGTAATGATGGTGATTACTGGTGATGGGACCGGGCCACGGCCCTAGGTCCCGCCACGACGCCCCCTCGGCCTCCGTGCGAGAGATCCTCTGCGGATTTACTCCGTGATGGTTGGGCTTAGGGAAGCGCTACTGTCCGTAATACACGGGGTTAGTGGTGGTTCCGCGCGCACCGGATCCCCTCCCCACGACGCTTTATGGGGTTTAAATGGGATGCGGGGGTTCCGAGAAGTCCATTCGCCCCCCATTCTTGCCCCACATCGACGCTCTCTTCCTCCCTGAGCCCAGAGAGAAAGAGCCCGTCCTCTTCGTCTTCATCGCCTTCGTCGCCGTTGAGCCACCAGCCCTTTCGAGCTCTAGCCACCCGCAGCCATGGTCGGCGTCTCCACCTCGAAAAAGATCTCATCACAGAAGTCCTCGTTGCAGGGAGCCTGGCTGGGCAGCGAGATCTGTGAAGGCCATATCGAGGCGCTCCGCCATCACCGGCTGCTGCCCCCGGCCTCCCAGGTGCTGGTGCGAATCCCAGGCGCCGAGACCGCTCCAACACCTGTCCGTTCGAGAGGTCGTTGTCTTCAACGAGCACTTCTATCAGGGCTTCGGGCTCCTGGCGAGCGCCTTCTTCTTCGAGTGGCTCCAGTTCTTCGGCCTGCAGCCGCATCACCTGGCACCGAACGCCAGATTGCAGTTGTCGGCCTTCGTGGCTTGTGCGAGGGTTTCCTTGGGATCGAGCCCCGCGTCGATCTCTAGCGCAGCTTGTTCTTCTTCAAGCAGCAGTCCATCATGATGGAGAAGGCCAAGGTAGAGAACCTCGCCGGGCCGCGCCCGATGACACCATGCGGAGCCCCACTGGTGCATCATCGCTCGATGTCCGGCTTCCCCCAGCTGCCGCTGCAGGAATCCATCAAGCAGTGGCATAGGGGCTTCTTCTATGTGAAGAATGCCGACCCTTCCCAGGAGGCCCTCAACATGCCCCCGTTGAACATTGATCCACCAACGAAGTTTAACTGGTCGGCGAAGACCCCCAAGCCGATTCCCGAGGTGGCGCAGATCGGCGCCTACCTCGAGATTCTGGAGAAGGGCGGCCTCCTTGGCCGTGACCTGCTCACCACCATGGTGACCCGCAGGATCCTGCCACTGGAGAGGTGGCCACATCTGGTCTGCCAGATGAGCGGCCGACATGACCCCTACAGGACGTCCACCAGGAGGTTCACCCCAGAGCGGTGGCGCGAAGGGTGAACCTGATTTCCACCGCCTACATGGAGGCAGCGGGAGCTGGTCGTGGGGGATGACCCCCTTCAACAGGTCCCGTCCGCCTCCGGTGGTATGTGTTCTCTTTGTTCTTTGTTGTTTTTCTTGCGATATGCCGCCTCGCTGAGCGGCTGTCGAATCCTTTTTTGTAGATGTTCGAGAGGCTGCAGGCATCCCTCCGTTCCCCCGCTCCCGACGTGGCCACGTCCGATGCCTCGGAGATCGAGGACGAGGGCATGATCTAGTCCCGCTAGGAATCCTCCGCAGGCTCGGAGAACGCGCTGGAGTCGGAAGGGACAGAGCCGTCTGGTGAGTACCAGCGTCCCTCCATCGCAGACTGGACGGATGACGACGATACTTCCTCATTCCTATCTGATGCAGCCTTCGAGGAACAATCTGATGGGGTGCAGGAGGTTACCAGCCCCCCGCTGACGCGTGGTCAACATCAAAGGGCCCGGGCAACCGTCGCTGACGAGGCGGTCGGGAAGAAGGGCAAGGGTGCCACAACTTCCAAGACGGCTCCTAAGCGCCCGGCGCCGGGTCCTCCAGCCGGAACATGGGCAGGTGGTGCCAAGAAGCACCGTGGTGCCGGGAGAAGGCAGGTGCCCATGGTCGCACGGTGAGATTTCCTCCCCCTTTTCTTCATTTGTCTTGTAGGAAGCTTTATTCCTTAAGAATGTCGCTCGACAGGGAGGCGGAGGATGTGGAGGAAGACACCGCCTCCGTAGCAGAGCGGGCCGGCTGGATAGCAGCCGATGCTGCCCAGCGAGAGCTTGAGGAGCAATCCAAGCGCCGGTGGGATGCGGCCGCGAGGAAGACGGCTGAGGGTCAGTCTTGTCCCAGTCGGGCAGAGAAGCCGTTGGAGAAGAGTACGAAGGCTATACATGACCCCTCCGCGCATGCTTGCACGGAGGAGCCAGCTACCGAGGCAGTCCCGAGGCACGCCCCGAGGGCTGAGGGGGCCCAGCCCTCCGAGCCGGATGCTTCCGCACCGGTGGACCTGGAGACGATCCCTGACTCCCCCAGGGCCGAGGCGGCGCCTGACGCGCAGGAACTGATCCTAACGCGCCAGACGCCGCCCCAGATGCGCCAGGGGTGATCATGGATGCGCCGGATGCGACCCATCCACCTCCCGTCGAGGAGGTCGTGCCGGTCGGGACATCGGTGGAGCCGGCCACCGCGCCGACACCTGGAGTCGGCGCCATCGTCGTCCCCCACCACGGTCCAGCTGCGTCGGGAGCTGGTGGCCGGGTTAGGAGCTGGCCAATGAAGTCGTGGCTGGCAGCCAAGTCGTCGCGCGCGTGACTACACGCCGACACCGCACTCACCGGTGTCCCGGAGCTGGTGTCGCTGTTTTCCAGCAGCCGGTCCAAGGTGGAGCAGTCGGCCCACGTGGTGGCCAGCAACTTGGAGTGCCTGGAGGCCCGCACCAGGGTAATTGCCTCATCTTGGTCTTGATTTGTTTTCTCCTTCTCTTCCTCTTGCGTTAGTGGGGGCACGACAGCGCACCCACTGGTTGTAGCCCCCGAGAATCGGGCCGGCCGATCATCGGCTGGGCCGAATCTCTTTGAGCCTCTTTTCTGTTTTTGCTTCTTTAGTGGGGACGCGCTAGCACACCCACTGGGTATAGCCCCCGAGAATCGTGCTGGTTATGACTTAACCAGGCCGAATCTTACTCCTGCCTCTTTGCTTTTTGCAGGATATTTATGATGCCCAGGTGCAGGCTTACAACGAGCTGCGAGCTTAGCACGAGGGGGCCGATTGCCAGGTTGCCGGGCTCCAAGCCCGGCTGGGCGAAGTCGCCGTGGAGCGGGACGCTCTGCGAGACGCTGGCGACCGGCTCCAGGAGCAACAGTCTCTTCTCCAGATGGAGAAGAAGGAGCTTGAGGCGGCCAGCCGGGTCGAGCTTGAGAAGCTGCGTGGTATGCTACAGGAGAAGAACGCCTCCCATTCTGCCGACGTGGAACGCCTCGCGTCGGTTCATCTGGAGGAGATGAAGCTCAAGGACGCCGCCTTGAGGGAGAAGGAGGAGGCCCTTGTCCAGAAGAAGACGCAGCTGGTCAAGGCCCTGGAATCTGCGGCGACTCTCCACGAGGAAGTTGCCCGCCTTACTCAAGCAAGCAAGGTGCGGGAGCTCGAGGTCCTGGAGAGCGCCCATGAGACCGATGGCGCCTTCCATCATGAGTCTTTCTCTTTTTGTTTTGTCTTGAGATTTCTTGGCCGTCTCCTCTTCTTACTCGTTCTTGCACCCCTTTTCCTGTCTCAGTCCTCTTCCCTGAGACCCAGGGCGCAGCCGACGCGGCCGTCGAGGTGAGCCGTGAGGAGCTCCGTGCGGCTGGGCAGGAGGTAGATGCTACCTCGGCTGGAGCGTGGATGAGATTGGAGTGGGCCTTAGGGCCTCCTTGCGCGCCCTGGGCGAGTCTGTGGCTCGGCTCCAGGTCACAGGTTCGTCGATGGTGGCGGCCCTGTGGCCGGATGGCGTGGAGCCGATGTCGATGAGTCGGCTCGCCCGCTGGCTTGCGGTTGGGGGGGATTGCCTTGACGCCTGGCGCGCCTCGGCCGCGCGTGCAGGAGCCTACATGGCCCTGCGCTTGGCCAAATCCTGGTATCCAAATCTGGAATTGGGCAAGCTCGCCGCTCACTGTGTCGGCTCAGAGGCGGAGCTGCAGGAAATGGAGGAAGCGCTGCTCGTGATGGCCAGCGACATTGCTGAGTACGCCGCTTGGGACGTGCTTACCTTGGAGTGGGGTGAAGGCAGAAATGTGATCCCTGAAGATCTACATGGCCTTCAGCCCTATGACCCCGATGGAAGCTCCGACGAGACGGCCCACGACGTGGATAATGTTGCCGCCTCCAACGGTGCGGCGTATGCCGACTCCGGTGCGGACGGGGCCGGGAGCCCTCGCGGAGGAGATGGCGCAACCGCCTCGGGAGCGGCCGGGGATGGTGAAGCCACCACTTGAGGATCAGCAGCCGAGGTGACCGATGAGGCCGCAGCCCCATAGCCGGTGTCCTGTTTTCGTCGTTCGCAATTTTCTTATCAGTCCAACAGTTCCACCCACTGGGGGTGTAATGAACCTCGGCCATGGCCCAATGCATTTTGAATGTATATATTCAGCATTATATTCGTATCGCCATGCGTGTTGTTTTATATCTTTATCTTTTGATTCCTCGTTGACTTCTTTTTCTCCAGCCCCTGTATTCCCAAGTTTCCACTCCGCCAGCCCAACAGCCGGGAGCCGGTCTGTGATTGGGTCGAGGTTTCTGGCCTTAGAACACAAGACTTAGATTTTTCGAAGCCATCGAGACTTAAAGATTCAGACATAAACCAGTACAGGCCGGCCTGAATGAGATCGTAATATAGATCAAGCCAACCCAAGCCGGCAACCTTTTTGTACTCGAACTTTACATGCATCCGGCCTTACCTGGCGTCGCCTCGCTAGCCGGACGGCCGGAGCCGGTCTGCAAGCTGCTACGAGGTGACCAGGAATCGGTCCGTCTTACACTATGTGTTCTTCTACAACATAAGGAAGGCATCCGGGCAGCTAGCGAGCCCCCGAGCTTATTAGAGCCAGGAAGGGGCTTCGCAGAGTGAGCAGTCAAGATATGAATTTTAAAAAGAAGCATGAGGCATGCTCTTTTCATTGTATTCATTGAGAATCCCTAAAGTGGGAGAAAGATACATTTGTGCATGCTCTTTCCGTGTTTGGTACTTGCCTTCTAGCAGTCTAACGTGCGAAGCAATGCCGCGTTCGATGGACGTTCCGTCTCCTGGCCGGAGTCATCCCTCTTGCGCTTCCTTGGCTTTTGGGCATCGATAAAGTAGTATGTGTTGTTGTGCAATGCCCTACTGATGATGAAGGGTCCCTCCCACGGGGATGAGAGCTTGTGCTAGCCGGCAGTGCGCTGGATTATTCTTAGGACCAAGTCTCCCTCCGTGAAAGAGAGAGGCTTGATCTTTTTGTTGTGGTAGTATCTCAGCTTCTGTTGATAGATGGCTGTCCGGCTCAAGGCCAAGTCCCTTGCTTCTTCGAGGAGATCCACACCATCTTCTCTTGCCTCCTTCGCCTCTGTTTCCGTGTATAGGTTGACCCGAGGTGAGTCGAACTCGATATCCGTAGGAATAATAGCCTCGGACCCGTATACGAGAAAGAACGGAGTGAAGCCGGTCGACCGGTTGGGTGTGGTGCGGAGGCTTCATAGTACAGCCGGCAATTCTTCGATCCAGCAGCCGGCCGACCTAACAAGTGGTGCGACCAGTCTTGGCTTGATGCTGGCCAGGATCAGGCCGTTGGCCCTCTCCGCCTGGCCATTCGACTTCGGATGTGCCACTGATGCCAAGTCGAGCCGGATGCCTACCATGGAGATGTAGAGCGCTAGAGCGCCTTTGGCGAAGTTGGTGCCGTTGTCAGTGATGATGTTGTGGGGAAGGCCATATCGAACAAAGATGTCCGTGATGAACTTGATAGCCGTGGGGCCATCAAGCTTCTTGATAGGTCTGGCCTCGATCCACTTGGTGAATTTGTCAACGGCTACCAAGAGATGTGTCATGCCACCACGAGCCGCCTTGAAAGGCCGTACCATGTCCAATCCCTAGATGGCGAACGGCCATGATAGGGGGATGGTTTTGAGGGCCGAAGGCGGCATGTACCTCTTTGCGCTGAAGAACTGGCAGCCTTCGCATTTGTCAACCAGATCCACGGCCTCCTCGAGGGCCGTGGTCCAGTAGGATCCGTGGCGGAACGCCTTGGCCACCAGGGTTCTAGAGGCGGCATTATGCCTACACTCCCCCTGGTGAATGTCTCTGAGGATCTCCTGTCCCTTTTTGATTCGACATAGAGCTGGAACACGCCAATCACGCTGCGCCGTACCAGCTCGCGATTGATGATGGCGTAGGCTGTAGACCTGCGCTGGATCTGCATCGCCCCCTCCTCGTCTTGAGGAAGCTCGCCGTGAAGGAGGAAGGCCAGGATAGTTGAGCCCATGACAGAGCCGACACAAGGGCTGGCTCCGCCTCGACCTGACTATTAGAGGTTTCTGCAGCCCCCGCGATTGGTGGAGCAGCGGTCGTGGACTCGAGACAAGGTGTCTCTGGTGCTGCTGTGGCAGCTGGCTCGCCGGCTACCTCCATACGTACACCGACTAGGTGTCGCGACGATAGGATTCGAGGGAGGGCGGAGCCTGAGTTGTTGTTGTATCCAGTGCCGCTATTGGAGTCGGCATGACCAGCGTAGCCGGCATAGGAGTTGTAGCCGGCGCTTGCACCGAAGATTCAGCCGGTGCCGCTATTGGAGTCGGCGTGGCCAATGTAGCCGGCACAGGAGTTGTAGCCGGCGTAGCTGGTGGAGCTGACCGCGCTTGCATCGTAGAATCAGCCGGCACAAAGATCGATGCTGACTCAGGAGACGGCCTGATAGACGCCTTGTGGAGTTGCTCGAGGGAGACGTTGCTGCTATACCCTGTATCATGGAGCCAATTTTGGCCAAAGTATCAGCCGCCTCATTGTCTGCTCTGGGAACATGGTGGAACTCGCACCCCTCGAAGGGGCCGTTGAGCTGCTGGATGAGGAAGCGGTAGCTTGCAATGTTGGCGTCCCTGGCGTCCCATTCGCCAGAAACTTGCTTCACCACCAAGTCTGAGTCGCCAAAGCATATGAGCCGCCAGATGCCAATCTCCTTGGCCAGCCAGAGGCTGTGAGCCAGCGCTTTGTACTCGGCGAAGTTGCTGGAGGCGGTGAAGTGGATCTGGAGAGCATACTTGAGTTGATCTCCTTTCGAAGACGTCAAGACGATGCTAGCTCCCAGACCCGTCCGCATCTTTGAGCCGTTGAAGTGCATCCGCCAATGCGTAGAGTCTGGAGGTGGCGGCTCGAACTGGGTCGCGGCCCAGTCGACTAAGAACTCGGCCACCACCTGAGATTTGATGGCGGTGCGAGGCTCATAGCGAATATCGTGGTCAGCCATGGCGATGGACCACTTGGCAATCCTGCCCATTGCATCACGGTTGCCCATGATCTCTGAAAGTGGAGCAGTGCTCACCACAGTGATGGCATGCTCTTGGAAGTATTGCTTCAACTTCTTTGCAACAAGGTAAACACCATAACACATTTTTTGGTAATGGGGATAGTTCTGCTTGGAGGCGGAGAAGACCTTGCTGAGGTAGTAGACAGGGCGCTGCACTAACAGTACCTTGCTCTCGTTCTTGCGTTGAACTACCAACACTACACTAACCACGCGAGTGATCGCGGCAATGTATATGAGTATGGGTTCCCTTTCAGCCGACACCGCCAAGATTGACAGGCTCGAGATGACCCGCTTGAGGTCGTGGATGGCTTCGTCCGCCTGGTCGTTCCATCAAATTTCGTCGTCTTCTTCATAAGCTGATAAAGTGGAAGGGCCTTCTTGCCAAGCCGGCTGACGAACTGGCTAAGGGACACCAGGCAGCCGACGAACTTCTGGACGTCTAGGATTCGAGTCGGCCGCACCATCCGCTCGATGGTGCCGATCTTGTCGGGGTTCGCCTCGATGCCACGAGCGGACACGAAGAACCCCAAGAGCTTGCCGCCTCGAACCCCGAAGACGCACTTCTTCGGGTTGAGCCAGATCTTGTATTCGCGCAGGTTGGCAAACGTCTCCCGCAGGTCATCGAGCAGGATGAAGTGCTGCATCGTCTTGACAATGATGTCATCCACATAGCCGTGGATGTTTCTGCCGATCCGTGGCAGTAGGCACTGCAGCATGCAGCGTTGGAATGTAGCACCAGCGTTCTTCAGACCGAACGTCATCGTGGTGTGGCAGTAGTCCCCGAAGGGCGTGATGAAGGAGGTATTCGGGCGATCAGCTAGATCCAGCTTGATTTGATGGTAGCGTGAATAAGCATCTAGAAACGACAGCAATTTGTAGCCTACAGTGGAGTCGATCACTTGATCTATCCTAGGCAACGCGCAAGGGTCTTTCGGACAGGCCTTATACAGGCTAGTGTAGTCGATACACATTCGCCAGGTGTTGTTCTTCTTCAGCACCAGGACTGGATTAGCTAACCAGTCCGGGTGGAAAACCTCCATGATGAAGCCAGCTGCAAGGAGCCGGCTGATCTCTTCTCCGATTGTGCGCCGCTTCCCTTCGGCGAAGCGGCGCAAAGGTTGTTTCACCGGTTTTGCATCCCGTCGCACGTGAAGTTTGTGCTCGGAGTACTTCCTCGGAACACCCGACATGTCCTTGGGAGACCATGTGAATATGTCCCGATTCTCACGGAGGAAGTCGACGAGCTCGCCTTCCTATTTGGGGCTGAGGCCACCCCCGATGGTGACGCATTGCTTGGGGTTGGCAGGGTCGAGTGGGACCTGTTTGTTCTCTTTGGCCGGCTTGAAAGAGCCCTCGCTGGCTGACTGGGACGGAGGTGAAGGAATCGCCGGCTGCTAGGTAGCCTGGGCCACGAGCCGGTCGATCTGCCGCTTCTCCTCAGCGATCACGAGGGCGTCGACGAGGCGGCTGCTATCTTCGGCGCACTCGAGCGACTTCTTGTAGTCGCCAGCAACAGTGATGATGCCCTTTGGACCCAGCATCTTCATCTTTAGGTAGGCGTAGTGCGGAATAGCCATGAATTTGGCGAGAGCCGATCTCCCCAGCAGCGCGTGATACGGGCTGCTGAGGTCCACTACCTCGAACCATATGGACTCTCGGCGGAAGTGAGCGTTGTCGCCGAAGAGGACGTCCAGCTGGATTTTGCCGATAGGTGAGCAGGACTGCCCAGGCATGATACCGTGGAAGACAGTGCTAGTCGGCAGGACGTCCGTCTCCTTGAGCCCGAGCTTGAGCAGAGTGTCGAGGAAGAGGATGTTGATGTTGCTGCTGCCATCGACCAGCACCCGAGAGAACCGGCAGGTGAGCCTCTTGGAGGCGAAGGTGGGGTCGAGGACGAGTGCGTATGAGCCCGGGTTGGGCATCACCACAGGATGGTCCACCCGGCTCCATGTGATTGGTCGGTCAGACCAATGCATGTACTCAGGAACCGGAGGAACCGTGGCATTCACCTCACGCTGTCTCTGGCGCAGGCTGTGCTTGTCGTCGCCTTCACTGGTGAAGAGGACGAATGCTCCATCTTGATGGGGGTAGTCGTCGTGGAGGCGGGCGTCGTTGCGAGGCAGCAGCGATGGAGCCAGAGCAGGACCAGGAGCCGGTGCATGAGGTGCCGACTATGCACCTGGGGCAGCCGGTAGGCCATCCCCTTGCGACAGGCGGCGTGCGAAGCTGCATTGTCGCAGGGTGTGATTAGACGGTTGTGCCCCAGAATGTATCTTGCACGGGGTGTCGAGCAGTTGCTCGAAGGACTGCTTGGGCAGCCACTTGGCGTTGTTCCTGTTGGAATGCTTCCACTGAGGGCCGGCTTGAGGAGCCGACATCTCGCCCTCCACACTGGCTACCAACTTGTTGTTGGAGCGTGAATCCATCTGATCCGCCTTGCGCTTGTTGTTGTTCTGGCCGCCTCGACCGTCACCAGCCGGCTTGGGATTAGCCGGCGTGGGGACAACCTTGTCCGAGGCGGTCACCTTGACACTCATCGCCGAGTCGGCCATGGCGTACTTGTTCTCTTTGGCCATGAGCACCACTAGAGAGGTGGGATCGGAGCACATTAGCTTGTGCTTGAGGAGGGTGCCGTCTCGGCAACCATCAATGAAGTATTGGATGGCTTGTACCTCATGCACCCCATCACAGAAGTTTTGGAGCTCCGTCCACCAGGTGACGTAGTCGCGAAGGGGTTCGTCAGGCCTCTGGATGCACATGGCCAGCTCGCGAGGCCGGCCAGGGCGCTTGCAGGTGCCTGTGAAGTTGCGGACGAACGCCTCCTCGAATTCCACCCAGGAGTTCACGCTTCTGACCGGAAGGCTGTTAAGCCAAGTCCAAGCCAAGCCGGCCAACATGAGTGGCATGTAGTGGACCGCTAAGCGCTTGTTGCCCCTGCCAATGCCGATGGCTTTGGTGTAGTCAATCAGCCAGTCCTCTGGTTGGCAGTGCCATTGTACTTGGGCGTGTCCCGAGGCAAGGTGATGCCTCGGAGGAATGGCTCCCCTCTGATCGGGGAGCCGAAGCAGGCCGGACCGATGGGACCGTCTTCCTCCAGGAGGGCTGACTGGGCCAGGGCGATGAGACGCCTGCGGGCGTCCCGATCATCCTGGGGAATGCGAGTGCCAATCAGAGAAGCGAGAGGGGAGGCACATCGCGAACTGGAGACATGGGACCTTCCCGGGCGAGGAAACTCACATGCCGAATCGCTCTCGTCGCCACCGCGCTCGAAGTGTGCTCGCTCTGGCGCTGGGAGCACTGGTCTTGGCTTCCCTCGCCCCTCTGGCCGGAGGTGCGATGTGAGGATGATCCCTTCGCGTGATGCTGACCGCTAGGGTTTCATACGTCTCCAACGTATCTATAATTTTTTATGGTTTCATGCTATTATCTTGTCAAACTTTGGATGTTTTGCATGCCTTTTATTTATTTTCTGGGACTAACTTATTAACTCAGTGCGAAGTGCAAGTTCCTATTTTTTCCATGTTTTGACCCCTTTCAGAGGAGATTCTGAAACGGAGTCCAAATGGAAGAATATCCCCAAAAAGATTTTTTCTCGAACGGAAGAAGATCGGAGGACTTGGGAACCAAGCCAGAAGAGCCCCAGGGGCCCCACAAGCCCCCACCCCACGGCCAGGGTGGCCGCACCGTCCAGGCTTGTGGGCCCCGTGGAGGTCCCATGACCTAGATCTTGCGCCTATATATTCCCAAATATTCTCAAAAAAATCAAGAGATGATCGCAATTACTTTTCCGCCGCCGCAAGCTTCTGTCTCCGCAAGATCCCATCTGGGGCACGTCCTAGTTGCCTGCCGGAGGGCTTCTTCATCAACACCATGACCTCTCCGATGATGCATGAGTAGTTCACCATAGACCTACGGATCCATACCTAGTAACTAGATGGCTTCTTCTCTCTCTTGGATCTTCAATACAAAGTTCTCCATGATCTTCATGGAGATCTATCTGATGTAATCTTCTTTTGCGGTGTGTTTGTCGAGATCCTATGAATTGTGGATTTATGATCAGATTATCTATGAATCTTATTTGAGTTTTTTCTGATCTCTCTTATGCATGATTTCATATCATTGTCATTCTCTTCGAGTTGTGGGTTTTTTTTGGCCAACTAGATCTATGATTCTTTCAATGGGAGAAGTTCTTGGTTTTGGGTTCATACCATGCGGTGACCTGACCAAGTGACAGAAGGGGTAGCGAGCCACGTATCGTGTTGTTGCCATCAAGGGTAAAAAGATGGGGTTTTCATCATTGGTTTGAGATTATCCCTCTACATCATGTCATCTTGCTTAAACCGTTACTCTGTTTGTCATGCCCTCAATAGACTAGATGCATGCTGGATAGCGTTCGATGTGTGGAGTAATAGTAGTCGATGCAGAAAGTATCGGTCTACTTGTCTCGAACGTGATGCCTATATGCTAGATCATTGCCTTAGATATCGTCATGACTTTGCGCGGTTCTATCAATTACTCGACAGTAATTTGTTCACCCACCGTGATATTTGCTATTATGAGAAAAGCCTCTAGTGAACACTATGGCCCCCAGGGTCTACTCCACACCATATTTTCAGCCTTACACTTTTTACTTCGTTGCTCTTTCCGCCTTCAGATCTCACTTTGCAAACAATCTTGAAGGGATTGACAACCCCTTTGAAGCGTTGGGTGCAAGCTTTTTTGTGTTTGTGCACGTACTTTGGACTTGACGAGGCCCTCCTTCTGGATCGATAGCTTGGTTCTCAAACTGAGGGAAATACTTACTGCTCCTGTGCTGCATCACCCTTTCCTCTTCAAGGGAAAAACCGACGCAAACCAAAGAAGTAACAAGAAGAATTCCTACATGCCAGGGAAGGACTTTTGTTGCCGCAGCAGAAGAATTTCTGGCGCCGTTGCCGGGGAGGAAGATCAAGTCAAGAACTAATCCAAGTAGGTGTCGCAAACTCATCTCTTGCATTTACTTTGTTTGCCAGTTGCCTCCCGTTTTCCTCTCCCCCACTTCACCAATTTGCCTTTTTCGTAAGCCTTTTCGTTCGCCCTTTTTCTCGCCCGCTTTTTGTTTGCTCGTGTGCATGCTTGCTTGCTGAAATCACCATGAACGAAAAAACCAAGCTTTGTGACTTCTCGAATATTAATAATAATGATTTTATTAGTACTCCAATTGCTCCCGCCACTAGTGCGGAGTCATACGAAATCAATGCCGCTTTGTTGAATCTTGTTATGAAAGAGCAATTCTCAGGCCTTCCTAGTGAAGATGCCGCATCCCATCTCAATACCTTCATTGAGCTTTGCGATATGCAAAATAAAAAAGATGTGGATAATGACGTGATTAAATTGAAGCTTTTTTCCTTTCTCGTTGCGAGATCGTGCAAAAACTTGGTTTTCTTCTTTGCCCAAAAATAGTATCGATTCTTGGGATAAGTGCAAAGATGCTTATATATCCAAGTATTTTCCACCTGCTAAGATCATCTCTCTCCCTAATGATATCATGAATTTCAAGCAACTTCATCATGAACATGTTGCACAAGCTTGGGAGAGAATGAAATTAATGATTAGAAATTGTCCCGCTCATGGCTTGAGTCTTTGGATGATTATTCAAATATTTTACGCTGGTTTGAATTTCGTTTCTAGAAATATCTTGGACTCCACCTCAGTTGGAATGTTCATGGAAATTACGTTAGGAGAAGCCACATATCTCTTAGACAACATCATGATGAACTACTCTCAGTGGCACACTGAAAGGTCACCTACTAGTAAGAAGGTACACGCTATAGAAGAAATTAACTCGTTGATTACAAAGATGGATGAGTTAATGAATTTGGTTGCTAGTAGAAGTGCTCCTTTGGATCCTAATGATATGCCTTTGTCTTTTTTGATTGAGAGTAGCAACGCTAGCTTGGAAATTAATTTTGTTGGTAGGAATAACTTTGGCAATAACAACGCTTTTAGAGGAAACTATGTTCCTAGGCCTTTTCTTAGTAACTCCTCTAATAACTTTGGCAAATCCTACAACAATACCCATGGAAATTACAATAGATCACCCTCTGATCTAGAGAGTAATATCAAAGAGTTCATCAACTCTCAAAAGATTTTCAATGTGTCCAGAGAGGAAAAACTACTCAAAACTGACGATTTGGCTAACAGCGTTGATAGGATTCTTGTGATGTTGATGCTTTGAAAGTTAGATGTGCTCCTCCCAAAATCAACATGGATGAAACTTTGAAAGCTATGCGTGTTTCCATGATTGAGAGGCAAGAAAGAACCGCCCAAATTCGTGCTAGACATGAATGGCTTAAAAAGGCGTGTTCTCGTGATGAGAATCACGAAGATCTTAAAGTGCTTGGTGTGACCCCCATTGAATCTTTCTTTTCTTGCGTCAAACCTAATGATTATGGGGACGGATATGAATCCACATTGGTCGAAAAGTGCCCCAATGATTCGACGTCCATCTATCTTGATGCTAAAAGCATTAAAAGTGGAGTAGAAGACGTTAAAACTTTGAGTAGTAATGAAATTACTACCATGGATTTCAAAGAATTAAATTATGATAGTTGCTCCTTGATTGAATGCATTTCTTTGATGCAATCCATGTTGAACTCTCCACACGCTTATAGCCAAAATAAAGCCTTTACCGATCATATCGTCGAAGCTTTGATAAAAGCTCTGGAAGAGAAACTTGAATTGGAAGTCTCTATCCCTACAAAGCTTCATGATGAGTGGGAACCTACCATCAAAATCAAAATAAAAAACTATGAGTGCAATGCTTTGTGTGATTTGGGTTCTAGTGTTTCTGCGATTCCAAAGTCTTTATGTGATATTCTGGGTTTTAATGAGATTGAAGAGTTTTCTCTTAATTTGCATCTTGCTGATTCTACTATCAAGAAACCCATAGGAAGGATCAATGTTGTTCTTATTATTGCAAATAGGAACTATGTACCCATGGATTTCATTGTGCTTGACATTGATTGCAATCCTACATGCACTATTATTCTTGGTAGACCTTTCCTAAGGACTATTGGTGCTATCATCGATATGAAGGAAGGGAATATTAGATTTCAATTTCCTTTAAGGAAGGGCATGGTACACTTTCCTAGATAGAAAATAAGATTGCCTTATGAATCCATGATGAGGGCTACTTATGGTTTGAGCACCAAAGACGACAATATGTGCTTCTGTCGCTCCTATGCCTAGCTAAGGGCGTTAAACAATAGCGCATGTTGGGAGGCAACCCAATGTTTTGTTGCGTCCACACTTTCATTATTCTGTTGTGATTGTGTTTTCTGTTTTTCTTTTTGTGTTTGAGGCAAGAAAAACTGTATGACTAGTCTTGGTAATGGTTGTTTGATCCCGCTGCAAAAAGACAGAAACTTTTCGCTCAGGAGATGATTTTTCATTTTGATTAAGAAAGAGATTTTGAGTTGATTCTTTTTGCTTCTAATTTATATGATTTTTCCCTAGACCGTCGTAATGTTTCAGAGTTTTTGAGGTACCAGAAGTATACGAAGTATACAGATTGCTACAGACTGGTCTGTTTTTGACAGATTTTGTTTTTGTTGAGTTGGTTGCTCGTTTTGATGAAACTATTGTTAGTATCGGTGGGTACTAGCCATGGTAAAGTGAGAATACAGTAGCCCATCATCAATATAGATGGAATTCAAGTTTGCTACAGTACCAAAATAAGTGGTAGTTTGTTTTCTTGTACTAGTGTTATCACAAGTTTCTGTTTAAGTTTTGTGTTGTGAAGTTTTCAGGTTGTGGGTGAAGTTCTCATGGACAAAAAGATAAGGAGTGGAAAGGGCTCAAGCTTGGGGATTCCCAAGGCACCCCAAGCCAAATTCAAAGACACCAAAAAATCCTAAGCTTGGGGATGCCACGGGAAGGCATCCCCTCTTTCGTCTACAATCCATCGGTAACATTACTTGAAGCTATATTTTTATTCACCACATGATATGTGTTTTGCTTGGAGCGTCTTGTATCTTAGGAGTATTTTCTTTTTGTTGTGCCACAATCATCCTTGCTTCACACCTTTTTGAGAGAGAGAGACATGCACTCATCGTGATTTTGCTAGAATGCTCATATTGCTTCACTTATATCTTTTGAGCTAGATACTTTTGCTCTAGTGCTTCACTTATATCTTTTGAGCTAGATACTTTTTTCTCTTGTGCTTCACTTATATATTTAGGGCACGGCGGTGCGTGATTTGGTAGTTGGCTTATGTTATGAAAGTAGTCCCAAATGTGCTAGGTACCCAAAGAGGATGCAAAAACCTCCATCTTCATGTGTATTGAATAGAAAGAAAAGTTTTGTTCCTCTTAGTTAGTTTTGAGACGTGGATTGGTAATATTGAGAGTTATGTTAGTAGGGTTTTGTGAATCTAGAGATACTTGTGTTGGAGTTAGTGATTCCCGTAGCATGCACGTAGGGTGAACCGCTATGTTAGGAAGTCGGAGCACAATTGATCTATTGATTGTCATCCTTTGTGCTGAGGTCGGGATCGCGCGATGGTTTACACCTACCAATCCCGACCCTCGGAGTATGCGTTTAGCACTTTGTTTCGATTACTAATAAAAACTTTCGCAATAAGCATGTGAGTTCTTCATGACTAACATGACCCCATGGTATAGATGCACTTTCACCTTCCACCATTGCTAGCCTCTCTAGTGTCGCGCAATTCTCGCCGGTGCACAAACCCACCAAATTCCTTCCTCAAAACAGCCACCATACCTACCTACTATGGCATTTTCATAGACATTCCGAGATATATTGCCATGCAACTCCCACCGCTCCGTCTCATGACTTGTGCCATCACTCTCACATTGCCATTGCATGATCATACTAGATCTTTGCACATCCCGGTACATTGTCGGAGGCATTTCCTACGGAGTCATCATCATTGTGATCTTTGAGCTTTGAGTAACTAAAAATTGTGATGATCATCATTATTAGAGCATTGTCCCATGTGAGGAAAAAAAGAGGCTAAAAAGCCCAAAAACAAAAAAAAGTGAGAGAAAAGAAAAAAGAGGCCTAAGAGCCCAAATAAAAAAATGAGAGAAAAAGAGAGAAGGGACAATGCTACTATCTTTTTCCACACTTGTGCTTCATGTTAGCACCATGTTCTTCATGATTGAGAGCTTCTTTATTTGTCACTACCATATGCTAGTGGGAATCTTCGTTTTATAACTTGGCTTGTATATTCCAATGATGGGCTTCCTCAAAATTGCCCTAGGTCTTCGTGAGCAAGCAAGTTGGATGCACACCCACTAGTTTTCCTCTTGAGCTTTCACATACTTATAGCTCTAGTGCATCTCTTGTATGGAAATCCCTACTCATTCACATTGATATCTATTAATGGGCAACTTCATAGCCTATTGATACACCGAGTCAGTGTGACCATCTCCTCCTTTTTTCTCACAACCACCACCACAATCCATTCCACCTATAGTGCTATATCCATGGATCGCGCTCATGTATTGTGTGATAGTTATAAAAAGTTTGAGAAAGTAAGAGTGCGAAAACAATTTGTTGGCCAATTCCCGGGTTGTGCACGATTTACATTAGTTGTGTGAGGATGATGGAGCATAGCCAGACTATATGATTTTGTAGGGAAAACTTTCTTTGGCCTTGTTATTTCGAAAGTTCATGATTACTTTGCTAGTTTGCTTGAAGTATTATTGTTTTCATGTCAATAGCAAACTGTTGTTTTGAATCTTACGGATCTGAACATTCATGCTACGTGAAAAAAGTTGCAAAGGACAACTATGCTAGGTAGCATTCCACATCAAAAATTCATTCTTTATCACTTCCCTACTCGAGGACGAGCAGGAGTTAAGCTTGGGCATGCTTGATACGTCTCCAACGTATCTATAATTTATTATGGTTTCATGCTATTATCTTGTCAAACTTTGGATGTTTTGCATGTCTTTTATTTATTTTCTAGGACTAACTTATTAACTCAGTGCCAAGTGCCAGTTCCTGTTTTTTCCATGTTTTTTACCCCTTTTAGAGGAGATTTTGAAACGGGATCCAAACGGAAGAAAATCCCCGAAAAGATTTTTTCTGGAACGGAAGAAGATCGGAGGACTTGGGAGCCAAGCCAGAAGAGCCCCAGGGGCCCCACAAGCCCCCACCCCGCGGCCAGGGGGGCGTCCAGGCTTGTGGGCCCCCTGGAGGTCCCCTGACCTAGATCTTGCGCCTATATATTCCCAAATATTCCCAAAAAATCAAGAGACGATCGCAATTACTTTTCCGCCACTGCAAGCTTCTCTCTCCACAAGATCCCATCTAGGGCACGTCCTGGTGCCCTGCTGGAGGGGGATTCGGACACGGAGGGCTTCTTCATCAACACCATGACCTCTCCAATGATGCGTGAGTAGTTCACCATAGACCTACGGGTCCATAGCTAGTAACTAGATGGCTTCTTCTCTCTCTTGGATCTTCAATACAAAGTTCTCTGTGATCTTCATGGAGATCTATCCGATGTAATCTTCTTTTGCGGTGTGTTTGTCGAGATCCGATGAATTGTGGATTTATGATCAGATTATCTATGAATCTTATTTGAGTTTCTTCTGATCTCTCTTATGCATGATTTCATATCCTTGTAATTCTCTTCGAGTTGTGGGTTTTGTTTGGCCAACTATATCTACGATTCTTGCAATGGGAGAAGTGCTTGGTTTTTGGTTCATATGATGCGGTGACCTCACCCAGTGACAGAAGGGGTAGCGAGGCACGTATCGTGTTGTTGCCATCAAGGGTAAAAAGATGGGGTTTTCATCATTGGTTTGAGATTATCCCTATACATCATGTCATCTTGCTTAAAGCGTTACTCTGTTCGTCATGAACATAATACACTAGATGCATGCTGGATAGCGGTCGATTGTAGAGTAATAGTAGTAGATGCAGAAAGTATCAGTCTACTTGTCTCGGACGTGATGCCTGTATGCTAGATCATTGCCTTAGATATCGTCATGACTTCGCGCGGTTCTATCAATTGCTCTACAGTAATTTGTTCACCCACCGTGATGTTTCCTATTATGAGAGAAGCCTCTAGGGAACACTATGGCCCCCAGGTTTCGTCATGAATTTGCGCGGTTCTATCAATTACTCCACACCATATTTTCAGCCTTACACTTTTTACTTCGCTGCTCTTTCCGCCTTCAGATCTCACTTTGCAAACAATCTTGAAGGGATTGACAACCCCTTTGAAGCGTTGGGTGTAGGCTTGTTTGTGTTTGCATAGGTACTTTGGACTTGACGAGGCCCTCCTTCTGGATCGATACCTTGGTTCTCAAACTAAGGGAAATACTTACTGCTCCTGTGCTGGATCACCCTTTCCTCTTCAAGGGAAAAACCGACGCAAACCAGAGAAGTAACAAGAAGAATTCCTACGCGCCACGGAAGGACTTTTGTTGCCGCAGCAGGGTTGCGGCGAGCTCCGGGTTGGGTACCGGAGACTCTTACTGGGCGTGACCGGTATCAAGCCGAGTATGTTGTTTGTTGGCGGCGTCAAGGAGAACCTTGACCCGCTTCTCCTGGAAGGAGAGCTCCTCGCCCTCCAAGCTGGCCATTTCTTCCATGGCCGCTTGCGCCGCCTCCATGTTGGCCGCAGGGGTCTCGTAGGTGGCTGTGGACCGATCCAAGCCGAGTAGGGTCCTCGGAAATCGGAGTGATGCCGTATGCGGAGTTATACTAGCGCTACGTGGCCTCCATCTGACGTTTTGCCGAGGCGACGGCAATGCCCTCCTCCAAGATATGCTTGCGAGCCTCCTCTAGTGAGGCTCGGGTGTGGTTAGGGTTCACGAAGGCAGGGATAGGTGTCTTTAGACTGCCGATAGCG
Source organism: Hordeum vulgare subsp. vulgare (assembly GCF_904849725.1). Lineage (NCBI taxonomy): Eukaryota > Viridiplantae > Streptophyta > Magnoliopsida > Poales > Poaceae > Hordeum > Hordeum vulgare. Next base: position 366,058,088 of record NC_058523.1, read on the forward strand.
TCCTGAAGGGTATCGGCGGTGACAGCAGCAGGCTCACCCGCGTCCGCCGACGCCTTACCATGAGTCGTGTTGGTCACAGCACCGATAACCATCACCTCGACGACGTTGGATACGGCGGCGACATGGTATGGGGTGAAGAAGCCCACCGACGGCAGAGGGCCGTCGAAAACGAGTACGTTGCTGGGGTACACGTCATGTGCCGGCATCTCAGCGATAGAGAGCCTGCTGAAGCTGGAGTAGAGCGCCTCAAAGTCGAAGTCCTCACCGAAGTAGCGAGGTCCGTCGTTGAGACGTAAGTTGCTAAAGAGAATATTGAGGTTCTCCATAGCAGCGACGACGATGCTAGGAAGCGCCTCGTCATCAGAATCTTCGTCGGAATCCGCATGGCGGACGGGGTCGTCGTTCATCATCGGTGTTGCCTCGTTGAAAGCGGGCTCCACGGGCATGCAGACCGATCCGGACGCGATGCCTCCGGTGGCGTAGGTGCGGGGCCCCACCCAGCGCGTAAATCCAGCCGATGCCATGATCGGCCCCACGTTGGGCGCCAAATGTCGGTGAATAGTCACAACATATGCCATAGGTAGGCTAAAGTCAGTGAGAACCGAAGGGACAAAGGAGGGCGCTGGGAACGATGTTGGTACTAGCATGGAACGCATGATGTGCCCAGGTTCAGGGCTCTCCATAGAGATAAGACCCCTAATCCTGCCGGAGTGTTTGATGTATATGGATGGATTACAAGGTTGGTCCTGGAGCTGTGTAGGGAGGAGGAAGAGGGGAGCAGCCGGCTCGTCTCTGCCTGTCTCTATGTGGTTGGTGGATCTGAAGTGTTGTTCGACCCACCCTTTGCATGGAGGGTGACCGGGGGGGGGGGGTTTATAGACGAACCCGTCGGCCTACAATATGTATAAAGGGTACAAGAGTGGGACCCGGCTGGCAGCCTTGCCGGCTAACCAGGGGCCCACGAGGGTCTTGTCTTCTCGCTTGAGGGGCCCACCAGCTACATGGTCTCGTTTGGCCGTAGCACCCACCGGCTGGCCAATGAAGCTATCGCATAAGATTGATGCCGAGCATGCATTGTACGTCGAGCATCGTCCAAAGAGATTCGTCATGGGCAGGTAGTAAGACCGCCTCCACTGTTCCCCACGCCGACTGCAGTAATGGAGTGGGAGTGTGACGGTCCGACACTATGCTAGGTGATGGATCAGAGCCGGGGTAGGTCAGCGGCGTGGTCGCCGACGCTCGTACCTGCCGGACACTCCGATCGAGTACCTTTGCTGACGTGTAGCCACCTTTAATTGTAAGGTCTCATCCTGACCTACGATCTGATGTGACTTGTGATCCTCGACCGGCTAGACTGCTTGACTAGCCGGCTTGGGCATGTTCCGCCTCATCCCTAGCCGGCGGGCCTGGCCAAGACGGCCAGGAAGAGCTAGCTGTCTCGCCTCTAGCCGACAGGGGTTGCCTGGCCAGCCAGAGATGTGGCCGCCTCGTCCTCCAGCCGGCAGGCACAACCTAGCCGGCCAGAAGATTTGGGCCTTGGGAAACTGTATTTGTTCATATCCTTCGGGCAGGAAATGACGGGGTAGGCTTGATGAGCCTACCCCGGGGTTATCCCCCCGACATTTGCCTTTACCTTTGTTTTAGTTTGTTCCTTTTTAGTTTTCTCTTTCTCTAGTAGAATAAAGGTCTTAGTGTTTTAGTCTTGAGTTTTGCTTTGTGTCACCCGAGATGTATTCGAGCTCGTGAGCCATATAATAAAGAGTGTCTTAGTTGAGTGCTTTTCCTCTTGCCATGATCAAAAGAATGAGAAAAGAACAAAGGCATGAAAGATCATGTAATGATCTTATGGGAAGTGATGGCTTCACATATAAAAAGAATGTTTTTTGAAACTTGTTGATGATAGACAAACATAGACCTTGGTCATTGTTGCAATTAATAGGAAGTGATAAAGAGGGAGAGGTTCACATATAAATATATCATCTTTGACACCATCTATGATTGTGAAGACTCACTAAACTATTGCATGCTTAGAAGTAGATGTTGGACAAGGAAGACAACATAATGAATTGCGTTTGCTTGGTTCTGAACATTGTTATATGAGTAGAGATCCCTTAGCATGTGACGATTGCTTCCACCTCATATTAGCAAAGACTTCCACACCAAGTAGAGATACTACTTGTGCATCCACAAACCTTCAACCCAGTTTTGCCATGAGAGTCCACCATACCTACCTATGTATGGAATAAGATACCTCAAGTAAGTTGTCATCGGTGAAAGCAATAGAAATTGCTCCCTACTATGTATGATCTACTAGTGTGTGGAAAATAAGCTTTGTACGAACCTCTGATGAGGAAGACATGAAAGCGACAGACTGCATAATAAAGTTCTTTATTACAGGAGGCAATATAAAGTTACGTTCCTCCACACTAAGATGACAGGCATCCAAACCTCAAAAGCGCATGACAACCTCTACTTCCCTTTGCGAAGAGCCTATCTTGTACCTTTACTTTTTCCCCTGAAAGAGTCATGGTGATTTTCATCAATTCCCTATTTCACCTTTAACTTGGCTAACGTCATATGCTAGGGAAAGATCTACATTCATATGTCAACTTTGAAGTGAGTAATCATGAATTATTATTGTTGACATTACCCTTGAGGTAAATGGTTGGGAGGCAAAACTATAAGCCCCTATCTTTCTCTGTGTCCAACTGAAACTTTGATCTCATGAGTACCATGTGAGTTGTAGCAATTGTAGAGAAGGAAAGGATGATTGAGTATGTGGATTTGCTTTACAAGCTCGTATTTGACTCTTTCTGATGTTGTGATAAATTGCAATTGTTTCAATGACTAAAGGCTATCGGTTGTTAATTCTCGGTAAGGTTCTTGATCCATACTTTACTTTGTGAAGGAATTGTCACTTTAGCATGAGAGATTATATGTTGGTATTGTTGTTCTGATCATGATCATGATGCCTGCATGTTCGTATCTTTATTTGTCGACCCCTCTCTCCCTAAACATGTGGGCATGTTTATTGATCTAGGCTTTCGCTTGAGGACAAGCAGGTCTAAGCTTGGGGGAGTTGATACGTCCATTTTGCATCATGCTTTCATGTTGAAATTTATCGCTTCTTGCGCTGTTATTTCACTTCACGGTACAATACTTATGTTCTCTCTTATTTTGCAAGGTTTACATGAAGAGGGAGAAATCCGGTAGCTGGAATTCTGGCCTGGAAAAGGAGCAAGTTTGAGATGCCTATTCTGCGCAACTCTAAAAGCCGTGAAATTCAACGTGGATTTTTTTTGGATTTATCAAAAATACTGGGCCAAAGAAGTGTCGGAGGGGCTCCAAAGGGGGCCACAAGCCTGCTAGGCGCGGCGCCCCCTGGCCGCGCCTAGGGGGCTTATGGGCTCCCAGCTGGCCCTCTGGCTCTCCCCTTTTGCTACAAGAAGGGTTTCGGTCTGAAAAAAATCGAGAGGAGGCTTTTCGGAGGATTCTCCGCCGCCACGAGGAGGAACTTGAGAAGAACCAATCTAGAGCTCCGGCAGGACGATCCTGCCTGGGAAACTTCCCTCCCGGAGGCGGAAATCATCGCCATCGTCATCACCAACACTCCTCTCATCGGAGGGGACTCATCACCATCAACATCTTCATCAACACCATCTCATCTCCAAGCCCTTGTTCATCTCTTGTAACCAATCTCCGTCTCTCGACTCCGATTGGTACTTGTAAGGTTGCTAGTAGTGTTAATTACTCTTTGTAGTTGATGCTAGTTGGATTACTTGGTGGAAAAGTTTATGTGTAGATCCTTGATGCTACTCATTACCTCTCTGGTCATGAATATGATTATTCTTTGTGAGTAGTTACTTTTGTTCCTAAGGACATGGGATAAGTCTTGCTATAAGTAGTCATGTGAATTTGGTATTCGTTCGATATTTTGATGTGTTCTATGTTTTTTGCCTCTAGTGGTGTTATGTGAACGTCGACTACATAACACTTCATCATTATTTGGGCCTAGAGGTAGGCATTGGGAAGTAGTAAGTAGATAATGGGTTGCTAGAGTGACAGAAGCTTAAACCCTAGTTTATGTGTTGCTTCGTAAGGGGCTAATTTGGATCCACTAGTTTAATGCTATAGTTAGACTTTTCTTAATTCTTCTTTCGTAGTTGCGGATGCTTGCGAGAGGGGTTAATCATAAGTGGGATTCTTGTCCAAGTAAGGTCAGTACCCAAGCGCCGGTCCACCCACATATCAAACTATCAAAGTAACGAACGCAAATCATATGAACTTGACAAAAACTAGCTTGACAGAAATTCCCATGTGTCCTCGGGAGCGTTTTACCTCCTATAAGAGTTTGTCCACGCTTGTCCCTTGCTACAAAAGGGATTGGGCCACTTTGCTGCACCGTTGTTACTTTTGTTACTTGCTACTTGCTATGAATCATCTTGCCACACAACTAGTTGTTACAGATAATTTCAGTGCTTCTAGATATTACCTTGTTGAAAACCACTTGTCAGATCTTTCTACTCTTCTTTGGATTCGACACTCTTACTTATCGAAAGGACTACGATAGATCCCCTATACTTGTGGGTCATCAGTGGTGAACCTCGGCGACAGTGGCTCGCAGCGGCGCGTGAACAGCTGCATGTCGATACCTCCACCAACTTCAGGTCGAGGCCGGATGGATGGGAGCATGCGAGCCGTGGAAGTCCAAACTCACCTTGCTCTGAAGGACAGGGACAACCTCGCACCGGACAAAGGCCTCGCACAAGACAGGGACGGCCGCATGTCGTGGGAGAGGGGACAACAACCTCGTGGCGAAAGAAGGTGGAGGTGGCGGCCTCGAACCTGAAATAGTCTGGGAGGGTGAGGCGCCAGGAGGAGACGACGTCCTCGCATCGAAAGGAGGGTGTCGACCAGCCAGGGGGAGGCAAGGGACTCACGTAGGAGGGAGGTAGGATCGCTGGCACGCTAGGAGGAGGCGGGGGCGGCAGCCGCACGTCGCAAGAAGACATCAACGACAGCCTCCTGTTGGAAGGAGGCAGGGCGCTGGGGGCCGCACTCATGGAGATGGGAGGGGCGGCACGCGTGCCGGGGCTGGGTGGGTGGTGAACAAGTTTCGGCTGGTTTCCTTTCTCGCCAGATCGGGGGGTGGCAAAGGTGGGCATCGGAGGTTGGGGAGGTTCCTCCAGGCAGGAGGTGGTGGCTCGGCAGGAGGCGTGGTGGCGCGTGAGGAGGTGAGAGATGGGGTGAGACGCGACGGCATGAAGCTCGTCGCCGGGGCCAGTAGCAGGGCACGGGCCTGCTTCGCCGGGACAAGTGGAAACATGTAAGGATGGTGGAGACGCCGGTTGTGGCAGTGGCGGACGTTAACGATGGTAAGGACTATGGCGATGCATTGGTGATGGTGGCGGTGGTAGCGTCGGTTGGATAGGGGCGTTGTTGGATTGGGGGCGAAGGTGGATTGGTGAGTCGTGGATGGTGTCGCTGTCAATTGCGGGGCGTAAGTGGGGTGGTGCCGTGGTGGGGATAAGATTTCATGGGCTTTTTTCTATTTTCTATGGATCGTGGAGCATGTGCATCGCGCCTATATAAGGCCATTGGGATCAGAATAACTATTCATATCCCTGGATCAGAATTGTGCTATATATAGATTCTTCAACCGACGTAATACTATTCATCACCGGGTGTGTAGAATGAATTATTCTTCAACCGACGTAATCTTACGACTGTTTCATAATTAAATTTTCTTTTGTATACAAATAACTACATGCATATTGATTCATTATGTAAAATGGCATAAGAAAGCTGCTCTATTATGCTAATATTAGCATAATAGTCATTTAATAACACTTCTGAACTGCACGCTCAATGGAACTGCACGTCATTTGTCGAAGCAAAAACACGGCCGTACTAATGCCAATGCACTTCCTGTGGCAAAACAACTGCACATGTTTTTTTGACATTTTTTTGGCTCTAGTTTTTAAACCGTTTGTTGGAATGAGAATTGTAATATACCATTGGATTGCCCCAGAAATTTCCCAACTCCGTCATGTTCAACACTTTTCGAGATTCCCCGTGGTTTAAGCGCAGTTTCGAAAACAGTAGACGCGTGACGTGTGGCAGCGAGCGTATTTTTGCGTTTTTTTTCTAAACCACTCGTCGGAATGAAGCAAGCGTTATGTCACTATGAAGCATCTTTTTCATGTATATCACTCTCTCTAATACCTAATGGTTTGAGTGTAATTTCAAACTAACTAAAAACGAAATTCTGTTTTTAAAAAAATCAATTTTTTTGGGTACGTTTTTAATCGTTTGTCGGAATGAGGCGTGTAATACGGTATTCGAAAGCTATGGAATAGGCGAAACTTTCCTTTGTTGGTCATTTGTTGAGATTCCTCATGGTTTTAAATGAATTTTGAAAATGGTCCCAGTGTCTACGAGTTGCAGCGAGCGTATTTTCATATATTTCTGCAAACCGTTCATCGGAACCATGCAAATAATACGGCCTTGGAAAGGTATTGATGAGGAGCAACTTTTCCAAGTAGAAGGCCCTGTCTAATTCCTTACAGTTTAAGAGCAGTTTTGAAATTACCAAAATGCGGAGACTTTGTTTTTCGTGACACCCAACTCGATGCGTGAACTCCATCGGATAGAAGAACGCTCTCCTTCTTGACGCATAACTGCACTGCAACAGACGGGCAAGTGAACTTCATGATTTTATTTTTGTCAAACATAAAATTTTCAAGATGAGGGAGTGGACCGCACTTCACGTTTGGTGTAAGTGAACCTCAACACTATCGAGAAGTGAACCCCATTGCTTTTTTTGTCGTTTCGGAAAAATATCTTCTACACTTTACGAGATGAAAAACATCGTACAACCGACCGTAGTCCTTCAGAAGAATCACTACATTGCATCAAACTAGCAAGCGAACTGTGAAATGCATCAAAGCGAAATGAATGACATTTGTTGTCCTTTTCGTGTCTTCTGTTTTTCTTGTTGTGTGGACTTGACGGTCGATGGTACTGAATGTCAATATTATTATGTTTGTTCTCACTTTTTCATCAATGGTTTCCTCAATTTTATCATCTAGGTTAGAGAACTGCATTATTCTTTTATTTGTCAATCTGTTTTTGTAAATTCATTGAGATTGCGTAGGCAAGAATAGTGAGTTGCAGGCTACGCGACACATTTTTTGTGCTGCAAGTTGGTGTGAAGTGTACTTCACTTTTTTTCAATCAACTCGGGGGTTGGGTGAAACAAGCCTACAACACAAATTAAAAATACGATCTCATTTATCTAATACAAATAACTACTGTACGGGTTGTAGTCCTAAGTAATCAAAAGTAGAAAAACTGCACGTCCACCATGTACTAGTTGTCATCATAAGAAACTATGTACTTTGGAGACACTCTTCATGAACGAAAATAGAAGAAAATACATCAAAAATTAATAAAAATATACATCATGACAATGTCGAATGAGACACACACTCGCCACAAATTACACAATCATGTGGCTATTAGAGTGAACTCTCCATGGCGAGCATCAAAACGTCATCTCGCCGTCAATGAAATGCAGGGGGTCCACCAACGCGACTGCCCATGCGGCACGCCGTTGTGGGGCGGACTGCTTTGGTTGTATTGGGAACCTCTAAAGCTATGAACAAGTCACTCTGCAATGAAAACGAGCACCATGTTGATGTACTACATTCAATGGGAGTCCTTTTCTTCCTGCAGAAAATAGCACAAAACGGTCTACACATAATTGTTGGAAATATGCCCTAGAGAACAAACATAATAATATTGACATTCAGTACCATCGACCGTCAAGTCCACACAACAAGAAAAACAGAAGACACGAAAAGGACAACAAATGTCATGCATTGTTGGAAATTAATAAAATAGTTAATATTATATTTCCTGTTTCAAAATAATCGTTTATTATCCATGCTATAAATGTATTGAATGAAAACATAAATGCATGTGTGGATATATAGACAAAACTGTATCCCTAGTAAGCCTCTAGTTAACTAGGCAGTTGATCAAGGATGGTTAAGGTTTTCTGACCATATGCAAGTGTTGTCACTTGATGACTAGATCACATCATTGGGAGAATGATGTGATGGACAAGACCCAAAGTATAAACATAGCATGTGATCGTGTCATTTTGTTGCTATTGTTTTCTGTGTGTCAAGTATTCATTCCTATGACCATGCGATCATGTAATTCCCTAACACCGAAGTAATGCCTTGTGTGTATCAAATGTCGCAACGTTACTGGGTGACTATAATGGTGCTCTACAGGTATCTCCGAAGGTGTCCGTTGAGTTAGCATGGATCAAGACTGGGATTTGTCACTCCGTGTGACAGATAGGTATCTCGGGGCCCACTCGGTAATACAACTTCACATTCAAGCCATGCAAGTAATGTGACTAGAGTGTTAGTCATGGGATCTTGTATTACAGAACGAGTAAAGAGACTTGCCGGTAACGATATTGAAATAGGTATAGGAATACCGACGATCAAAACTCGGGCAAGTAACATATCGAAGGACAAAGGGAATGGTATACGGGATTATATGAATCCTTGGCACAGAGGTTCAACCGATAAGATCTTCGCAGAATATGTAGGATCCAATGTGGACATCCAGGTCCCGCTGTCGGATATTGAACGGGGAGTGTCTTAGGTCATGTGTGCATAGTTCTCGAACCCGCACGGTGTGCACACTTAATGTTCGGTGATGTTTCGGTATAGTTGAGTTATAGGTGTTGGTGACACGAAGGTTTGTTCAGAGTCCCAGATGAGATCACGGACGTCACGAGGGTTTCCGGAATGGTCCGGAAATGAAGATTGATTTATAGTATTGTTTCATTTCGCCTCCGGAAAGATTTCACGCATTGTCGGGAGTGTACCCGGAGTAACGAATGGGTTCTGGGTTTTTACCGGGAGGGGGCCACCCACCCGGGAGAGAACCTAATATCCCATGCGTGGCGCACCAGCCCTTGGTGGGCTAGTGAGGTCAGCCCAATAGGTCTATTTCGGCCAAGACAAAAAAATCAAAGGAGAAAGAAAAGAAGAAAAGAAGAAAAAAAAGAGGAGGTGAGAAGGAAGGATGGGACTCCTCCCTCCAAACCGACTTGGAGGAGGATCCCTCCTCCCTCTCGGCCGGCACCTTAGGTCAAATCCCCACCCCTTGGCTCCTCATATATATACTTGAGGTTTAGGTCTTTTTTAGACACAACTTTGCCACATGCAACCCTGAACCTCTTCTTCGTAGTTCTTCCTCTAGATCGGTTTTCTGCGGAGCTCGGGTGGAGCCCTGCAGGAATAGATCATCACCATCACCGGGACGTCATCATGCTACCGGGGAACTCATCTACTTCCCAGTCTCTCCTGCTGAATCAAGAAGGCGGAGATCGTCATCGAGCTGTACGTTTGCTGAACGCGAATGTGTCATCCGTACGGTGCTAGATCAGGACGGATCGTGGGACGACGATGATTTGAATCATGAAGTTGTTCCACTACATCAACTGCGTTTCTTAATGCATCCCGCTTAGCAATCTACAAGGGCATGTGGATCTGATCTCCCTCTCGTAGATGAACATCACCATGATAGGTCTTCATGTGCGTAGCAAATTTTTTGTTTCCCATTCATCATTCCCCAACAGTGGTATCAGAGCTAGGTTCATGCGTAGATGTAACCTCGAGTAGAACACAAAAGTTTTTATGGGCGTTGATGTTCAATTTGCTGCCCTCCTTAGTCTTTTCTCGATTTAACGATATTGTTCGATTGAAGCGGCCCGGACCAACCTTACTCGTACGCTTATGAGAGACCGGTCTCATCGACTAACATGCAACTTGTTGCATAAAGATGACTGGCGGGTGTCTGTTTCTTCAACTTTAATTGAATTGGTTTTGACCGAGGTGGTCCTTGGAGAGAGGTTAAGTAGAAATTTGCACATCACTGTTGTGGTTTTGCGTAAGTACGATGCTATCATACTAGATACCCATAGCAGCCACGTAAAACATGCAACAACAAATTAGAGGACGTCTAACTTGTTTTTGCAGGGTATGCACGTGATGTGATATGGCCAAAGACATGATGTGATATATTGGATATATGAGATGATCATGTTGTAATAGTTAAATATCGACTTGCACGTCGATGCTACGGCATCCGGCACGAGCCATAGGGTTGTCTCTAAACTAACATTTGTGCTTGCAGATGCGTTTACTATATTGCTAGGTTGTAGCTTTAGTAGTGATAGCATAGATAGCACGACAACCTCGATGGCAGCACAATGATGGAGCTCATGGTGTGGTGTCGGTGATGATGAAGATCATGTCGGTGCTTTGGTGATGGAGATCAAGAAGCACAAGATCATGGCCATATCATGTCACTTATGAGTTGCATGCGATGTTAATGCTTTTATGCACCTTATATTGCTTAGAACGACGGTATTATTATAAGGTGATCCCTCACTAAATTTCAAGGTAAAATTGTGTTCTCCCCGACTGTGCACCGTTTCGATAGTTCGTCATTTCGAGACACCACGTGATGATCGGGTGTGATAGACTCAACATTCACATACAACGGGTGCAAAACAGTTGCACAGGTGGAACACTCGGGTTAAACTTGACGAGCCTAGCATGTAAATACATGGCCTCAGAACACAAGACACCGAAATTTCGAGCATGAATCGTATGGTAGGTATGATTAACATAGAGATGTTTACCACTGAAACTACACTCAACTCACGTGATGGTCGAACTTGAGTTAGTGAATTTGGATCATGCCACACTCAAATAACTAGAGGGGTGTCTATTTTGAGTGCGAGTTTATTAGTAATTTTGATTAGCTGAACTCTAATTGTCTTGAACATAGTGTAAGTACACTTTGCAATATTTTATGTTGTAGATCAATGGCTCACGCAGTAGCAACCCTGAATTTAAATATGTTCCTAAAGAAAGCTAAGTTGAAAGATGATGGTAGCAACTTTGTAGACTGGGCTCGTAATCTGAGGCTTATCCTACAAGCTGGGAAAAAGAATTATGTCCTTGATGTAGCGCTAGTAGATGAACCACCCGCTAGGTCTGAACAAGATGTTTTGAACACTTGGCAAGCACGTATGGAGGACTACTTAGTAGTTCAATGTGTAGTCATGTATGTCTTAGAGCCGGGACTTCATCGATGCTTTGAACGTCATGGAGCATATGAGATGTTCCAGGAGTTGAAGTTTATCTTTCAGAAGAATGCCCGGATCGAGAGGTATGAGACCTCCGATAAATACTATGCTTGCAAACTAGAGGATAATTCGTCTATCAGTGAACATGTGCCCAAAATGTCTGGGTACTCAAACCGTTTAGCTGAGCTGGGAGTTGAACTCCCATAAGAGGTTATCACTGACAGAATTCTCCAATCACTGCCACCTATCTACAAGAGCTTTGTGTTGAACTATAACATGCAAGGGATGAATAAGTCACCAGGCGAGTCATTTGCGATGCTAAAAGTCGCAGAGTCGTAACTCCGGAAAGAATATCAGGTGTTGATGGTCAATAAGACCACTGGTTTCAAGAGAAAAGGCAAAGGAAAGAAGGGTAACTCCAAGAAGAGCGGCAAAATTGTTGCCCCTCGGACGAAGAAACCCAAGGTTGGACCTAAGCCGGAAAAATAGTGCTATTATTGCAAGGGGATGGGTCACTAGAAGCGCAACTGCCCCAAGTATTTGGCTGATAAGAAGGCGACCAACGCCAAACCAAGTATATGTGATATACATGTTGTTGATGTGTACCAAACCAACTCTCATAGTAGTGCCTGGGTATTTGATACCGGTTCTGTTGCTCACATTTGCAACTTGAAGCAGGAACTACGGAATAAACGAAGGCTGGCGAAGGATGAAGTGACAATGCGCGTGGGAAAAGGTTCCAAGGTTGATGCAGTCGCCGTCGGCACGGTCTCACTTCAGTTACCATCGGGATTAGTTATGAACTTAAATAATTGTTATTTAGTGCGTGTGTTAAGCATGAACATTACATCTGGATCTTGTTTACTACGAGACGGTTACTCATTTAAGTCAGAGAATAATGGTTGTTCTATTTTTATGAGTAATATCTTTTATGGTCATGCACCCAATGTGAGGGTTTTGTTCTTATTGAATCTTGATTGTGATGACACACATATCCATAACATTGATACCAAAATATGTAGAGTTAACAATGATACCGCCACCTTTTTGTGGCACCGCCGCTTAGATCATATTAGTGTAAAGCGCGTGAAGAAACTCCATCCTGATGGGCTTTTGGAGTCACTTGATTTTGAATCACTTGACACGTGTGAACCATGCCTCATGGGCAAGATGAGTAAGACTCCGTTCTCTGGAACAATGGAGTGTCCAAGTGACTTGTTGGAAATCATACATACTGATGCGTGCGGGCCAATGAGTGTGGAGGCACGCGGTGGATATCGTTATTTTCTCACCTTCACTGATGATTTGATTAGGTATGGATATATCTACTTGATAAAGCACAAGTGTTAAATGTTTGAAAAGTTCAAACAATTTCAGATTGAAGTTGAAAATCATCGTAACAAGAAGATCAAGTTCCTAAGATCTGATCGAGGGGGCGAATATCTGAGTTTGGAGTTTGGTGCTCACTTAAGATAATGTGGAATCATTTCACAGTACACACCGCTTGGAACACGACAGCGTAGTTGTGGGGACCCCGACTACGAGTTCGCCATGCCCAGTGACCCCAAGGATCAATGTTCACTAAACACAGATACTGAATAATAGAGTCTTACATCCAAGTACCAAATTATTACATCAAACGACCAGAAGGTCGGGTTCAAGAGCAAGGCCTAAATCCAAATAAAGGGATACATAGAGTAGGGGAAACTCGTAAGGGCTAAGCGGTGCCCATGCCATCAAGCCTACAAAGACAGGCATTCTGACTCGGAAGCGTCCTAGATCGCAGGTCCGTCTCCGACGGCGTACTCATCGCCAAACTCCGGTCCTTCCATGTCTGGTCAATAACATAACCAGTGGCAAGCCAATGAGTACTTTGAATGTACTCGCAAACAGCCCATGACATATATATGGTAATGAATAACAGTAACAGATATCTCGATTGGAATGCGATGTGGTGGTATGATCAAGTATGTGCAACAAGTTAAAGAACTACTTTTGAAGAACAGGTTACAGATATTGACATATCTGTAAAGGGTTGAACACACCGGGTTCACCCTATATGCCAAGTCATCGGACTTGTCATAATCTCAAGGTATTAATGAGGATTAAACCATCCGGGTGTACCCTATATGTCAAGTCACCGAACTTGATCATATTATTGTGATTATCATGATTATAATGACACCTTTTTAACACCACACACACACACTTGGTTTATGCAGAAACTAAGGACGTAATTTAAGCAGCACCACCCAACTGTCCTTGACCTTGGACATGTCTATTCGAATAGTTTACACTCTGCAGAGGTAGTATGCTGGACCCACGAGAAACGGAATACTTCCGTGTCATCCACGACTCGCGGTATATCACATATACCCGAGGTAAGTATCCGATCATCATCTTTCCCCTGACGATACTAGACAAAGAGATCCACTCGATTGGTACCCAGCCCACATGTTGTACATCTTACGAGCACCGACTCTGGACTGTATCAACCATGCAGGGACCAACGGTGTGCCTGGAACTCATAATAATGGCATAGTCGTCCTACCTGCTACGACCCCATCACGAGAGTGACACCGATCACTCCCGCCACTAGTAATGTGGCTCTTTGCTAGCACCGACCAGAGTAATCAACAAAGCCCCGTCCCATAAAGGGGTATCGTGGTCGTACTGGGTAAGGTTGGGACGGTCAACACATCATAAATCTAATCCATTTCCGAAACCATACTCACACCAAAATCACCGGTGCATCACTTCACCAAAAGTGATCACCAACTCATCATCATCCTCGGGCATTAGTGGCACCCGACGAGGTTTTCATAAACTCTTTATTTAACTCATCATTATGCTTGAGATGATATGCCTTAACATTACTTGTCAACATGATAATATTGTGACCTTCACGGGTCAAGCTCAATGAAGTGATTAACTCTACTAGACAACACGACAGTAGCAAGATTCTTGTAGATTGTAGGATCAAGCTCATCATATTTGTGCTCCGAGGAGCCATGTAATAACACTACTATAATGCAAGGGCTTCGAAGAAGCCTTCGGTATCATCACATTGGTGATGAACCGGCATCGTGATTACATGCAACGGAAAATACTTGCTATTCTAGCATGCATCATTTTATTTACTTAAGTCATGACAAAAGGGCATGCTTGCCTTGGTCAGCTAGGTATCCGGGGTCTTCGAGGTCTTCCGCTCCGGATCCTCCGTCACTCGGTAATTCTACCGTCGAGAAAGGAGTAAATAAATACTAGCTTTTACTAAAACAGTTCACAAGGTGCTTTTAAAAATGTTGCAAGGCTTGAATAAATTCAGATTATTATTTTGAAAAATGTTCCCTACTATTTTATTAGCTAAGCATATTTATTTAAAAGCAAACAGAAGCAAACAAGTGCTTTTTAATATCATTTTATTATACCAAAATAGTTTGTGTTATTGATAAATGTCAACTATTACAGAATCAAATACTACTCTCCTCATGCCTCCGCCTACCTGCTCGTGGTCGGGACTGAAAGTGCGTTATATCGACTAGAGGGGGTGAATAGGAGATTTTTAGAATTTCATCACTGAGGAAATTCCTTTTGAGGAAATTCCTCACCGATGACTAACTTACAGCGGAAACAGTTAAGGATCAGTTGTGCAATCGTTCACAATAGCAGTATTACAGAGTGAAGATTATGAAAACATATTGCACAGCAAGCAGGCACGCAAAATACAGATGATGATTTACTCAAGTGAAGAATTTGGGGTTGAGGAAATTCAGAGAAAGTCTTCAGCAAATTCTTCAAACAGTCACAGTGAAATCATCAACACATAATACAGAGAATGTAAAGAGTTGAGGAATTAGAACCCGATTCTTGGTGAAGACTGTTGTTGATGACCCAGTTCCAACTGCTGTGACAGTTGTATACCTGGTTTGGAGCGGCTTGGTATTTAAACCAAAGGACACCCAGTCCTGGGACACACAGTCTCTACCGTATTCTCCTTGAGCTAAGGACACACAGTCCTCGCCCAACACTCGTGGTAAGTCTTCAGGGCAGACTTCCAAACCCTCACAAACTTGGTCACCCGGCGATCCACAATTGACTGGTGGATTGCTCTAGACCATGACGCCTAACCGTCTGGAGGATGCACAGTCCTCAAAGGTAAAAGGCTTCAGTCCCACACAGGAACAACTTCTTCAGTGATGCTCAATCACTAGGTTTGGTTTGTGGTTTCGGTGGGTGGTGTATTTCCTCACTGATGATTTACTCTCGAAAGCTCTGAGGAATTGGGTTGCTCTTATGACAAGTGTCAGTTTCTAGCGGAGCAGCCAACCAGCTAGTGGTTGTGGGGGGCGGCTATTTATAGCCTGGGAGCATCCCGACATGATTTGACATTAATGCCCTTAAATAATATGACCGTTGGAGTGGATAAGATCAGTGACTTGGCGCGGCTTATCGAAACGGTCGGGACCCTCAACTGTGAGAGTCCTCATGTCACTCATATTCCTCACTTGAGGCTTTTGGTAGGATCTGGCATGGGTTGAGCATCATGAGGAAATCCATTCCATAGTGTTACTTTGACCCCCTTTAACAGTACGGCGTTCCTATTCATCAAATGCGAAGAAAGTAAAATAGAAAACGTAAATCTTCATGCTTCAATTCCTTCAGAACGATTTTCTTCAGGAACCACCGATCTTCTCAATATCAATATCTTCATGAGGAATATCAATTTCATCGCAAATTCTTCGCGATTCATTTCTTCAGCTTCAGACCAATTTCTTCAACTGAAGACATATATTTTTAATGGTCGATATTCTTCAAATATCTCAAACTCCTCAATGACTTATAGATCCTGTGTACACTTAAAAACACATTAGATACTTAACCTATAAGTCTTCAAACCACCAAAATCACTAAGGGGCACTAGATGCACTTACAATCTCCCCCTTTTTGGTGGTTGGTGACAATTAGGTTAAGTATTCAACAGGGATCAAAAATATGAAGTGTAAATACTCATTTGAGGAATTTGAAAACAAGATTCACAGAGACTCCCCCTGAAGATGTGCATACCTTGAGGATTTTGCTTTTATAGCATATGCATATTGATGATTTATATCATGGAGATCTCCCCCTGAATCTTGTAAATCATGCATACATATAACATATCATATGAAGAAAATGAAGATGCATGATGACAAATGGTATCTGACGAATTTCAGCATGCGTGCATTAAAACTTGAGGAATAAGCATGCGAAGAAAAACGTTCAAAAGCGTCAGAGTACCATCGGGCTTAAGTTAGAACTCATTACATGAAAACTTCAGAAGAGCCAAGAGTTTGTAACTTAAATATAGTTCATAAGCCCCAAAAATAAATCCCGTTTGAAGACTAACTCTCAAGTTTCTCCCCCTTTGTCATCAATTGACAAAAAGGGACAAACTGAGGACTAATGCCCATGAAGACTTCATTGCTTTGCAGTTGATGAAGATCATTGGCGCTTCTTGGGTGTAGTCTTCTTCCTTGGGCCGGTTGCGGTGTCAAGTTGTTCCTCATCAGATTCGGCGGTGCGGAAGGACGAGAAGGAACTGTCTTCAAGATCTGGCACTGGAATGGGCCTGAACTTCTTCTTGGGAGGCCACGACCAGTCAAAGTCCTGCTCAAAGTTCAATTCTTCAAGCTCAGTCCGGGTCTTCAGATGTGCAAGGGTAGCCCAGGTGCGATCAAAAACCTCATGCAGATATTGATGATTAAGCTTCACACTGTTCTGGGTGTCAGTGAGGGTTTTCACAATGGCACCAAACTGGCGTTTGACCCATTTGTGGTTTTGATCCACCTTCTGATGAAGACTGAGAAGAAGCTCTCTGGTGGTTAGCACGCGAGGAGGAACTGGACTTGGTGGACGAGTCTCAGTATCGTCCCATGAGGAATATGCATTTGGCTCTTTAAATTGACCATCAAGAGGCCTGCTTCCTTCATCAATGACAGACTTTCCTTTTCCCTCAATAGGCTCGAAAGTCTTCTTGTTGACTCGAATAGGAGGCATATAACCAACATGGTTCTGGAAATCTGCGTGAAAGTTGATGCCTGTCCTTGTCCTGAGGAATCTCATGATCCATGGTGCATAAATTTTGTGATCATATGGGCACATTGCATTGTCAGCCAAAGTCCTCAAGAAGAAATCATGGATATTCATGGGGATACCGTGAATGATGTTGAAGAGGATATTCTTCATGAGGCCGACGACATCTTCGTCATCATCATGGCCTTTGATTGGCGCTAGCACACTGCAGAGAATGCGGTAGACAAACCGTGGTGCGTACTTTAGCTCATGGACGAGGAATGTGGTTCTTGAGGGTTTTCCTGCAGCCAAAGGCTTCATGAGGACTTCCATCATTCCATTTGGCAGCTCACGCTCACCATAAAGCTTCACTTCCCCTTCTGAAGGAATTGGTACGGGCAGTTCTCTGAGGAGTTCAGACGCTGGAGCCTTGTAGTGAGTATTTTGGGTCCTCCAGTCGAACACCCAAGTGTTGATGTCATCAGCATTGCCTGAGATGTGTAAAGTTGAATAGAACTGAAGAATTAGCTCACTATTCCAATCTGATATGTCGGAGCACATAGGGAGCAAACCTGCATCATGTAGTACACTGAGAACTGGTTCCATGCAGGGAATCTCTTCAAGTTCAGCATGAGGAATGTGCCTGTGCTGGAATATCTTGTTGCGGCCACAGAGCACAGAAGCATAGTAGTTCATCTGCGTCCTTGTCCAAAACTTCAGATGCCTCATTTGAGGCTTGTCATAAGGATTCTCTCCGATGAAATACATGCGTTCCTCAAAGAAGTTTTCTTTCTGAAATATTGGCCTCTTCGAGAATGGCACGCACTGAACTGGATTGAGATTGTGCTGAGGAATGGGAGGGGAAACAACCATGGCAGATTCTGGGTTGAGGACAATGAGTTCATTGTCAGGGGCGGGAACATTTTCTTCAGCAGTTTCCTCAGGATGAGGAATTTCTTGTTCTAGCTGAGCATCAGGCTGAGTAATTTCTTCATCCTTCTCAGCTTGAGGAGTTTGATCAGCCTGTTCAGTGGGAGGAGCCTGCTCAGACTGGACATTTTCTTCAGCTTGATTTTCATCAGCTGACTTTGTGACAGACGCAGATTCATCAGCTGCTGCAGCTGAAGCTTCAGTAATCTCTTTTAGAGGAATATGAGGTTGAGGACTGTCATCCATTTGTATTTCCTCATCAGTATGCTCCTCAGAGGCAGTATCCTTCATTTCCTCATCTTCCCTTGTAGTGTGGTCACCAACGACGACCATTTCAAATGAGGGTGCAACATTAAGAGGCACCGGGTCCAGTGGGGCAGATTCTTCAGTTTCCTTGAGGAGTTTTGCCTCAATCTTTTCTTCTGCTGAGGAAGCTTTTCTCTTCTTCGCTTCCTTCTCAGCAGCCCTTGTCTTTTTCGCGTCTGATGCAGACGGGATTAACTTCTTCACCTTTGAAGTTTTTGGTGAAGGTGTTTTCTTAACAGATTCTTCAGCTGGCAGTGAGGAACCAGCTGGAACATAGTCATCAGCCTGCTTTGGTGAAGCAGCTGGATCAGTAGCAGTTTCGTCAGGGTTTGCAGTTTCATCAGGAGCGGTCTCAGTGATGATTTCTTCAATGGCCGGCTCATCAGCACGGCGCTCTTGGTGTTGTTCCTCAGCTTGAGGAATTTCCTCCTCAATAGGAGATGCATCTTTTGGCTATTCAACTAGGGGCTGAGGAGTTGGTGCTGGTGGGGGGTGACGTCTATTGTAGTCATCAACAACACTAGTGGCTAGCTTGATGAAATTGCTTTTGATGCTTGTGCGATCTGACAGTTTCTCACACTTGTCAGTCAAAACTTGCAGCTCTGCCTGGGTGGACACCAATGCTTCAGGCGTCAGCTTGAGAACATTTTGCCTGAGGAATTTCTCCTTTCTGGCCTTTGCTATCTTTGCCTGATTGGCCTTCTGTTCCTTCCACTTGGCTTCGTTTATGAAAGTAGCCACCATGTGGCTGACACCAGGAGGAAGTTTCAAATCATCAATGGGTGTGTTTGGGTCTTCATACCACACATTGATGAAATCGAGGAGGACCTTGGGGTCCATCGCCAGAGGAATAGCACTGCCTGATGCTTGTGCTACCCTTTCTTGCTTGTTCCTGATGATGGCTTCCAGAGTTTCATCATCATATTCTTCACTTCCCTCTGATGTAGACGGGACTGTGATGATTTTGCTTGGGCTGGGCAGAGGTGCAGATTCAGTAGTTGCCAAAGTCTTCACATGGGGTGTTGAAGATTTTGTCTCCGAGCTAGTTGCAGCTGGGAGTGAGGAGCTAGAGCTGGCAGTTGTAGTCTTCACGACTTTCTTCTGTACTGGCTTTGGAGGTGGCGCTGAAGACTTTGGTGTAGATGAGATGGGTGCTGAGGGTTTTGGTGTTGATGGTTTTGGTGTTGACGGTTTTGGAACCGAGGGTTTTGGAGCTGAGGGTTTGGTGACAGAAGTCTGTGCAAGCTTCTCTTCGGGCTTTGAAGCTTTTGGCTTTGTTGGCATAGACTTTGGTTGAGGAATCTCGGAGCCTGAGGTTTCTGCTGCTGAGGAATGAGCAGCACCGGAGGCAGCAGCTGAAGATTCATGAAATTTCTTCACTGCTGTTTCTGCTTGCTTCTTGAGCTTGGCCAGATGCCTTTCTTTTTCCTCTAGGTAGTCATCAAGTGTCATAAGACTTGAGGGATGAGCAACTTGATGATCCTCAAGCGGGGCCCTTCTGCCAGGAGGCTTCAAAGCGAATTTCTTCGCATATTTTGGAGTCACAAACCTGTACTCCTTCCACTCCTTTGCCCATCCGCGTTCAATTTTCTGCAGCCTAATCTTCCTTTTAGGCATAGTCTCAGGTTCATCATCAGGCGTGCAGTAGTCCAGGTATATGTCATCAGGAATGTCCACAGCTGTGTTCTGCTCCAGTTTCTTTCCACCCCTCTGTTTCCTTTCTTCCTCCATTTTCTTCAGACGAGGAACTATCTGAGGATTTTGAACTCTTGAGGATTCTGATGAGCCTTGAAGAGTTTCTTCCAGAAACGCTGCAAATGAGTTAATGTGATGAGAACCGAGAGATTCATCAGCTGACATGTGTGTACCTGTGAACAGAGTATAGTTGCGAGGAATTTGGAGAGGTCATATGCGTTCTCAGATTTGAAGAAAATGAAAAGTTTGACAGTTTGAGGAATATAACCAGTGGTTGAGGAATTTGCTTAAGCATTCTGTTCTTGGGTTCCAGAGTTGTACAGATCCAAAAATTCGCACAATTGAGCAATCTCGTGAAAATCTTAGATGCTTAGCTAGTTCATCAATGATTGTGGTGATGCATAGTGTTTGAGGAATCATGTGCGCATCGTATCTTGAGGAAAAACAGATTTCACATTGGAGAGGTAAAATTTTAGATCTAATCTGTTGTAAAAATGGGATATATTTACCCTGGAAGGTGCGAACGAAGAACACAAAAAGGTGGCATTGAAGAGGCTCTTCGGTCAAGTGTCCAATGCACCCTAACTTGGCAGCAGAGGTCGTCTACGGCGGTGGCGGACGTAGGTGTTCCGTCTCCGGCGTGATCCTGCCGGCGAGAAGGTTGAGGCAGTGAAGCTCTTCCTTGCCGGCGACAAGACTACCAGCGGTGGCGCTAGGGTTCGGTGTGTTGTGGCAGGAGACCGATGAGGCGAAGAAGATGATACCGAGGGGGTTAAGGACATATTTATAGCCCGAAAGTTACTGTTTGGCGCGAAAGTTTCGGACCGAATAGCCCTTGCCTCTACGTCTCCGCAGGACACGTGTAGATCCCGTACGATGCGGTGGAGATAGTGGAGATCGTGGCTATCCAATCGTGGGAAGTGGGGATTCAGTTACTGTTCCTTTGAAGAAAACAATTTTTTGAAGATTTGAGGATTTTCGTTACAAAATCATCAGCTGACAAGGATGCAGTGAGGATTTTGAACAAAGTTTCAAGTAGAACGCATACGAAGAATTGAATAGACTGGATAAGTATAGCATAGAGGGAAAATCGGGTCCAATCACATTCACTTAGCAGAAACATCAAATTGAAGAAATAGCAATAAGTGAATGCTGTTGAGGACTAGAAATCACAATCTACCTAGGCAAATGAAAGTCATCAAGTGTTTATGAAGATTTTGCAATAGATCATCACAATGAAGAACAACTATTTTGAAGAAAAATGCATTGTGAAGAATTTGATCATTTGAAGAAAAACAACTTGAGGAATTTCACATTGTGCAGTGGCGTTGCCCACCATATAAGAATGTTGATTACAGACGCCGCGTACAATTGTCGTAGGGCTCTGAGAATCAATTTCTTCGTTAATTTCTTCACATTCAGAGTGACTTTCTTCATCGGTTGAAGAAAATCCGTTTCATCATGTGTTGCACATCTAAGTCATCAACTTTGCATAAGTTTTAGGATGTGTGCATGT
The DNA here is from genome assembly GCF_904849725.1 of Hordeum vulgare subsp. vulgare. NCBI lineage: Eukaryota > Viridiplantae > Streptophyta > Magnoliopsida > Poales > Poaceae > Hordeum > Hordeum vulgare. Next base: position 366,079,774 of record NC_058523.1, read on the forward strand.
TTTTACAAAACATTTGAAGATTCTAAGATATTTAGCTCACACCGCAACTTGCAAAACCTTTTCTCATCCAAGGGCTTAGTGAAGATATCAGCCAGTTGATTATCAGTCTTCACATGGTCGATGAGGATATTGCCCTTGAGGACATGATCCCTAAGAAAGTGATGACGAATCTGGATGTGCTTGGTCTTCGAGTGTTGTACTGGGTTATAGGCAATCTTGATAGCACTCTCATTGTCACAGTAGAGAGGCACATTCTTCATGTTGATGCCGTAGTCCTTGAGGGTTTGCTTCATCCATAGTAATTGAGCACAGCAAGAACCAGCAGCAATGTACTCAGCTTCGGCAGTGGAGAGTGATACGCAGTTCTGCTTCTTTGAGGACCAGCAAACGAGTGATGTTCCGAGGAAATGGCATGTGCCAGATGTTGACTTGCGATCCACGCGGTCACCAGCATAGTCTGAATCAGAATACCCTACCAGATGAAGATTGGAGCCCTTGGGATACCATAATCCTAGTGTTGGTGTGTGAGCTAAGTATCGAAGAATATGTTTCACAGCCTTATGGTGTGATTCCTTCGGTTTTGCTTGAAAACGTGCACACATGCAAACACTAAGCATTATGTCTGGCCTAGATGCACATAGATACAATAAAGAACCAATCATAGAACGGTATACATGCTGATCGAAATCTTTACCATTTTCATCAGTGCCGAGGTGACCGTTGGTAGGCATTGGAGTCTTGGCACCTTTGCATTCATGCATGTCGAATTTCCTCATAACATCCTTGAGGTATTTCTCCTATGATATGAAGATTCCATTGCTTTGTTGACGAATTTGAAGACCTAAGAAGAATTTCAGCTCCCCCATCATAGACATCTGATATTCTTCACTCATCATATAAGCAAATTCATCACTGTATCTCTTGTCAGTACAGCCAAATATGATATCATCAACATATATTTGACATACAAACAGTTCATTATCATAAGATTTTGTGAAAAGAGTTGGATCGAGTGAACCAGGTTTGAAGCCTTTCTTCATGAGGAATTCCTTCAATGTATCATACCATGCCCGAGGGGCTTGCTCGAGGCCATACAGAGCCTTTTTGAGTCTGAAGACTTTGTCTGGATTCTTTGGATCCTCAAAACCTGGGGGCTGAGCAACATATACTTCTTCCTCAAGCTTACCATTGAGGAATGCACTTTTCACATCCATTTGATATAACATGATGTTATGATGATTAGCATAGGCAAGTAGAATTCGAATAGCTTCAAGTCTAGCAACAGGTGCAAAAGTTTCATCGAAATCTATTCCTTCAACCTGGGTGTAGCCTTGGGCTACTAGTCGTGCCTTGTTCCTCACCACTTGACAGTCCTCATCTTGCTTGTTTACGAAAATCCACTTGGTGCCGATGATGTTATGCTTGCGAGGATCTGGTCGTTTGACGAGCTCCCATACGTCATTCAGCTTGAATTGAAGAAGTTCGTCTTGCATGGCTTGGATCCACTCCGGTTCCAGAGAAGCCTCAGCTACTTTTGAGGGTTCTGTGATAGATACAAAAGATAAATGCCCACAAAAGTTAACTAAGTGTGAAGCTTTTGAGTGAGTGAGAGGACCTGGCGCGTTGATGTCGTTGAGGATTTTGTCAAGTTCTACTTCATTTGCAATCCTCGGATGTGCCGGTTGAGGATTTTGTCTGGGCTGAGGAAGTGGTGTTGTTGCAATTTCCTCAGGAGCATCTTCTTGTCTTTCATCAGCGATGGGGATTGTTTCTTCACCAATTTCCTCAGTGGGAACAATGTCTTCAGTAGGCTTAAGCTTTATCGCTTCCTCAGGAGACAGCTTATCTGGGTCAGAAGGCAATTGCTCTCTTTGCGAGCCATTAGTTTCATCGAACCGCACATCTAAAGTCTCAACAACTTTGTTGTGATAGTTGTTGAAGACTCTGTAGGTGTGCGAGTCCTTTCCATAACCGAGCATAAAACCTTCATGTGCCTTAGGTGCAAATTTCGAGCTGTGATGAGGATCTCTAATCCAGCATTTTGCACCGAAGACTTTGAAATAACTTACATTGGGTTTCTTGTCAGTGAGGAGTTCATATGAGGTTTTATTGAGGAATTTGTAAAGATATACCCTGTTGATGATATGGCATGCAGTATTGATTGCTTCAGGCCAGAAGCGACGAGGAGTCTGATATTCTTCAAGCATGGTTCTCGCCATTTCAACCAGAGTCCTGTTCTTTCTTTCGACGACACCATTCTGCTGAGGAGTATAAGGAGCAGACAATTCGTGAGTAATACCAAGTTCATCAAGATAATCATCAAGACCAGTGTTTTTGAACTCGGTTCCATTATCACTCCTGATATGTTTGATCTTGATGCCGAAGTTTGTTGATTCCCTTGAAGAAAATCGTTTGAAGATTTCCTGCACTTCAGTTTTATACACGATAATGTGCACCCAAGTGTATCTGGAATAATCATCAACTATGACAAAGCCATATAGAGATGCTGCATTGGTTAGTGTTGCATAGTGTGCAGGTCCAAATAAATCCATATGAAGCAATTCAAATGGACGTGTAGTGGTCATGATGGTTTTGGAGGGATGTTTGGATCTGGTCATTTTCCCAGATTCACAAGCACCGCAGAGATGATCCTTGAGGAATTTGACAGATTTGATGCCAATGACATGCTTCTTCTTTGCAAGTCTGTGCAAATTCCTCATGCCTGCATGACCTAGTCTTCTGTGCCACAGCCATCCTTCTGAGGTTTTTGCTAATAAGCAAGTGGCTGGTTGAGGACCTGTAGAGAAGTCAACAATGTACAAATCCCCTCTTCTTACACCTTCGAAGACTTTGGATCTGTCAGATTCCATGATAACTACACATCTATATCTACCAAATATAACAATCATATCAAGATCACAAAGCATCGAGACTGACATGAGGTTAAAACCAAGCGATTCAACAAGCATTACTTTGTCCATATGCCTATCCTTGGAAATAGCTACTTTGCCAAGTCCCAATACCTTGCTTTTACCTTTATCAGCATATGTGATTTGCTTCAGAGGTGATGGAGTTAGTGGCATATTCATCAGTAGGCTTTTATCACCAGTCATGTGATGTGTGCAGCCACTATCGAGAACCCACTCAGTATTTTTGGGTTTATCATCCTGCAGATGAATTAGTACAGCTTACCATCTCATATGCTTCAAGTTTGAAGAATATGATACTAATTTCATTATAACAGAAATGTAAGGACGTGTGAAATATTTCTATTTCATCAATCATTAGCTTGCGTCCTGTCAAGCATTTCCTCAGGTCTCCAGCAAATTCTTCAGATGATGATTTTCATCTGGAGACCTGACCTGCAGAAGTGATTAGTTTGATTTCTTCACCACCCACATATGAAGGGGTGGCAAAGCGTTCATCATCCTGCGAGCACCATATGAGAAAGGTGGCATTGAAGCTAATGCATTTCTCTTAACAGTAGGGGGGTTAAAGTACTCATATGAGTATGCAGAGAACTGGTTTGAGGATTTATGAACATAATGGTTTGAAGAATAGCGCTCATAATCATATTCCTTGTAGTTTCCCTGCATGTTAGACGCATAAGCACGGGTATGAGCATAGTTTTGACCAGTTGAGGATTTTGATCCTCTTGAAGACTTTGGTCCTCCTGAGGAATTTGATCTGGGGTTCAGATTCTTCAGAGGTGATGTCATGAGGACATTTACTTGAAGATTTTCAAGACAATTTTTGGGAACCCAGATTTTCCTCACAGGAGGGCCATTCCTGCAGTTAGTTCCAACATATCGAGCAAATACTTTACCAGATTGATCTTTGAACAGTTTATAGTTGGAATCAAATGACTCATCAGAGGAATAGGATAATTCACATGAGAAGCCAGTTAGATTAGATGGATCAAAAGGAGGCCCAGTAGCAGCAACCCATGAGGTTTTGGGATACTGCTTAGGTTTCCAATAAGATCCATCAGCATTCAATTTCCTCTCAAAGGCAATTCCTTCTTTCCTCGGGTTCCTGTTCAAGATCTGCTTTTTGAGCACATCACAAAGGATTTGATGTCCTTTGAGGCTTTTGTACATGCCTGTCAAGTACAATTCCTTCAACCCTGCATTTTCATCAGTGACATTTGTGTTTTACTCAAGTGAGGAAATAGACACAACAGGTGCAGTTGAAGAATTTGTAGTAGTGGTAGCATTTGAAGATTCTGGTGAAGAATCAGCAGTTTCACGATCAATGCATTTAAGACATGGAGGAATAAATTCAACTTGACTAGCGCTGATCTGCTGAGCTAGTAATGAATCATTCTCCATACGAAGATCATCGTAAGACATCCTCAACTTCTCAAGATCAAGATTCCTTTGAAGAAATTTGTAGGAAAGCTTCTCATGATCAGTGAGGAGTGTATCATAACGATCCTGAAGAATATCAAATCTAGACTGAAGATTTTTCATGTCATCAGCGAGGATTTGATTAAGATTCATTTCATCATTCAACAGATCATCACTTTTGTCTAGCAGTTTTTGAAGCTTTTCTAGAGCATTTTGTTGTTTAGTGGCAATGATGGAAAGTTTACTGTAACTGGGTTTTTTGTAATCATCATGTTCACAGTCACTTGAATCAGATGAGGAGGCATTATGTGATACCTTTGAACCTTTTGCCATGAAGCAGTAGGTTGGAGCGAAGTCATCAGCATAATCATCGGTATGGATGGTGCACTCATTTTCTTCAAGATTGAAGATTGACTTGCTGACGAAATTGGTTGCTAGCGCAAGACTAGCCTGTCCGGATTCTGAATCTTCTCCAGAGCCTTCTTCATCATCACATTCTTCTGATTCTGCCTCGGAATCCATTTCCTTGCCAATAAGTGCCCGAGCCTTTCTAAAGCTAGTCTTCTTGTGTGAGGAGGACTTTGAAGATGAGGATTTTGAAGATTTCTTCTTCTTCTTTGAGTCATCAGAACTGTCATCCTTGTATTTCTTCTTCTTTGATTCCTTCCCCAGCGAGGACAATCAGCAATGTAATGACCTGATTTCTTGCACTTGTGACAGGTCCGTTTCTTGTAGTCCTCAGATGCAGATTCTGATTTCCTCATGTCTCTTCTTGATGATTTACCGAACTGGCCTCATCGTGTAAATCTCTGGAATTTCCTCACTAGCATTGCAAGTTCCTGACCAAATTCTTCAGGGTCACAGCTGCTATCATCTGTGTCTTCTTCTTCAGATGAGGAAATTGCTCCTGCCTTCAGTGCACGTGGTCTGGAATAGCTTTGTCCATATAGATCTCTCTTTTCTTCTAGCTGGAATTCATGAGTATTTAGCCTCTCGAGGATATCAGCAGGATCTAACATCTTGTAGTCTGGTCTTTCTTGAATCATCAGAATTAAAGTTTCAAATGAAGAATCCAAAGATCTCAGCAGTTTCTTCACAACTTCGTGATCAGTGATGTCTCGAGCTCCCAGTGCTTGCAGTTCATTTGATATGTCAGTGGGGCGATCAAAGGTGTCTTGGCAGCTTTCATTGTCATGTCTCTTGAAGCGATTGAAGAGATTGCGAAGAATATCAACACGAGAGTCACGTTGGGTTGATACTCCTTCATTTACCTTGCACAGTCTCTCCCAGATCAGTGTTGCAGAGCCTAAGGCACTTACTCTTCCAAAATGGCCAGGGCTCAGATGGCCACAGATGATGTTCTTCGCTTGAGAATCGAGTTGCTTGAATTTCTTCACATCAGCTGCAGTGACACTAGCAGAAATGATGGGGACACCATTTTCCACAATATACCAGAGATCATTGTCTATAGCTTGTAGATGCATTTGCATTTTGGTCTTCCAGAAGGGAAAGTTCTTTCCCTCGTAGGTAGGACATGCTGCAGTCACCTTAAACATGCCTGCAGTCGACATAAGTAAAACTCCACGTGGTTAAACCAAAATCACACAGAACAAGGGAGTACCTTGCTCTGATACCAATTGAAAGTGCGTTATATCGACTAGAGGGGGGTGAATAGGAGATTTAGAATTTCATCACTGAGGAAATTCCTTTTGAGGAAATTCCTCACTGATGACTAACTTACAGCGGAAACAGTTAAGGATCAATTGTGCAATTGTTCACAATAGCAGTATTACAGAGTGAAGATTATGAAAACATATTGCACAGCAAGCAGGCACGCAGAATACAGATGATGATTTACTCACGTGAAGAATTTGGGGTTGAGGAAATTCAGAGAAAGTCTTCAGCAAATTCTTCAAACAGTCACAGTGAAAGTCATCAACACATAATACAGAGAATGTAAAGAGTTGAGGAATTAGAACCCGATTCTTGGTGAAGACTGTTGTTGATGACCCAGTTCCAACTGCTGTGACAGTTGTACATCTGGTTTGGAGCGGCTTGGTATTTAAACCAAAGGACACCCAGTCCCGGGACACACAGTCCCTACCGTATTCTCCTTGAGCTAAGGACACACAGTCCTCGCCCAACACTCGTGGTAAGTCTTCAGGGAAGACTTCCAAACCCTCACAAACTTGGTCACCCGGCGATCCACAATTGACTGCTGGATTGCTCTAGACCATGACGCCTAACCGTATGGAGCATGCACAGTCCTCAAAGGTAAAAGGCTTCAGTCCCACACAGGAACAACTTCTTCAGTGATGCTCAATCACTAGGTTTGGTTTGTGGTTTCGGTGGGTGGTGTATTTCCTCACTGATGATTTACTCTCGAAAGCTCTGAGGAATTGGGTTGCTCTTATGACAAGTGTCAGTTTCTAGCAGAGCAGCCAACTAGCTAGTGGTTGTGGGGGGCGGCTATTTATAGCCTGGGAGCATGCCGACATGATTTGACATTAATGCCCTTAAATAATATGACCGTTGGAGTGGATAAGATCAGTGACTTGGCGCGGCTTATCGAAACGGTCGGGACCCTCAACTGTGAGAGTCCTCATGTCACTCATATTCCTCACTTGAGGCTTTTGGTAGGATTTGGCTTGGGTTGAGCATCATGAGGAAATCCATTCCATAGTGTTACTTTGACCCCCTTTAACAGTACGGTGTTCCTATTCATCAAATGCGAAGAAAGTAAAACAGAAAACGTAAATGTTCATGCTTCAATTCCTTCAGAACGATTTTCTTCAGGAACCACCGATCTTCTCAATATTAATATCTTCATGAGGAATATCAATTTCATCGCAAATTCTTCGCGATTCATTTCTTCAGCTTCAGACCAATTTCTTCAACTGAAGACATATATTTTTAGGGGTCGATATTCTTCAAATATCTCAAACTCCTCAATGACTTATAGATCTTGTGTACACTTAAAAACACATTAGATACTTAACCTATAAGTCTTCAAACCACCAAAATCACTAAGGGGCACTAGATGCACTTACAGGGACGTCACCGGAGGTGGTCAGGGTCGCCGACAACGAGGTGCTCGTGGCGGAAGGGTTTCGGGTTCGTGTTGAACTAGGGGCTAGAGGTATGGATTTGCTCGAGAGAGTTAGGGGAAATGTTCCTGGTGTCGAGGGGAGTGTAATGAGAGGTCGGGCAGTGCAGGAGCCGACGTGTAGCCGGAGATCGAACGGATCTCCGAGGCGGAGGGGCCTCGGTCGATCTCGAGCACCGGGGCTCTGAGAGCTCGATTGGGTGGCTAGGGAGTGTCTACTGGTTGTGCTGAAGCTGCTTGGAGGGTGCTGGAGTGCCGGCAGGGTCTATTTATAGGCCAACGACGGTGACCCGACTCGGGCACGTCGGTGACTCAGCGTGGCACGCGTGCAAGCACAGTGAGGTGCTGTCCGCGAAACGACGGGTTCGGGGCGTGGTTTAGGGCCTCCTGATGCAACGGCCTCAGAGGGAAAGTGAGTGGGGACAAACTGCAGCGACCGTGCATGCTCGGCCGCGTCGGACGTGCACGGGCACGCGTCGCCTGAGCTCTTGCACGAGGGGGAGAGGGTCCATGGGGTAGCTTTGCACTGATGGGCTATCGGGGGAGTGCTTGGACACTACTGGGGAGGCTGGGACCGGCCGGAGCATCGGCCCCTTGCGGGTGGCTCTCTGCAGCGCGCCCATAGCACAGTTTTGGCATGCCACGGCATGCTGGCTCGCTCTGGGGCACTTGGGACGTGTCCTCCATGTCCTGAGTGTTGCTGGGAGTGTGCCTAGCTGCTGTGGTTTAGTGGGAGCTCGAGTTGGTCAAGGGAGCAAGGAACACTAGTGTAGCCAGTACTGTCCTGCAGCTTAGATTGGAGTTCTTGTCACTTGTGCTTGGAATTGGGGAGGGGCTGGTTGACTGGGTGCTCAGGGTGTTCTGGTGCTCTAACCCACCAAGTTTGGGGCCTTGACATTGGGTAAAATAGTGCCTACAACTTTAGTTGGAAGTGCCACTTGGCTTCATGAGCTAGTAGTGTATCCCAACATGATGAAGATGATCTTGATGCAAGAGAAAAAGGGTTTTTGATGAGAGCAAAATAATAAGTTTTTCATGGGTTTGAGTCATCACACAAGCAAGCATATACTCAAACAAGGGTTGACATTGCACTCACAACATTATTTGAAAAAGTTTTAACAAGCTCTGATTTTTGCAACACAGAAAACTGGGGATGAAAAACAGGGTGTGGCAGACCTATCCCCCTTACAAGAATCTCATCCCCGAGATTCCTAAGCTAAGCGTTAAACAACTCGGGAAATTCTGATCGGAGATAGTCTTCACGCTCCCATGTGGCTTCTGCTTCAGTATGGTTGCTCCACTGAACCTTGAAAAACTTGATGGTGCGGCTTCTGGTGTAATGCTCTGCTTCGTCCAAAATGCGGATCGGTCTCTCGCGGTAGGTAAGATCCAGTTGAAGGTCAATAGCTTGATGGTCAGTCCTTGTAAAGATCGGGACGGTTCGGCACTTGCAAACACTTCCTGAGCTGTGACACGTGAAACACGTTGTGCACACCCGAAAGTTCAGGAGGTAGCTCTAACTGATAAGCTACTTCCCCGCGCCTTGCCGTGATCTTGAAGGGTCCAATGAACCTTGGAGCTAGCTTCCCCTTGACGTGGAAACGCTTGGTCCCATTGAGAGGCGTGACTCGCAAGTACACTTGGTATCCGGGAACAAACTCCACGTTTCGGCGGCGAGGGTCCGCATAGCTCTTCTGCCTTGACTTAGCTGCCTCCAAGTTCTCTCGGACAAGTTGAACCTTGTCCCCTGCTTCCTGCAGTGCTTCTGGCCCGAAAACTAGCCCTTCACCGGTTTCGGACCAGTTGAGCGGGGTGCGGCATTTCCGCCCATATAATGCTCCGAATGGGGCCATTTGGAGACTGGACTAGTAGTTGTTGTTGTAAGAGAACTCAGCAAATGGTAGGCAGTCTTCCCACTTGGCACCATGGGCCAAAACACAAGCGCGGAGCATGTCCTCAAGTATCTGATTTACCCTATCGGTCTGTCCGCCCGTCTGCGGGTGGAAAGCCGTACTGAAGGAGAGTTTGGTTCCGAGAGCTTCGTGAAACTTCTTCCAGAATCTTGAGGTGAACTGCGTGCCGCGGTCGGACACAATCTCTTTGGGGACTCCATGGAAACTCACCACTCAAAGAATGTACAGACTGGCCAGCTGGCTGCCGTCGTAAGTGGTGTTAACGGGGATGAAATGGGCCACCTTGGTCAAATGATCAACTATAACCCAAATGGAGTTATGACCCTTATTTGACCGGGGCAACCCGGTGATGAAGTCCATGCTGACTTTATCCCACTTCCATTCTGGCACTTGAAGAGGTTGTAGCAATCCAGCGGGTCGTTGGTGTTCAGCCTTGACTCGCTGACATACATCGCATTTAGCGACATAGGAGCCAATTTCCCTCTTCATGCCATGCCACCAGAATCGTTCTCGGATGTCTTGGTACATCTTGGTACCACCTGGATGTATAGAGTATGGTGTGTCATGTGCCTCTTGCAGGATCAAGTCCTTAAGTTCGGCCTTATTGGGTACGCATAAGCGTTTCCCATACCACAGTACTCCTTGCTCATCAATCGAGAATCCTAGGGCTTTGCCTTCTCGCACCTTCCTCTTGAGGCCTTCGATACTCTTGTGCCCCTTCTGGGCTTCCTTGATGTCGTCTGCCAGAGTAGGCTTGACTTCGAGGTTGGCCAGGTACCCTGGTTCGACTATCTCAAGTCCTGAGCCCTCCATCTCTTTATACAAGGCGGGTAACCTTTCCTTGAGCGCGATGTTCAAGGAGCCTGCCTTCCGGTTCAGGGCATCGGCTACCACGTTCGCCTTGCCGGGATGGTACTGAATGCTGAGGTTGTAATCCTTGATTAACTCAAGCCATCTCCGCTGTCTCATGTTCAGCTCTCTCTGGGTGAAGATATACTTCAGACTTTTGTGGTCTGTATATATCTCGCATCGCTTTCCCAGAAGGTAATGTCGCCACGTCTTCAAAGCATGCACTACTGCTCCTAGCTCGAGATCATGGGTGGCGTAGTTCTCCTCATGCGGTCGCAGTTGCCGTGACAAGTATGCCACGACCCTACCATCTTGCATCAGGACTCCACCGAGCCCGGTTCCCGAGGCATCACAATATATCACGAATTCCTTGTTGATGTCTGGGGTAGCCAATATCGGAGTGGTAGTTAGCCTCTTCTTCAACTCCTGGAAGCTTGCTTCACACGCCGGTGTCCACTCGAACTTCCGGCCTTTCTTCAAGAGCTGAGTCATAGGTCGAGCGATGCTGGAGAATCCCTCGACAAACTTGCGGTAGTATCCTGCGAGCCCGAGGAAACTCCTGACATCCTTCACGTCCTTAGGTGATTCCCAGTTGGTCACTGTAGAAATCTTGGACTCATCCACGGCTAACCCGCGTGCCGTGATGGTATGACCCAGAAATCCAACTTCGTTCAGCCAGAACTGACACTTGCTGAATTTGGCGTAAGGTTGGTGCTCTCGAAGCTTTCCCAGAACTAGCCTCAGGTGTTGCTCATGCTTTTCTTCGGACTTGGAGAAGATTAGTATGTCATCGATGAACACGATGACAAACTTGTCCAAATATTCCATGAAGACCTTGTTCATGAGGTACATGAAGTAGGCTGGGGCATTTGTCAAACCGAAGGGCATGACCGTGCATTCATACAGACCGTACCGGGTCACGAATGCAGTCTTGGGTATATCTTCTGGTCGGATCTTCAACTGATAGTATCCAGATCGGAGATCGATCTTGGAAAATACCCTGGTCCCGTTTAACTGGTCAAACAGATCTTCGATCTTGGGAAGCGGGTACTTGTTCTTAATTGTTACTTCATTAAGTGAACGGTAGTCGACGCAGAGTCGAATGGTACCATCCTTCTTTGAAACAAACAGAACAGGTGATCCCCAAGGTGACGCACTCGGACGAATGAACCCTTTCCTGAGTTGCTCATCCAGCTGTTTCTTCAGCTCTGCCAACTCCTCGGAACCCCTCCTGTAAGGCTTTTTATAAATAGGCCTCGATCGGGGCATAAGCTCAATGATGAACTCAATGTCTCGGTCAGGAGGCATTCCGGGTAGCTCATCAGGAAAGACGTCCGGGTATTCACAGACTATAGGCACTCGATCAAGCTCTACCTCAGAGAGAGTGTTGATTCGAGGTGCGTGAGCCGATACTGGTTCGGAGACGAACTTGACCTTGACCCCTTGGTTGCTTATCATGGTGATGGCTCTGTTGGCACAGTCCAAAAGACTCTGGTGCTTGGCCAACCAATCCATACCAAGGATTACTTCCACACCTTGTGATTTAAGCACAATGAGGTCTACCAAGAAACTCGTCCCATTGATAACTATCTCGACCCTTCTACACTAGGGTTGGTCCTTAATACTGCTCCCGGGGTTTGAATTGCCATCTTTCCGCGGAGTAAAGTGGGTTTTAAACCGCATTTCTTCGCAAACCCTTGAGTAACAAAAGAATGTGAAGCACCACAATCAAACAACACTGTTGCTGGAGTTGAGTTGACGAGGAACGTACCCAGAATGCAATCCGGGTCTTCTTGTGCTTCTTCTGCAGTGATGTGATTGATCCGGCCCCTACCATTGAACTGTTGGTTGCGGGGGACCTGGTTCCTCCCTGGTGCACCATGACCGGGGTTGGGTGCATTGGGACGCGGTGCGTCGGTCTTCTTGTTGGGGCACTGCCTGGAATAGTACCCAATCTGACCACACCCAAAGCAGGTGACTTGCCCTGGAGGGTTGGTCTTGACCCCACTGTTGTTCGGCGGTTTGACTACTGGCTTGACTTGATGCTGAGGCTGATAATTCTGGCGGAACACCGGGTACTTGTACTGTTAGTGCTGAAAAATGGGTCTTGTAGGTGCTGACTGCCTCGGTCTTGGTATTGCGTTACCGGGTCCTCCACTGCCTATCAGCTTGCGCTTGCGGGTGTCGTCCATTGCACGACGCTTGTCTTCCAGCATAAGCGCTTTGTTAACCAATTCGTTGAAAGTCTGGCAGTTGAAAACCACCAGCTGGTATTGCAGGGACTGTTGTAACCCTTCCATGAAGCGTTCCACCTTAGCGGCCTCAGTGTTAACATCTTTAGGTGCGTACCTTGACAAGATATTAAACTTCTGTAGGTACTCCTTAACAGTTCCACTGCCCTGCCTCAAGGCTCGGAATTCCCGCTTCTTAATGGTCATCAGTCCAGGCGGAATGTGAGCTGCACAAAATCCTTCCTTGAACATCTCCCACGTGCTGACTTGCCCTGCCCGCATGATCTGGAATCCAGCCCACCATGCCCTGGCGGTGCCTCCGAGACAGTGAGAAGCATAAAGGACCTTCTCATGATCATCGGTGCACTTGACCAGCGCAAGGAGGTCTTCAATGGTGCGAATCCAGTCATGAGCGTCCAGGGGTTCAGTTGATTCCGTGAATATGGGGGGCGTAGTCCGCATGAACTTAGAAAGAGTAGACCGACCACCGCCATACTCATTCCGCGGCGGGTTATCCACCAGGACTTGGGTCAGCTGCTGGATAGCGGCATTGCTGGCTTGACGCTCCTCTCAAAGAGCTTGAAGGAATTGAGCCATCGTCAAGTTCTCAGGAGGAGGTGGTGGCGGAAGGTCTCTAGGTTGCTCGTGGTGACCTCCAGCGTGAGCTTCTCCTTCGGTTCCCTGCGGTGTCCCTAAGGAGCCGACGTCGGGGTTGCCGAAGGTGCTGTTGCGGGTTGCGTTCACCATCCTGTCATAGAAACAAACAGGTCAAAATGCCACCTTGCTCGGGAGTACAAGGATTTGCTCCTAGTAAGAGGGGGGTCCAATACGTGCATGTGCCAAGTTTTTAAAACCAAAGTTTTTGACAAACTGGAAATTGCATTCATGACAACTAGGTGACGTAGTCACTTACAGACTGCCCAAGGCAATAGGTGACTTACATCAAGCACACATACGCGAATTAAAACGGATAAAAGGATACCCTATACTCGGGTACTCTGATTGCTCACGCTAAAACCTACACGGCAGACTGCTCGGTCTCAAAGGCGGACTCAACAGGATCCTCATCTTCATCAACATCCTCTTCCTTTATAGGAGTGGAAGAAAGAATCTGCACGTCTCGGCGTCTCTTGGGAGAGGCGGCGAAGATCTCAGTGTACTCTTCCGCTGTCAGGCGGCGACTCTGAAGAGGGACTGCTCGGATGGGTAACACACCACCCCTAGTGGCAACAGCTGCCCTCCCTTCAGGTGCGCTTGCCTTCTTTACTTTGCGGTTCGGCATCTTCTCAGTGTGGAGCAGGCCTTTGACTAGGTGCAGCTCTTGGCGAAGCTTGATTGACTCCTTAACCAAGAAGTGTGTCAGGGTGTCTGACGAGAGACTGAAGTAGGTGTGAAACCTCAGTGGCATCCCATCCTCCGTGGCGGGGGTGAGTGTCCAACTCCCATCCACTCCTTCCTTAATGAAAGTTAGATGAGGAGTGACAGGCTCATTAGCCATCTCAGGGAGGATGCTGCGGAGTTGCACGAGCACCTCTCGTGCAACCGTCTCCACTACCAACATCAGCTCTCCCATCTGTGGTCCTTCAAAGAACCAACTAGACGGGGAGTCATTAGCCTTCACTATCACGTCCACGTGATATTCCTTGGTGTCGGTGTTGACCCACTGCTTGTGGTAGAGGAAGATGGGCATGCGTCGTACGTGGCACTTCTCGAGACAATCCACCAGAAGTAGTGGAAAGCCGGTCTCCAGAAGCGTCTCAGGTACAACAACCATCTACAAGGCATAGGAGAGAAGTCAGGAGGTTGTATGTGCAAGAGTCTTGTGCAAGGCTGGCGTCCTAACGTTCTTGGTTAACGTCCATGCTATCTAAGGCTTCCTATAGTCAGGATGGCTCTGATACCAGTTCTGTGGGGACCCCGACTAGCAAGTCGAGTTCGCCGTGCCCAGTGACCCCAAGGATCAATGTTCACTGAACACAGATACTGAATAATAGAGTCTTACATCCAAGTACCAAATTATTACATCAAACGACCAGAAGGTCGGGTTCAAGAGCAAGGCTTAAAGCCAAATAAAGGGATACATCGAGTAGGGGAAACTCGTAAGGGCTAAGCGGTGCCCATGCCATCAAGCCTACACCGACAGGCATTCTGACTCGGAACCGTCCTAGATCGCAGGTCCGTCTCCGACGGCGTACTCATCGCCAAACTCCGGTCCTTCCATGTCTGGTCAATAACATAACCAGTGGCAAGCCAATGAGTACTTTGAATGTACTCGCAAACAGCCCATGACATATATATGGTAATGAATAACAGTAACAGATATCTCGATTGGAATGCGATGTGGTGGTATGATCAAGTATGTGCAACAAGTTAAAGAACTACTTTTGAAGAACAGGTTACAGATATTGACATATCTGTAAAGGCTTGAACACACCGGGTTCACCCTATATGCCAAGTCATCGGACTTGTCATAATATCAAGGTATTAATGAGGATTAAACCATCCGGGTGTACCCTATATGTCAAGTCACTGAACTTGATCATATTATTGTGATTATCATGATTATAATGACACCTTTTTAACACCACACACACACTTGGTTTATGCGAAAACTCAGGACGTAGTTTAAGAAGACCCACCCAACTGTCCTTGACCGTGGACACGGCTATTCGAATAGTTTACACTCTGCAGAGGTAGTACGCTGGACCCACGAGAAACGGAATACTTCCATGTCATCCACGACTCGCGGTATATCACATATACCCGAGGTAAGTATCCGATCATCATCTTTCCCCTGACGATATTAGACAAGGAGATCCACTTGATTGGTACCCAGCCCGCATGTTGTACGTCTTACGAGCACCGACTCTAGACTGTATCAACCATGCAGGGACCAACGGTGTGCTTGGAACTCATAATAATGGCATAGTCGTCCTACCTGGCACGACCCCATCACGAGAGTGACACCGATCACTCCGCCACTAGTAATGTGGCTCTTTGCTAGCACCGACCAGAGTAATCAACAAAGCCCCGTCCCATAAAGGGGTATCGTGGTCGTACTGGGTAAGGTTGGGACGGTCGACACATCATAAATCTAATCCATTTCCGAAACCATACTCACACCAAAATCACCGGTGCATCACTTCACCAAAAGTGATCACCAACTCATCATCACCCTCGGGCATTTGTGGCACCCGACGAGGTTTTCATAAACTATTTATTTAACTCATCATTATGCTTGAGATGATATGCCTTAACATTACTTGTCAACATGATAATATCGTGACCTTCACGGGTCAAGCTCAATGCAGTGATTAACTCTACTAGACAACATGACAGTAGCAAGATCCTCGTAGATGGTAGGATCAAGCTCATCATATTTCTGCTCCGAGGAGCCATGTAATAACACTACTATAATGCAAGGGCTTCGAAGAAGCCTTCGGTATCATCACATCGGTGATGAACCGGCATCGTGATTACATGCAACGGAAAATACTTGCTATTCTAGCATGCATCATTTTATTTACTTAAGTCATGGCAAAAGGGCATGCTTGCCTTGGTCAGCTAGGTATCCGGGGTCTTCGAGGTCTTCCGCTCCGGATCCTCCGTCACTCGGTAATTCTACCGTTGAGAAAGGAATAAATAAATACTAGCTTTTACTAAAACAGTTCACAAGGTGCTTTTAAAAATGTTGCAAGGCTTGAATAAATTCAGGTTATTATTTTGAAAAATGTTCCCTACTGTTTTATTATCTAAGCATATTTATTTAAAAGAAAACAGAAGCAAACAAGTGCTTTTTAATATCATTTTATTATACCAAAATAGTTTCTGTTATTGATAAATGTCAACTATTACAGAATCAAGTACTACTCATTTTTAGAAAAATACTGGTGGAAGAATTATATTTTTCTACTGGCTAAATCTTTTTATAAAAATTATTAAGTTTGCTGGATTAAAACAAAAGGAAAAGGCCAGGGAAACAGATCCAGCCGGCCCAGCCAGCAGGCCTGGCCACCAGGCGCGCGCGGGCCAGGTTCAAACCTGACCTGCGGGCCCGTGGGGTCAGCGTCAGCGGCTGCGCGCGCTGGTTGCCCCAGGACACCGACAGGTGGGCTCCTCCTGTCGGGTCCTTCTCCTACCTCTGGCCAGAGAGGTGGAGATGGACGCCGATGAGGCTGCCGTTGTCCTCAGGCCTAGCTAGGAACGGGAATGGGTTCCTCGTGCCTCCGCCTACCTGCTCGTGGTCGGGACGTCACCGGAGGTGGTCAGGGTCGCCGGTGACGAGGTGCTAGTGGCGGAAGGGTTTCGGGTTCGTGTTGAACTAGGGGCTAGAGGTATGGATTTGCTCGGGAGAGTTAGAGGAAACGTTCCTGGTGTCGAGGGGAGTGTAATGAGAGGTCGGGCAACGCAGGAGCCGACATGTAGCCAGAGATCGACCGGAGCTCCGAGGCGGAGGGGCCTCGGTCGATCTCGAGCACCGGGGCTCTGCGAGCTCGATTGGGTGGCTAGGGAGTGTCTACTGGTTGTGCTGAAGCTGCTTGGAGGGTGCTGGAGTGCCGGGGGGGTCTATTTATAGGCCAACGACGGTGACCCGACTCGGGCACCCAAGTGACTCACCGTGGCACACGTGCAAGCACAGTGAGGTGCTGGCCACGAAACCACGGGTTCGGGACGTGGTTTAGGGCCTCCTGATGCAACGGCCGCAGAGGGAAAGTGAGTGGGGACGAACTGCAGCGACCGTGCATTGTCGGCCGCGTCGGGCGCGCACGGGCATGCGTCGCCTGAGCTCTTGCGCGAGGGGGAGAGGATCCCTGGGGTAGCTTTGCACTGAGGGGCTCTCGGGGGAGTGCTTGGACACTACTGGGGACGCTGGGACCGGCCGGAGCGTCGGCCCCTTGCGGGTGGCTCTCTAGAGCGCGCCTAGAGCGCAGTTTTGGCATGCCACGGCATGCTGGCTCGCTCTGGGGCACTTGGGACGTGTCCTCCATGTCCTGAGTGTTGCTGGGAGTGTGCCTAGCTGCTGTGGTTTAGTGGGAGCTGTTGCTGGTCAAGGGAGCAAGGAACACTAGTGTAGCCCACCAAGGGAGGAAGGAACACTTGTGCCTGGAATTGGGGAGGGGGCGGTTGACTGGGTGCTCAGGGTGTTTTGGTGCTCTAACCCACCATGTTTGGGGCCTTGATATTGGGTAAAACAGTGGCTAGGAAGGTTTTTACCTTCCTGTTAGTAGGTGTTCGATAGTGACTTGGGGTGCTTCCACTCCACCACTGTAGATGAAACTTAACAGGTTTGTTCTTGGGGTAAAAACATGGGGTTCCACCAAATATGAGCTCCATTGAACAAGTTTGGCTTTGCAAACTTGGAAATGTCTCAAAGTGACCAGTAATGTCCCTTACAAAGGAAGTGTGATCAAACAGAGTCTCACAAATCCCTTTTTTGGTGTGGAGTCCTCATTTGGGGTGTTAAACACCTCTGCAAAGTTTCAGCTCCATTGGAGAAACTTTGCAATGTAGAGTTGTTCCAACTCTACTCTGGACAGAGAGGGTTTTGGGCTCTCTAAGTGCACTTACCCACCTTGGATCAAGGTGAGATTTTAGGTAAGCACCTAATATGGTTTGGGAGGGCTCCTGTAATTTTATGGGAATTTACTGAGATACTTTCCTTTGGAAACATCTCAAAAAGCTAAAACAGACAGAAATGGTTTTCAGGGATTTACTCAAATAATATTAATATAAAATAGGGTTGAAAATCTGATGTATGGAAAATATATGTCCTTCTGAGCTTCCATGAATTTACTCAGAATTTTCTAAGGCAGGAAAGAAATTTTCCTTGTGGAATTATCATTACTGGCCTTAGAATTAGACATAGATATAAAATAGGAAAATAGTATTTTAAATCACCAAATAATGTTTTTAATGAGTGAAAATGATATTAGGATCAGATCACCAACTTTAGTTGGAAGTGCCACCTGGTTTCATGAGCTAGTAGTGTATGCCAACAGGATGAAGATGATCTTGATGCAAGAGAAAAAGGGTTTTTGATGAGAGTAAAATAATAAGTTTTTCATGGGTTTGAGTCATCACACAAGCAAGCATATACTAAAACAAGGGTTGACATTGCACTCACAACATTATTTGAAAAAGTTTTAACAAGATCTGATTTTTGCAATACAGAAAACTGGGGATGAAAAACAGGGTGTGACACTAGTGGTGTGTCCGAAAGTCGTAATCGTACTTTGTTAGATATGGTGCGATCTATGATGTCTCTTACCGATTTGCCATTATCGTTTTGGGGTTGTCCATTAGAGACAGTTGCATTCACTTTAAATAGGCACCTTCAAAATTAGTTGAGACGACACCATATGAGCTATGGCATGTTAAGAAGCCAAAGTTGTCGTTTCTTAAAGTTTGGGGATGCGATGCTTATGTCAAAAAGCTTCAGCCTGAAAAGTTGGAACCCAAAGCGGAAAAGTGTGTCTTCATAGGTTACCCAAAAGAGACAGTTGGGTATACCTTCTATCTTAGAACCGAGGGCAAAGTGTTTGTTGCTAAGAACGAAGCTTTTCTTGAGAAAGAGTTTCTCTCGAAATAATTGAGAGGGAGGAATATAGAACTTGATGAGGTTGTGGAACGTCTGCTCCAATAGGATGGTGGCGCATGGCAGAGGGAAATCTCCGTCAAGGCAACACCAGTTGAGGAGGAAGCTAATGATGATGATCATGAAGCTTCGTATCAAGTTACTGTCGGACCTCGCAGGTCGACAAGATCACGTACTGCTCGTGAGTGGTACGAGAATCATGTCTTATCTATCATGTTGTTAGACAACAATGAACCTGCAAATTATGAAGAAGCAACGGTGGGCCCAGATTCCAGAAAATGGTTAGAGGCCATGAAATCTAAGATAGGATCTATGTATGAAAAGAAAGTGTGGACTTTGGAAGTATTACCTGAAGGTCGCAAGGCTATTCAGAAGAAATGGATCTTTTTAGACGCATACGGTAATGTGACCGTTTATAAAGTTAGACTTGTGGCAAAGGGTTTTTCACAAGTTCAAGGAGTTGACTACGATGAGACATTCTCACCGGTAGCGATGCTTAAGTCCGTCCGAATCATGTTAGAATAGCTGGATTTTTTGATTATGAAATCTGGCAGATGGATCTAAAAACGGCGTTCCTTAATGGTTTTATTAAGGAGGAGTTGTATATGATGCAACCCTAAGGTTTTGTCGATCCAAAGAATGCTAACAAAGTTTGCAAGCTCTAGCGGTCCATTTGTGGACTAGTGCAAGCATCTCGGAGTTGGAATAAGTGCTTTGATGAGGTGATCAAGGCATTTTGCTTTATACAAGTTGTTGGAGAACCTTGTATATACAAGAAAGTGAGTGGGAGCTCTGTACCGTTTCTAATATTATATGTGGATGACATATTGCTGATTTGAAACAGGGTGGAGTTTTTCGAGAGCGTAAAGGATTACTTGAACAAATGTTTTTCAATGAATGACCTAGGAGAACTGCTTACATATTAGGCATTAAGATCTATAGAGATAGATCGAGACGCCTGATAGGACTTTCACAAAGCACATACCTTGAGAATGTTTTCAAGAAGTTCAAAATGGAACAATCCAAGAAAGGGTTCTTGCCTGTGTTACAATGTATAAAGTTGAGTAAGACTCAATGTCCAGTAATTGTGGAAGATAGGGAAAAGATGAGTACCGTCCCCTATGCTTCGACCATAGGGTATATCCTGTATGCAATGATGTGCACAAGACCGGACGTCAGCCTGGCCATAAGTATGGCAGGTGGTTTTCAAAGTGATCCAGGAGTGGAACACTGACGGCGGTCAAGAATATTATGAAGTACTTGAAAATGACTAAGGAATTTTTTCTTGTTTATGGAGGTGAAGAAGAGCTCATCGTAAAGGGTTATGTCAATGCAAGCTTTGACACTGATCCGAATGACTCTAAGTCTCTAACCATATACATATTTATTCTCAATGGGGCGCGGTAATCTGGTGCAGTTCCAAGAAAAGCGTCGTAGCAGATTCTACATGTTAAGCGGAGTACATGGCTGCCTTGGAGGCGGCTAAGGAGGGTATCTGGATGAAGCAGTTCATGACGGATCTTGGAGTTGTGCCGAGCGCACTAAATCCAATAACTCTGTTCTGTGAAAACACTGGTGCCATTTCTCTAGCCAAGGAACCAAGGTTTCACAAGAAGACTAGACACATCAAACGACGCTTCATCCTCATCCGCGACTATGTCGAAGGAGAGGAAATAAATATTTGCAAAGTCCAAACGGATCTAAATGTTGCAGATCCACTCACTAAACCTCTTCCACGAGCGAAGCATGATCAACACCAGAACTGTATGGGTGTTAGATTCATTCCAATGTAAATCGCATAGCTATGTGAGACTAGATTATTGACTCTAGTGCTAGTGGGAGAATGTTGGAAATATGCCCTAGAGGCAATGATAAAATAATTATTATTATATTTCCTATTTCAAGATATTTGTTTATTATCCATGCTATAATTGTATTGAATGAAAACATAAATGCATGTGTGGATACATAGACAAAACTATGTCCCTAGTAAGCCTCTAGTTAACTAGCCAGTTGATCAAGGATGGTTAAGGTTTTCTGACCATAAGAAAGTGTTGTCACTTGATAACTGGATCACATCATTGGGAGAATGATGTGATGGACAAGACCCAAACTATAAACGTAGCATATGATCGCGTCATTTTGTTGCTATTGTTTTCTGCGTGTCAAGTATTCATTCCTATCACCATGAGATCATGTAACTCACTGACACCGGAGGAATGCCTTGTGTGTATCAAATGTCGCAACGTTACTGGGTGACTATAAAGGTGCTCTATAGGTATCTTCAAAGGTGTCCGTTGAGTTAGCATGGATCAAGACTGGGATTTGTCACTCCGTGTGACGGAGAGGTATCTCGGGGCCCACTCGGTAATACAACATCACATACAAGCCTTTCAAGCAATGTGACTAAAGTGTTAGTCACGGGATCTTGTATTACGAAACGAGTAAAGAGACTTGCCGGTAATGATATTGAAATAGGTATACGGATACCGACGATCAAATCTCGGGCAAGTAACATACCGAAGGACAAAGGGAATGGTAAACGGGATTATATGAATCCTTGGCACAAAGGTTCAACCGATCAGATCTTCGTAGAATTTGTAGGATCCAATATGGACATCCAGGTCCCGCTATTGGATATTGACCGGGGAGTGTCTCAGGTCATGTCTGCATAGTTCTCGGTGACGTTTCGGTATAGTTGAGTTATAGGTGTTAGTGACCGAAGGTTTATTCGGAGTCCCAGATGAGATCACGGACGTCGGGTTTCCGGAATGGTCTGGAAACGAAGATTGATATATAGGGTTGTTTCATTTGGCCTCCGGAAATATTTCGGGTATTGCCGGCAGTGTACCGGGAGTGACGAATGGGTACCGGGTTTTTACCGGGAGGGGGCCACCCACCCGGGTGTGAACCTAATAGCCCATGGGTGGCGCACCAGCCCTAGGTGGGCTGGTAAGGCCAGACCAATAGGGCTATTTCGACCAAGAGAAAAAAAAATCAAAGGAGAAAGAAAAAAAGGAAACAAGAAAAAAAGAGGAGGTGGGAAGGAAGGAAGGGACTCCTCCCTCCAAACAGACTTGGAGGAGGATCCCTCCTCCCTCTCGGCCGGCGCCCTAGGGCAAAGGCCCACCCCTTGGCTCATCCTATATATACTCGAGGTTTATGGATTTTTGAGACACAACTTTGCCACGTGCAACCCTAAACCTCAACTTCGTAGTTCTTCCTCTAGATCGGTTTTCTACGAACCTCGGGCGGAGCCCTGCAGGAATAGATCATCACCATCATCGGCACGCCGTCACGCTGCCGGAGAACTCATCTACTTCCCCGTATCTCTTGCTGGATCAAGAAGGAGGAGATCGTCATCGAGATGTACGTGTGCTGAACGCGTAGGTGTCGTCCATTCGGTGCTAGATCGGGACGGATCGTGGGACGACGGTGATTTGAATCATGAAGCTATTCCACTACGTCAACCACGTTTCATAAAGCTTCCCGCTTAGCGATCTACAAGGGTATGTGGATCTGATCTCCCTCTCGTAGATGAACATCACCATGATAGGTCTTCATGTGCGTAGGAAATTTTTTGTTTCCCATGCAACGTTCCCCAAGAATAATTTGAACCGAACCAAAGAAAACACAACAATTTCGCTGAATTGATAAACATAGCAACATCGCACATGATCCTGCATCCAGCAGGAGGTTGCACGCCCGTGGCTAGAGATCTGATGGAGCCGACAATGGGTGAGGGCGCTGGATCTTGCCACGGACGACAGTGAGTGACATGCCGGAGTGCTCACTCGCGCCTTGAGATCAAGATGAACTGCACTAGAGGACAACCGGATCGCTAGTAACTCCAAGATGAACCTCGCCCAGGTCAACAAGGGAAAGGGTGGTCGCGCCATCGAGGCCAACCACCACGCTTGGGTTTGGTTACCGGGGGCAAGTCCCCTATTGTTTGTCTCCTGCAGGGGCAGATCCGGTAGGATCCGTCATAGGGGAGTTGATGGGGGCGGTTACGCGAGGGGTGGCATGAGGACGGGGGTGCGGGACTTGGGGACGTCGTTCCACAGGGTGTCGCGCGGCCGTGTACCCGACGATGATAGGGAGAAGGTGGCGGAGTAAGGGAGAAGAAGGTGGTGTCGGCGGGGTTGGCCGTGGCACTAGGAGGTGGTGCAGCGACTGACATATGTTGGGTGTCAAGGGCAGGGAAGGTGTGGCTCCGGTGGGGAAAGAAGCCGGACAGGGTGTGGCAGCACCGAGAGACGATGGAACAAGGTGTAGGTGGTTGCGGGAGGGAGGGAGGTGGTTGCCAGGAGGGAGGGGTTTGGTTTCAATTTTGTTTGTCTCACGCTACGTGGTGTTAGCAGAATAGGAGATTTTTGTTATTAGAATAAGGTCTTAAGAGGTGTTATTAGAGTAGATAAATCCTATATATATACACACGCACACGCACATAACATATTATTCTCATCCTGGGATGATAATAATATTCTAATCAAGGGATGAGAATAATATTCCGATCCCGCGATGACTCATCCGAGCAGTGGTAGTTGAACTTTCGTGGGTCCACCGCGACCTGCACACTCCATCTTCTCCCCGACGCCACTTGTTGCCCTCCTGGCCTTCACGTTCTACTGATGCGATGAACTACTTCACTTGGTGGACGTGTCATCCCTGCTAAACTTCTCGAACTCTCTACTCACGTGTACTATATATGCCTTCATGTTGTTTGTGTTAATATCGACAACATTTTTTTTAATGTTCGATGTTTATTTGAAAATGATTTTTGGTGCTAAAGTCCAACTAGGTTGTAGCCTAATCTGTGAATTGTAATGCTCTGCCCTGCTCAAACTATGTAGTGCTATAGCCTTTAACGGAGTTTGTTGTATGTGGGTGTGTTTTGTAATTTTCAAAAATTGTACTGCTACAGGGTGCAAAAGTGCAATTGTTCTCTTATGTACTGCTAAAGGCTGAGAAGTTCAAATTGAAATAACACAGAAGTTCGAAGTTTGTGAAAAAATCAGATTTTTTTCTCGTTATTAAAGACTAAAAGGAAGAAGTTTGAATAAAAAAGTTAAGAAGTTCAAATTAAACTCGTGATATTCCTTACAAGGAAAAACAGACCAATTTTATTTTCCGTGTTTTTATAATAAATACATAGAAGTTCAAAATTAATAAGGCGAGAAGGTCAAAATAAAATAGCGGAATAGTTCGATGTGTAAAGCAACCCAAAATAAAACAAAGTAAAGTTTGAGTACAAAAAGCTGAGAAGGTCAAGTACTTCTCGTGGTGCATTTTCGAAGGCTCCGTTTCGTGATAAAGGCACAACACATGATCTTGTTGTTTTCGAAACTGCTTGAAAAATGATAGGAATCATAGAAAACCATCTACATGAAATATGGTCGCATTTTCCGTATCTTTTGAACAGTATATTATTTGCCCCATTTCGATAAGGTTTGAAAAAACTACAACCGAAAAATGTGTTTAGCCATATTTAAAACTGACTTAAAACCACGAGGAACCGCCAAAAACAATCAACGTATAAAAGTTTCGCATTTGTTCAAGTTTTCCAATGCCATATCATTTTCTCCATTCTGAAAAACAGTTGAGAAATTAATGCAAAAATACAAACTTGGTATAGCTTCTGCCGTTTTCTAAGTTAGTTTTAAACCGTTCATAGTTGGGAAATCTTTTTATATGAAAAGCTGCACATTTTCATAAGATTTCCAACGTAATATCATTTGCGTTGATCCGACTAGCCATTTTCAAATTAACCTCGAAATTTGAACCCGGTTGTTCGGTTTTAGAAATTCCGCCATTTTTGAATTTCCTATTTAACCGTAGGGAATTTGGAAAAACTTTCAACGTATCGAATGAGGGGATTGGCAGCAGCTATTGAACACCATCTCATTTGCCTCTTTCCAACAAACGTTCTAAAAAAAGGATCGAAAATACAATTCACGTTTTTTGTATGAACAAAAATGGTTTTCAAAACTTTTCTTAAACAATGAACATTTTGACAAAAATTAACTTAGGCTATTACTAGGGTGTCCATAGCTTTCAAACGGTACGTGGTTTTAGCAGAATAGGAGATTTTTGTTATTAGAATAAGGTCTTAAGAGGTGTTATTAGAATAAATACATCCTATATATATACACACGCACATAAAATATTATTCTGATCCTGGGATGATAATAATATTCTAATCGTGGGATGAGAATAATATTCTGATCCTGAAATGACTCATCCGAGCAGTGGTAATTGAACTTCCGTGGGTTCTCGGCTGAACTTCTATTAAAAGTGTCCAAACGGGGATTGAGATATACCGTTTGAAAGCTATGGACACCCTAGTAACAGCCCAAGTTATTTTTTGTCAAAATGTTCATTGTTTATTAAAAGTTTTGAAAATCGTTTTTGTTCATACAAAAAACGTGAATCGTATTTTCGATCATGTTTTTAGAACGTTTCTTGGAAAGAGGCAAATGAGATGGTGATCAATAGCTGCTGCCAATCCCCTCATTTCATACGTTGAAAGTATTTCCAAATTCCGTACGGTTAAATAGGAAATTAAAAAATGGCCGAATTTGTGAAACCGAACAACCGGGTTCGTATTTCGAGGTTAATTTGAAAATGGCTAGTCGGATCAATGCAAATGATATTACGCAAATGATATTACATTGGAAATCTTATGAAAATGTGTAGTTTTTCGTATAAAAAGATTTTCCAACTATGAACGGTTTAAAAGTAACTTAGAAAACGACAGAAGCTATACCAAGTTTGTATTTTTGCATTAATTTGTCAACGGTTTTTCAGAATGGAGCAAATGATATGGCATTGGAAAGTTTGAACAAATGCGAAAATTTTATATGTAGATTGTTTTTTGCGATTCCTCGTGGTTTTAAGTCGGTTTTAAATATGGCTAAAAACATTTTATGGCCGTAGTTTTTACAAACCTTATCGGAATGGGGCAAACAATATACTATTCAAAAGATACGGAAAATGCGAAAATATTTCATGTAGATGGAGTTCTATGATTCCTATCTATTTTTCGAGCAGTTTCGAAAACAACAAGATCATGTGGTGTGCCTTTATCACGAAACGGAGCCTTCAAAAATGCACCACGAGAAGAACTTGACCTTCTCAGCTTTGCCTACTCAAACTTTACTCTGTTTTATTTTGGGTTGCTTTACACATCGAACTATTCCGTTATTTTATTTTGACCTTCTCGCCTTATTAATTTTGAACTTCTATGTATTTATTATAAAAACAAGTAAAATAAAATTGGTCCATTTTTCCTTGTAAGGAATATGACGAGTTTAATTTGAACTTCTTAACTTTTTTATTCAAACTTCTTCATTTTAGTCTTTAATTACGAGAAAAAAATCTGATTTTTTCACAAACTTCGAACTTCTGTGCTATATCAGTTTGAACTTCTCAGCCTTTAGCAGTAGATAAAAGAACAGTTGCACTTTTGCACCCTGTAGCAGTACAATTTTTGAGAATTATAAAACACGCCCACATACAACAGAGCCCGTTAAAGTCTATAGCACTACATAGTTTGAGCAGGGCAGAGCATTACAATTCACAGATTAGGCTACAACCTAGTTGGACTTTAGCACCAAAAATCATTTTTAAATAAACATCGAACATTAAAAAAATTGTTGTCGATATTAACACAAACAACATGAAGTCATATATTGTACAGGTGAGTAGAGAGTTCGAGATGTTTAGAGCATCTCCAACAGCCGCGCTACGCGCCGCGTCCAAAAAATGCATTTGCCGCGCGCGCTTCGGCTCTTTTAGCGCGGGGATAGGCGCCGGCTCCAACAGCCGCGCTATAATGCAGCGCGGGCGCGCCACTCCAGCGGTGCCCAAAAATGCAGCGCGCGCAGCAAGCACAAACAACATATAATTTCAAAAAATAGGAGAAAAACCATCAAACAAACAAAATAAATCAACAATAAATAGTTATTACAACTCAAACAAATAGTTTATCGTTCAGTACAACAAATACAATAAACACAACCAATAGTTCATGAACAATACAATACAAATAATGCAATCAAATCATGTTCTTTGTCGTCCATGCCATGCCCACCACTCTTCAATCAGATCCTTCTGAAGATCATTGTGCGTTGCGGGACGCCGAATGGCATGATAGGAGGCAACAAAACGGGCTACCCTTTCAGCCCTCCATCGCACTCGCACGGGATGTCCCAAGAGCTCATACTGTGAGTAGTCTAAATCTTGGCCACGCTCATTCTCGATAGTCTAAATAGGCGGTCGCGAGAGTGGAGGAGGGAGCGAGCGAGCGCGGGAGAGAGCAGTGGCGAGCGAGGGAGAGTCGCGCGCGCGCGAGCCGGCGCAGCAAATAACAGGCGCGGGATTGCGTTTCGGCCAGCGCGCTGAATTGAAAATGGCGCGCGCGCCGTTTTTGCGCGTTCGCTGGAGCTGCCCGCCGCGTCGCGCGCGCGCTAAAACGGCCTTTTTTACGGCACGGCGCTTGTATAGCGCGGCTGTTGGAGATGCTCTTAGCAGGGATGACACGTCCACCAAGTGAAGCAGTTCGTCGCATCAGTAGAACGTGAAGGCCAGGAGGGCAACAAGTGGCGTCGGGGAGAAGATGGAGTGTGCATGTCGCAGTGGCGCTCTGCTGCTCGTATCGCCTTGTATAGTGCAGCGATACAAGGAGTATGCAATATGAACGATCTCATATTGTTCTGCAATTCCATGTAGCTCATGTAATGTAAACAAAGAGTATAATTACACGGAGCTACATGGTATTGCGTTTTGCTCGATAGAATTCTTCTACTCTTGCCGACATATTACTTAGAAGCAGTTTGGTCAGGCAACAAGATTTGTTTTTGCAGAACAACATAGTTCACCTACTCAAGAAGAAATAAAAAACGTTGAGTAAGTCCATGAAACAACAACATCAACATAGTTCATGAATGCACATCACCTGCTCTTCGTTTCATCGGCCAGCAATGTACTCGAACGACCGCGTCCAATCCTTCGTCACCACCATCCTTGTCCCCTTTTGTGCCAGAAGCTTACCAACAAGGACACGTTGGACTTACGCGATCAACACACTGTAGTCGGACATTACGAACTACTGAAGAAAATGGTTTTCTACAAAATATTGAGAGAGATGGACAGGGAAGATGAGTTATCCGGTGGCTAGGCGGCAAGACGACATCAATCATGGAGGCACTAGTTTCGTAGCCCGTAGGCAGCGTGCGGTTGGCTGCGACAAGGGACAAAGACTTTTTGTCGCGCGGTTGCAGGATTCCGATGAGGGGAGGTTAGTTGGCGGCCGCTGCAGCGACGCCGCCAGATGGGGTGGTGCACTTAGCCGAAAGATGGGGTGGGCTCCCCGCGGCGCTGTGACGGCCGGATCCATGGGTAGGGGTGCTGCAACTACCGGTCCTGCGGGCAGGCTGGCGCTATGGCTGACGGCCGTGCGGGGCAGCAAGGTGGTCGGGGTGCTAGGGTGGGGCGGTGCGCTGTGATGGCCGGTCCTGCAGGTGAGGTAGTGTTGTGGCCAGTGGCAGGACGGGGGGACGCGGTGGCCTGGGTGCTGGCGCAGGGCGGTGTGCTTCAAACGGCCGGTCCTAGTCGTGCGGACATGGTGGGGCTATGGCCAGTGGTAGGGCAGGGCGGTGCGGTGGAAGGGGGTGCTGGGGCGGGGCGACGCGTTGTATTCTCTTGGCGGCGGGGCCCTAGGATTAAGCCGGCAGCAGGTCCACGGGGGGTGGAAAAGAGGGGTTTGGTCCATTTGATGAAATTACATTAGACCTGGTTCACTCACGAATGGGGACCCATGTGGGCATAGGTCCCGGTTCGTGAGGCCAGGTCGCCGGTCGGGCCTCGTGGTTCATTTGTCATGGTTCGTTTGTCACCTTCGGTCCCGGTTCCAGACACGAACCGGGGTCAATATGGGTCGCTCCGGGCCGAAAACCAGTAGTCCCAGTTTGTGGCTGGAACCGGGACCTCAGGTTGTACTTTAGTCTCGGTTGCAGGCACAAATCGGGACCAACGGTTGGCCTATACATACCCCCGCGATCAGAGCAGTGCACTGCTCTATTTTTCGGTCGGCCGTGGGAGAGCTTTGTGGTGCTTTATCTCACCTCCTATGCACATGAGATGTTCGATGAAATGCCCGAGCCACACTTAAGCTTTCTCCTTTAGAAGCTCCTTGTCGAAGCTCCATTTTGATCAAGATTTGTGTAGTTTTTAATACACTTTATTATATAACACACACAGATAAACCGTCAACAGATGTACGGTGACCGATGCACCTCCGAGTATATTAATGGCCTGCATAATTTTCTCGAAGCGGCTAAGGCAAACAAGCAGAATGGTTCCACGCATTGACCATGTATTGTCTGTGGGAATACGAAGGAATTCTCCGACTATAAAACCCTTCACTTCCACCTGCTTCTGAAGGGTTTTATGCCACACTATAATGTTGGGACCAAGCACGGAGAAAGAGGGGTTATGATGAAAGACAATGTAGTAGAAGAGGATGATGACAACTACCCGCCCCCTGAATACGGTGATGCTGTAATGGGGGAAGCTGAAGATCAAGAGGAACCAGACGATGTGCCCGATGATGATCTTCGTCGGGTCATTGTTGATGTATATAGAGAATGCGAAAGTGAAAGGGAGAAGTTGAAGTTCGATCGCAAGTTAGAGGATCACAAAAACTGCTAAAACGCAAGCACACACTGTTTAGATGACACCGACAATATATATTTGGACAAATGCAGGAACAATGTGTACCTGAGGCATCGTCGATTTCTTCCGACCAACCATCAATGTCGAAAGAAAGGAAAAATTTCAAAGGTGAGGCATATCACCGGAACAAGCCCGCTCTCCGTACTGGTGATCACATACTTGGTATGGTCCATGATTTAAAAGTAATCTTTGGAAAGGGTCCTGACGGATTATCTGTTCTGAATGACGATGCGGGACACGCACCCATGTGGAAGAAGAAATCTTTATTTTGGGACCTACCCTATTGGAAAGACCTAGAGGTCCGCTCTTCAATCGACGTGATGCACGTGACGAAGAATCTTTGCGTGAACCTGTAGGCTTCTTGGGAGTGTATGGGAAGACAAAAGATACTCTGGAGGCACGGGAGGAACATTAACGTGTGCATGAAAAAGACGACATGCATCCAGAGCAGTATAGTATGAACGTCCTGCCAGCTATGCTCTTACCAAAGAAGAGAATGAAATCTTCTTTGAATGCCTGCTCAGTATGAAGGTCTCGTCTGGATTCTCGTCGAATATAAATGGAATAATAAATATGGCAGAAAAAAAGTTCGGGAACCTAAAGTCTCATGATTGCCACATGATTATGACGCAACTACTTCCGGTTACATTGAGGGGGCTTCTGCCGGAAAATTTCAATTAGCCATTGTGAAGCTATGTGCATTCCTCAATGCAATCTCTTAGAAGGTGATCGATACAGTAATCCTGTTAACGTTAAGGAGTGATTTGGTGCAATGTATTGTTAGTTTCGAGCTAGTGTTCTGACCATCCTTCTTCAATATCATGACGCACGTCCTAGTTCATCTAGTCAACGAGATTATCGTTCTGGGCCCTGTATTTCTACACAATATGTTCCCCTTTGAGAGGTTCATGGGAGTCTTAAAGAAATATGTTTGTAACCGCGCTAGGCCAGAAGGAAGCATCTCCATGGGCCATGAAACAGAGGATAACATTGGGTTTTGTGTTGACTTCATTCCTAACCTTAATAAGATTGGTCTCCCTCAATCGCGGTATGAGGGGAGACTGACTGGAAAAGGCACACTAAGACAGTTACTGATGCCTTATCAAGCTTAATGGATAGCAGAATAAAGTGGAAACGGCGCACGCATATATAACTCATCAATTACATTACTTAACCTCGAGTAAGAGAAACCGAGTATACAGAGAAGACAACAACACTCACTTGAATTTGTAAGGAAGGAGTGTTTCCTTCTTGATTTGATGTATAAGTAACGACTTTAGCAAGTTCTCCTCGGTCTCTTTGGTTGAGTGTTGTACCGTCCATTCATTTACGACATCTTGTGTAATGAACCCAACGTCGAAGATTCCTTCTTTTCTGCATTCGACGATCTTCAATCTGCATAATATATATAGTGAGGATAATTATAGATACATGCAATGAACGAGCTGAGCTAGAGACTTAACAATAGAAGTAATACTTACAAACAGTAGAAAGTCAGGAGTTTCTTGTCGAGGGCCAGTTGATTGTATAACTGAAATAACTCCAAAAATTCAATAGGCATCACGAGAAGTCCAATGAATTCATGCTCTGCTTTCACTGCCACATACATAGTGTCTCTCCCAGACTCCCTGCAGGTTTTCATGTACCGGTCATGCAGTTTGTGCTTCATCGTTGTTAGAGGAGGACGATCAGGGGGGACGAGAGGCTTCCCGTGCACGTATTTTTATTGTTCTGTTACCTCAGCCGTTTGAAAAATTACATCATCCCCCAAGTAATCACAAGGATTTGTATCGGGCACCATCCCCGTAGGATTAGCGACGATATCGCTAGACACCTTGAGCGGGGGGCACGATTGCTTCTCCTGTTCGCCGAGCTGGGGACTTCTTCGTTCTGCTAACCTTGCATTAGTGGAAGTACTTCCCGGCAGTCGCGCTTCTGCATATGTCTTTTTAAGAAAGAGGTCATAGTTGGAATCCTGCGGAGGCGGTGGTGGACGCTTCACGGCATTGATAGTGGAGTTCACTTTCATTGGATCTAGATTCACCTTAGGAGGTGAAGTTTTCTTTGCAAAATGTTCCCTCAATTGGGCACGACATATGTCCTCGTTTTCCTCCGCAGTCGTCTCATATGGTATCTTTTCCAGAGGCTTGAGAGATGGAGCATATCTTAATTGCCTCCCGTCTCTGCTTGAACTGCTAGCCGCAGGAGCAGCGGCGTCTTTCTTCCATCGTTGCTGACGAGGTGGAGGAGGAGACGGACTGCTCTGATGTGCCCGAGGAGACGGAGCGGCGGCATCTGTCTTCCTCCGTTGCTGACGAGGCGGAGGAGGAGGCGGGCTGCTCTGACGCGCCGGAGTAGGCGAAGGAGGAGGAGGAGTGCCCTGACGAGTTGGAGGAGTAGGAGAAGGAGGCGGAGTGCCCTGATCACTCACCGGAGGAGGAGGAGGAGGAGGCAAAGTGCCCTCACTCGCCGGAGGAGGAGGAGGCGGAGGCGTTCAGTTTGGAAGCTTGATGTACTCCTTCTCCCATAGACATGTACTCCTCAGAGCACGAACAACCGATTCTCCCCTTAACCTGTAGGGCGGTCAAGCTCAAGCTCCTCCAACCCCTCCATTCCTTGATCCACCATCAGAACAGCATAGCCATGTGGAATCGGAAGTCAGTGAAAACTTTCGTTGGGTTGAGGAGGTGCAACAATGCCGACAACCGCCTTGAAAGTGAGGTTCCGGCATTTCGTCGCAAGCTCACAATGTTGAGCCTCCATGATAGTATGCACGGGGTAGCTAGGAGCCGTGAAGTCAGGCTGAACTGGCTCCGTGGAAGCCACGTTGCTTCTTTGCTGAGATGGCGTGGTACCTTGTGGGGTAGCTTCGTGCCACTAAGATGGTTGGTTGGCAGCTCGCTAGCTCTCAAGTTCCTCTAGCTTTTGTAGTCTTGCTTGAATCTTCTGCATGTCGCTCAGCTCCGCTTTCCTCTTTCTCTCCCGGCTTCCGTAACCGCATGTCTTGGGAAACCCAACCTTCCACGGAACAGAGCCTGGTGTGCCTCGTGTTCATCCAGGGTGGTCAGCATTCCCTAGGGCGTCAGTCAGCTCGTTCTTCTCTTTGTCGGGAATGAACGTCCCTTCCTGCGCTGCGGTGATATACTTCTAAAGATTCTTGATGGGTATTGCAAGTTGCTCGTCCGTCCAATGGCACTTCCCTATTTCAGGGTCCAAAGTTCCTCCAAAGTTCCCCCAACCCCGAAGAGCTAGTTCAATGTGTGTGGTTCGACTCCTTTGGCAATCAGGTCATTCTCAACTTTGTCCTAGAACGTCGGGCTTTGAGGTAGCCACCTGACCCCGTGTGATGGTGATACTTCTTCTTTGCAACATTGTTCTTGTTTGTCTCTGACATTTTCTTACTCTTGTCTGATGTCTTGTAGGCCACAAATGCGGGCCAGTGATCTCTTATCTTCTCAAATCGGCCGATGAATTCTGGAGTCTTCCCTTTGTCGACAATATTTGATTTCAACTGCTTGTTCCACCTCCTAAATAGATCTTCCATCTTCTTAAGAACAGATGCATTGTCCATTAGCTCTATAACTGGCTTATTCGGATCCTCCTCTGGCGGTAGGGTGAAATTTGCCTTAAGCGCGGTCCAAAGACCATCTTTATGTCTAACGGTGACATAATCACCTTGAGGGACGTCGTCGCTCTTTGGCTTATTCCATTGCTTGAGGCTGATCGGGCTGTTGTCCCTAACAATAGCTCCGCACTGAGCGGAAAATGGATACTTCGTCCGCTTGGGTTGAATCGGTAGGCCATCGCCCGTGAGTGCTGTGATCGTGAATCTTTCATCCTTGCGCAACCTTCTCTCGGGCCTCATCTCGTTACCGAAGTTTGGCTTGATCCCAAGGGCTATAAAAGAAGAAAGAAGAGATAATATATGTACATACCAAAACAATTAATGCATCAATTAGCTAGTAAGCATAGGCTTAATTAATATATATACCTCCCCGCACTTTGCAACAACTCCCTCCTCCGTTCGGTCGCCGGAGCCCTCATCATTTTGTTCTTCTTACTCCGGCATTCGGTCACCGGAGCCATCATGATCTTGTCCTTCCTTCTCTATTGTTCGATCACCTGAGCCGTCATCCTCTACTTCCGGACCATCGGTGTCGTTGAGATACGAGAAGACATCACCTCCGGCGAGGGTTATCTCCCCCAACAATTGTTCTTGTTCCAAGTCTCTTTGATTCATAGTTTCTGCAAATATTTCAGCTCCTTGTATGAATAACCGCATTACAAAAACTTCTATGTTTTAAACATGCACAAAAATTGTTGAATAGTTCATGGATGTACGTTATAATATATAATGCAATAGATCTCAAGAGGCAAAAAGGTTCTCTTTCAGTTACAACCAATAATCAACTTAATACATCTCCAATTTTTTCGAATATAATCTCGAATATACATCTCAAACTAATCACCAAAGAGCTGCCGTCATACTGAGGCGCGGGAGGTGGAAACCCACAGAGAAGGAACCATAACAGGATCATAGATCGCGTGAGATCCCTGAAGAACCTTCCAAGTATTGGAGAACCTGGCGTCCAGCGCAATGAAGTAGCGACGGACGTGCTCGTCCTCGTCCCTCACACGGCGAATTACCTCCTCCTTGGGGGTCGGCTGCCTCCGCACAGAAAGTGGCCCACGCGACCACCACCAAAGAAGCTCCGTGTGGACGAGGGAGCCTTATTCCTCACCAAGATGCGCACCCCAGAAGGTAGCACCTCCCAGTGCCAGCACGGCGGAGCCCAGTGCCGCACATGCTGGTGCCTCTCAAGCAGGTGGTCGCCACCGAGTCAACGAGGAGGATGCGTTACGGGCATCGGCGACACCGAGAACAATTTCTACAACTATTTAAAGTCCTACTATTTAAAGATAGCTTTTTGAACTGCAATGGCTAAAGATTTAGTGCAAAGAGGCCGAAAGTACGTACATTGCATGAAGTATGTATATCTAAGTATCAACGTAAACCTAACATTTCAAATGCAAGCAAAAGGTTAATTGTTACCGTTTTTGTTCAAAGTTCACTTTATACAAATACATAGGGTACAAACTACTTCTATACTTATATCTACATAGGTTTGTGATTTTTATTTAAGTATCAATGTAAACATAACAGTTCTGGTACTTACATCTACATAGGATACAAATTACTTATATACTTAACAACCTATGTACTACTCCCTCTATTCCCAAGTATACTTCTATACTTAGAGGTGAAAATTCCTAAAATTCCTAAAATTCTCAAAAAAAATTAAAATTCTAAAGATTCCTAAAAAAACAAACAAAGTTATATAATCCCTTCGTGAGACAACAAAATTCCTAAAATTCCTAAAACAAAGCTATGTGTACGTACTCACCGGGGGCGTCGACGGCGAGGCGAGGCGTGGCGACGGTGCGACCGGGCGATGATGAGGGCGAGGCGACGGGGTGATGGGGCAACGGCGAGGGCGAGGCGATGGGGCAAAGCGGCGACGACGAGGGCGAGGCGACGGGGCGACGGTGAGGGCGAGGCGACCGGGCGATGGCGATGGCGAGGCGAGACAACGGGGCGACGACCAGGCGAGGCTATGGGGAGGGCGTCGACAGCGAGCTCGGGCAGCCTGGCGGCATCGATGTGCTCGGCGTTGCCGGGGGGAAACTGAAACTAAAATCTAAAAAGACAAGCTTATATAGATAGAGCATTTATCGCGGTTGGTGGCGTCAATCGGGTCCCGGTTGGTGAGGCCAACTTGGACTAAAGGGTGGTATTGGTCCCGGTTGGTTCCTCCAACCGGGACTAATGGGGGGTATTGTTCCCGGTTGGTGCCTCCAACCGGGACTAAAGGGTGGTGCTCCCGCGGCCAAATTTTTAGTCCCGCCTCGCTAGTAGAGGTGGTTCACAGTTCTTTATAAGCTCCGCTGCCATTGCCACTTCGAGCTCCTCTCTATTGCATGCAGTACTTGCCTATCTGACGGCCTGTTGGGCTTGTTGGGCCCGCAGTGCTTCATCCTGGCACATTTACACATGGGTTTCTAGTCGTATCGAGGTCGTGGTTGCCTAGTAGGTGTGCAATTTTTTTGATTTTATGAAAACTTTTTTAGTTGACATTTTTTTATTCATTTTAGTTCATTGTTTTTATTAATGTTATATTCGATTCTTTTTAGTTCATTCTTTTTAGTCCATTTTTAACAAATAAATACTTTGGTAATTTGAATTCTTAGAAATTTGTGTGAATCACTAGTTTGTGAATAACTTTACTTTAATATTAGAGTTTTGAGTGATTCTTTTTTCTACTATTTAATATTAGTATGTTTTATCCTTATATTGAATTTGGTAATTTTTAGGTTATGTTAAATTGGTGTTTTAATCAAAAAAAGATTTTTTATTTTAGTTTGCTATTAAAGTTTCTAACAAAAAATTACTTTATGAAAATTGTTTTTGCTATTAATGTTCTGAACGAAAAATACTTTGATAATTTTAGTTGCATAAATTTTTTATAATTTTAGTCTAAAAAATAATAGAGGTTTAATTATAAATGCTTTTTAATTGATTCTTTTTGCTATTAGAGTTTTATAAAAGCTTTTTAGTTGTTTTTTTTTGCTATTGAAGAATATTACAGTTTTGTTTTAGTTGATCATAACAGAATATTTTAATGATTATTTTTAGTTCATTCTTTGTGCTATTAGAGTTTCATAAAAGTTTTCTAGTTCATTCTTTTTGCTATTAGTTCATTCTTTGAGCTAAATGACCCTTAAATTGAAAAGCACTACAAATGAATCTCTGGAAAGGTTGAAAGTTGGCATGGTATCATCATATCGCCCACATTGCATGTGTTAAAAAGTTGAGAGGATTACGGCAAAAACTGGATGCACTTCGTGTACAAATCGGACAATCTCTTTGGAAGTATCAGGGTTTCGTACGAAAACTCATCTGTTACAAGGGGATTTCATTTCTTGAACTTATTTGAACTCCAGACTTTTTATGTGTTCAAAATGCACCATTCAAAGCCACGTCATCAATTTTCAACCCTTTGTGACTTCATTTGGTATTTTTCATGCATTTACTGATTCATTGAGCTAAATGACCCTGAAATTGAAAAGCACTACAAATGAACTCTGAAAAAGTT
The DNA here is from genome assembly GCF_904849725.1 of Hordeum vulgare subsp. vulgare. NCBI lineage: Eukaryota > Viridiplantae > Streptophyta > Magnoliopsida > Poales > Poaceae > Hordeum > Hordeum vulgare. The sequence goes on from NC_058523.1 coordinate 366,116,708, forward strand.
TTAATTTGTCATGGTGTCATCATTTCACCCATATAGCATGTGCTAAAAAGTTCAGAGGGTTTCGGAAAAAACTGGATGAACTTCGTGTACAAATCGGACAATCTCTTTCGAAGTATCGGGGTTTCACATGAAAACTCATTTATTACAAAGGGATTTCATTTCGTAAACTTATTTGAACTCCAGACTTTTTGTGTGTTCAAAATGCACCATTCAAAGCTACATCATCAATTTTCAGCCCTTTCTGACTTCATTTGGTATTTTTCATGCATTTACTGATTATTTAAGCTAAATGACCCTGAAATTGAAAAGCACTACAAATGAACTCTAAAAAGGTTCAAAGTTGGCATGGTATCATCATTTCACCCACATAGCATGTGCTAAAAACTTGAGAGGGTTACCGCTAAAATTGGATGCACTTCATGTACAAATCAGACAATCTCTTTCGAAGTATCACGGTTTCATACGAAAAATCGTCCTCCAATCCCATGATGTCTCTTTTTCCTGAAAGAACTATGTGGCACTTTGGCTCATCGTATGATGTATTCGCTTCCTTATCTTCTCTTTTTCTCGGTTTGGTAGACATATCCTTCAAATAGAAAACCTACGACACATCATTGGCTAGGACGAATGGTTCGTCTGTGTACCCAAGATTGTTCAGATCCACTGTTGTCATTCCGTACTGTGGGTCTACTTGTACCCCGCCTCTTGACAGATTGACCCATTTTTACTGAAACAAAGGGACCTTGTAATCATGTCCATAGTCAAGTTCCCATATGTCTACTATGTAACCATAATATGTGTCCTTTCCCATCTTGGTTGCTGCATCAAAGCGGACACCGATGTATTGGTTGGTGCTCTTTTGATCTTGGGCAATCGTGTAAAATGTCTTCCCATTTATCTCGTACCCTTGGTAAGTCAATACAGTTGAAGATGGTCCCCTGGCCAATGAGTACAGCTCATCATAAACAGTGTTGTCACCCATGAGATGTTTTTGCAACCAACTGCCGAAAGTCCTCATGTGTTCATATGTAATCCAGTCGTCACACTGCTCCGGGTGTTTGGAGCGCAGAATATTCTTGTGTACATCGACATATGGGGTCACCAAGGTAGAATTCTGTAGAACGCTCTAGTGTGCTTGAGACCAAGAATGCCCGTCTATACATATTATTGAGTCCGCTCCTAGCATGCCTTTTCCAGTCAGTCTCCCCTCATACCGCGATTGAGAGAGACCAATCTTACTAAGGTCAGGAATGAAGTCAACACAAAACCCAATGACATGCTCTGTTTATGGCCCATGGAGATGCTTCCTTCTGACCTAGCACGGTTACGGACATATTTCTTTAACACTCCCATGAACCTCTCAAGGGGAACATATTGTGTAGAAATACAAGGCGCAGAATGACAATCTCATCAACTAGATGAACTAGGACGTGCGTCATGATATTGAAGAAGGATGGTGGGAACACGAGATCGAAACTAATAAGACATTGCACCAAATCACTCCTTAACCTTGGCAGGATTTGTGGATCGATCACCTTCTGAGAGATTGCATTGAGGAATGCCCATAGCTTCACAATGGCTAATCGAACGTTTTCCGGTATAAGCCCCCTCAATGCAACCGGAACAAGTTGCGTCATAATCACGTGACACTCATGAGACTTTAGGTTCTACAAATTTTTCTCTGCCATATTTTTTATTCCCTTTATGTTCGATGAGAAGCGTGACGGGACCTTCGTACTAAGCAGGCATTCAAAGAATATTTCCTTCTCTTCTTTGGTAAGAGCGTAGCTGGCAGGACCTTCATACTGCTATGGTGCCGTCTTTTTCATGCACACGTTGATGTTCCTCCCGTGCCTTCGGTATATCTTTTGTCTTCCCATACACTCCCAAGAAGCCTAGCAGGTTCATGCAAAGATTCTTCGTCATGTGCATCACGTCGATTGCACAGCGGACCTCTAGGTATTTCCAATAGGGTAGGTCCCAAAATATAGATTTCTTCTTCCACAAAGATGCGCGTCCCGCATCATCAGTTAGAACAGATAGTCCGCCAGGACCCTTGCCAAAGATTACTTGTAGATCATTAACCATATAAAGTATGTGATCACCAGTACGGAGGGTGGGCTTATTCCGGTGATCTACCTCACCTTTGAAATGTTGTCCTTTCTTTCGACATTGATGGTTGGTCGGAAGAAATCGACGATGCCCCAGGTACACATTCTTCCTGTATTTGTCCAAATATATACTGTCGGTGTCATCTAAATAGTGTGTGCATGTGTGGTATCCCTTGTTTTTTTGTCCTCAAAGGTTGCTGAGAGCAGGCCAATTGTTGATGGTTACAAACAACAACGCATGTAGGCCAAATTCCTCCTGCTCGTTCTCATCCCACACACGTACACCTCTTCCCTTCCATGGTTGTACAAGTTCATCAACTAATGGCCTTATGTACACATCAATGTAATTGCCCGGTTTCTTAGGGCCTTGGATGAGCACTGGCATCATAATGAACTTCTGCTTCATGCACAACCAAGGAGGAAGGTTATAAATACATAGAGTCACATGTCATGTGCTATGCTTGCTGCTCTGCTCCCCAAAAGGATTAACGCCATCTGCACTTAAACTAAACCATACGTTCCTTGGGTCACATGTAAAGTCGCTCCACTTTCTCTCGATCTTTCTTCACTGCGACCCGTGAGCGGGTTCTCTCAACTTCTCATATTTCTTACGGTCTTTTATGTGACATTGCATCAACTCACCATGCTTTTTGTTTCTGAACAGACGTTTCAACCGTGGTATTATAGCAGCATACCACATCACCTTGGTAGGAACCCTCTTCGCGGTGTGCTGGCCGTCAACATCACCAGGGTCATCTCTTCTGATCTTATAGTGCAATGCACCGTATACCGGCATGTGTTCAAATCCTCGTACGCACCATGGTAGAGGATGCAATCATTAGGGCATGCATATATCTTGTGCAGCTCCAATCCTAGAGGGCCTAGAACCTTCTTTGCTTCATACGTACTGCCGGGCAATTCGTTATCATTTGGATGCTTCTTCTTCATTATTTTTAGTAGCAAACTAAATCCCTTGTCAGATACACCATTGCCTGCCTTCCATTGCAGAAATTCCAGTGTGGTACCGAGCTTTTTGTATCATCTTTGCAATTTGGGTACAACCCTTTTTTGTGATCATCTAACATGCGATTGAACTTCATCTTCTCCCTTTCACTTTCGCATTCTCTCTGTGCATCAACAATGACCCGGCGAAGATCATCATCGGGCACATCGTCTGGTTCCTCTTGATCTTCAGCTTCCCCCATTGCAGCATCACCGTATTCAGGGGTAAGTAGTTGTCATCATCATCTTCTTCTTCGTTGTCTTCCATAATAAGCCCTCTTTCTCCATGCTTGGTCCAAACATTATAGCGTGGCATAAAACCCTTCTCAAGCAGGTGGAAGTGAAGGGTTTTAGAGTTGGAGAAACCCTTCGTATTCCCACAGACAGTACAAGGACAATGCATAAAACCATTGTGCTCATTTTCCTCGGCCGCTTAAAGAAAATTATGCATCCCTTAATACTCGGAGGTGCGTCGGTCATCGTACATCCATTACCGGTTCATCTACGTGAGGTATATAATAAAGGGTATAAAAAACCATTACAACACATCATGAATAGAGAAGTGACCAAATTAATAGAAATTAATCAACACATTAAAGCCAAAGTACAATAGTGACCAAAATAAATACATAACGTTCATACATAGTTCTCATTATTTAACAACATATAGCTCTCTACAGCATCTAATTACAACATACATTGAAACTACAAAATTTAAATGCAACAATAAATGTGATCATAACCGCAACTAAGGTACCAATTGATCCAACGGCATAATGATACCAAGCCTCAGTATGAATGGCATATTTTCTAATCTTTCTAATCTTCAAGCGCATTGCATCCATATTGATCTTGTGATCATCGACGACATCGGAAAAATTCAACTCCAGTATCATCTTCTCCTCTTTAACTCTTTGTAATTTTTATTTAAAGTAATTGTTTTCTTTTTCAACCAAATTTAACTCCCTAACAAGAATTTCTATGTCGGTTCGAATTTCTGGTTCACATACCTCCTAGATTAAAAAATCTATGTCACGTTTGTCAGCATAATTGTCGTAAACACTAAATAAAACAATAGTTATAGAAGATAATATATACCACATCCGAATCATACACAGGACGAAGGACGATGGAAGCGGATAACAAAATAATCGCACTATATAATAACAAACAAAAATAAAAGTAAGAAAATTACACAAGTTTCTACCTAAATCATACAAGTAAGAACATTTTATCTTAGAAAGAAGATAAGAAGAAGAGGCTAACCACGGTGGTGCTAACGGCGAGATGGATGCGGGCGATTGACGGTGGTGAGGACGGGGACGGGACAGGATGGACCACCAAACCTAGACAAATCTTGAGGAAAATGGAGCTTGGAGAAGGAGATTCGAGAGGAGAAAGCTTAAGTGTGGCTGGGACATTTCATCGAATACCTCATGTGAACAGGAGGTGAGATAGAGCACCACAAAGCTCTCCCACGGCCGGCCAAAAAAATAGAGCAGTGCACCACAAAGCTCGCAGGCCGGGGGTATATATAGGCCAACCATTAGTCCCGGGTTGTGGCTGGAACCAGGACTAAAGGAAACCATTTGGTCCCGGTTCTAGCCACAAACTGGGACAATTTGTTGTGGGCCAAGAGCGAGGTCCATTGGTCCCGCTTCTTGTCTGGAACCAGGACCGAAGGGGTCAGAAGAACTGGGACCAATGGCCCACAAGGCCCAGCTGGCGCCCTGGCCTCACGAACAAGGACCCGAAGCCCTATTTTCAGACCTGGACCGGTTCGTGAGTGAACTGGGACTAATGGGATTTCAGTCGTGGACCGAAGCCATGTTTTCTACTAGTGACCCGAAGACATATATTTTTAGGGGCCTATATTCTTTGAATAACTCAAACTCCTCAGTGACTTATAAGGCCTTTGTACACTCACAAACACATTAGTCTCTTAACCTATAAGTCTTCAATCCACCAAAATCACTAAGGGGCACTAGATGCACTTACAATCTCCCCCTTTTGTGTGGTTGATGACAAATAAGTTAAGTTTTCAACGGGGATAAAAAATATGAAGTGTAAGTATAGAGTTTGAATAACTTGAATGCAAGATATAGAGAAACTCCCCCTGAAGATGTGCATATTTGAGGAATTTGCTTTGGACTACAAATGCACACTGAGGATCTATACCCTGGAGATCTCTCCCTATATCTTATAATTCATACACGCATTTAACATATAGTATGAGGAATTTGTAATGCATGATGAAAAGTGTTGTCTGACGAATTTAAGCATGCAATGATTTAATCAAATTGAGGAAAAATGTTCAAAGGTATGAGACCGCCACCGAGATTAAGTTTACAACTCACTAAAGCAAATACTTTAGAAGAACGAGAGTTGTAACTTAATAAAAATTATAATATCCCATAAAGTAGACCCACTTGAAGACTAACTTAGATTTCTCCCCCTTGTCATCAAGTGACGAAAAGGGACAAAAATTGAGGACTAATGCCCCTGAAGAATATCAACTTGTTGATGGAGAAGTGCCAACATTGTTGGGTTGGTCGTCGTAGTTGGGCCTGCAACAGTGTCGTTGATACGTCTCAAACGTATCTATAATTTTTGATGATTTCACGCTGTTATCTTACTTTCTTTGTATGTTTTATGAACCTTTTTATATATTTTTGGGACTAACTTATTAATTCAGTGCCAAGTGCCAGTTCCTGTTTTTTTCGTGTTTTTGAATCTTTTCAGATCTCATTTTGGAACAGAGTCCAAACGGAAGAAAAACCCCGAAATGATTTTTCCTGAACGGAAGAAGTCCAGGGGGCTTTTGGTCCAAGCCACGTGCGCCCTAGGGAGCCCACAAGCTCCCACTCCGCCACTAGGGGGAGGCGGCGGTGGGCAGGCTTGTGGCCTCCCTGGCCGCCCCCTGACCTAGGTCTTTGGCTTATAAATTCCCAAATATTCCGCAAAAAATGAGGATAGCCTCGAAACTACTTTTCCGCCGCCGCAAGCTTCCGTTTCCGCGAGATCTCATCTGGAGACCCTTCCCGGCACCCTGCCGGAGGGGACTTTGGAGTTGGAGGGCTTCTTCTTCATCATCATCGCCCTTCCAATGACTCGTGAGTAGTTCACTTCAGACCTACGGGTCCGTAGTTAGTAGCTAGATGGCTTCTTCTCTCTCTTGGATCTTCAATACAAAGTTCTCCATGATCTTCATGGAGATCTATCCGATGTAATCTTCTTTGGCGATGTGTTTGTCGAGATCCGATGAATTGTGGATTTGCGATCAGATTATTTATGATATATATTTGAGTCTTTGCCGATATCTTTTATGCATGATTTGATATCCTTGTAAGTCTCTCCGAGTCTTGGTTTTGTTTGGCCAACTAGATCTATGATTCTTGCAATGGGAGAAGTGCTTGGTTCTGGGTTATGTCATGTGGTGACCTTTCTGAGTGACAGTAGGGGCAGCAAGGCACACATCAAGCAGGCATCAAGGGTAAAAAGATGGGGTTTTTATCATTGGTTTGAGATTATCCCTCTACATCATGTCATCTTGCTTAAGGTGTTACTCTATTCTTATGGACTTAATACACTAGATGCATGCTGGATAGCGGTCGACGTGTGGAGTAATAGTAGTTGATGCAGAAATTATCGGTCTACTTGTTTTGGACGTGATGCCTATAGAAATAATCATTGCAGAGATATCGTCACGACTCTGCACAGTTCTGTCAATTGCTCGACAGTAATTTGTTCACCCACCGTCTACTTGCTTTCATGAGAGATGCCACTAGTAAACACTATGGCCCCCGGGTCTATTCACATCCATCATTTACAACTCCGCTTTTACTTTGCTTTGTTACTTTGTTGCTTTCAGTTCTCAATTGGCAAACAATCTATAAGGGATTGACAACCCCTTCATAGCGTTGGGTGCAAGCTTTTGTGTTTGTGCAGGATCTTGAGATACTCCTCCACCGGATTGATACCTTGGTTCTCAAACTGAGGGAAATACTTACCTCCGTTGTGCTACATCATCCTCTCCGCTTCGAGGGAACACCAACGTAGAAGGATTCCTGGTATCGTCAACGTGCCCATTTCTGGCGCCACTGGAAGGTCTTTTGTGTAGTAGCATAACGGACATCAGAAGCATTTTTGGCGCCGTTGCCGGGGATACACAGGAAACATCAGTCATTAAGATCTTCATTCTCATCAGTGGAGTGAAATGAGGAATATCAACTTGCAACAAGTTGAGGAACTGGGATCTTCTTGAATTTCTTCTTGGGCTGGCCAAGGCCAATCAAAATCTTACTCGAACTCCATTTCAGCGAGTTCCTCACAAATCTTGAGGTGTGATAGGATCGCCCAAGTGCGATCAAATACTTCATGAACATAGTAGTGATTTTTCTTCACGACATTATGAGTTGCATTGAGGGTTTTCACAATGGCACCAAACTAACAATTAACTAACTTATGGTTTCGATCAACTTTCTGATGAAGACTAAGGAGAATCTCTTGGTTAGTCATCACCCGTGGGATAGTTGGGCTAGGAGATTTTGTTTTTCCTTCACACTCTTGTAATGTAGGGTCATCGTTGGTAGAATATGATGCTGCCTTACGAAATTGGCCATCCAGTGGCCGATATCCTTCATGAATTATATATTTTCCGTTGCCTTCGATTAGATCAAAAGGTTTCTTGAGGACTTCAAGAGGATGCAAGTAACTGAGCTGATTCGGATAATTAGCCAGATAGGGTATTGAGGATCTGGTCCTCATGAATGTCATTATCCATGGCGCATATATCTTCAGCTCAAATGGTGACAAGGCATTTGTGGCCAAAGTCCTCATAAAGGAGCCGTGAAGATTTATTGGGTTCCCATGAATGATGTGAAAGAGCATGTTCTTCATGATCCCCACAATATCTTCTTCAGAGTCATGACCTTTGATAGGAGTGAAGGTTTAATACAAGATTGTGTATATTATTCTGTGCACATATATCAATTCCTTCGCCAGGAATTGACTTGTTGGAGGCTTGCTAGGAGCCAAGGGCTTCATGAGTACTTCCGTTAGATGATTGGGCAGTTCCTTCTCATCATATAAACACCTCCTAAGGGAATTGGAACTCGCAGTGCTCGAAGTAATTCCGATGCTCGAGCAGTAAAATGAGTATTTTCGGTCATCCACTCCAAGACCCAAGAGTTGATGTCTTTGGGGTCACCAGAGATATGTAGCATGGTATAGGATTGAAGAATGATCTCTTCATTCCAGACATATATGTCGGTGCAGAATTGAAGTAATCCTCCATCATTAAGAACCTATAGAGCTAGGGTCAAGCATGGAATGTCTTCCATATCACCATGAGGAATTTGTCGATGGTGGAAGATCTTGTTCTTCTCTACTAGCGCAGCACCATAGAAATTAGCTGAGTTCTGGTCCAGAACCTCTTGCGCCTGATCCGAGTACTGTCATAAGGATTTGCACCAACAAAGAAGTGATGTTCATCATAGAATAGTTCTTTCTAAAACTTTGGCCTTTTGGAGTAGGGATGAAGAGGCTTTGGCTGAGGATTATGAACCTCCGGAATTTCAGCCACAACAACTGCTGACTGAAGATATGCGACATGCGGTTCCACAACACTTTCTTCACTTGGAGCAGGTGTAGCTTCTTCAACCACACGGCCCTCAGTCTAAGGAATATGTTGTGCAGTAGTGCTTTGTGGTGCATCAGTTTCTTCAATTTTGTCATTGTCATCGGCTGATGCGACTGATGCTTGCTCCTGGAGTTTGTCTTTCATTAGACCCATTTTTAATTTTCTCCAAAACTGAAATGGACTGAAGATCGAAGATCAGTGGAGTGGTGAGTGCGGTGTTTGGATCAGCTTGCTCCGAATAGTCATCATTGATGACTAGCGTTGTGCTTCCAATGTCCACATCTTCATCAAATTGTTCATCTTCCTTTTTATTTTTTTGTTGTGGTTGGGGAGATGAGGCTTGAGGAATTGAAGGCTAAGGTTGAGCTTCAATCTCTTCATCCAGCTGCTCTATGGAAGCAACATAATGATTTTCTTCCATTTCTTCATCCTCTTCAGGGATGACATTCTCAACAACAAAGGGCACAATCACATAAGATGGTGTAGTAGTGAGAGGAGTGACATCAATTGGAGAAGTTGAGGAACTCGTCAAAGTACTCAAGCATTTTCTTTTGAGGATCGTGCGGCTATTGATGCCTTTCTCTTATTGGCTTCTGATACGTCTCCAACATATCTATAATTTTTGATAGTTCCATGCTATTATCTTGTCAAACTTTGGATGTTTTGTATGCATTTTATATCTTTTTTGGGACTAACTTATTAACTCAGTGCCAAGTGCCAGTTCCTGTTTTTTCCGTTTTTTTGACCTTTTTCAGAGGACAATATCAAATGGAGTCCAAACGGAATAAAACCTCCGAAAATAATTTTTTCAGAACAGAAGATACGCAGGGAGCTTGGGAACCAAGGCAAAGAGTCCCGGGGGAGGCCACAAGCCCCCTAGCCGCGGCCTGGGGGCGCCTAGCAGGCTTGTGGCCCCCCCTCGGCTCCTTTGCCCTACTTCTTATGCCTATAAACTCCGAAAATATCTGAAACCACGGGAGAGAGCCACGAAAATACTTTTCCGCCGCCGCAAGCTTCTGTCTCCGCAAGATCCCATCTGGGACACGTTCTGGTGCCCTACCGGAGAGGGGATTCGTACATGGAGGGCTTCTTCATCGACACCATTGCCTCTCCGATGATGCGTGAGTAGTTCACCATAGACCTTCGGGTCCATAGCTAGTAGCTAGATGGCTTCTTCTCTCTCTTGGATCTTCAATACAAAGTTCTCCATGATCTTCATGGAGATCTATCCGATGTAATCCTCTTTTGGGGTGTGTTTGTTGAGATCCGATGAATTGTGGATTTATGATCAGATTATCTATGAATCTTCTTTGAGTTTCTTTTGATCTCTTATATGCATGATTTCATATCCTTGTAATTCTCTTCGAGTTGTGGGTTTTGATTGGCCAACTTGATCTATAGTTCTTGCAATGGGAGAAGTGCTTGGTTTTGGGTTCATACCGTGCGGTGTCCTCACCCAGTGACAGAAGGGGTAGCAAGGCACGCATCGTGTTGTTGCCATCAAGGGTAAAAAGATGGGGTTTATATCTATTGCGTGAATTTATCCCTCTACATCATGTCATCTTGCTTAAGGTGTTACTCTGTTTGTTTTGAATTCAATACACTAGATGCATGCTGGATAGCGGTCGATGTGTGGAGTAATATTAGTAGATGCAGAAAGTATCGGTCTACTTGTCTCAGACGTGATGCCTATATGTATGATCATTGCCTTAGATATCGTCATGACTTTGCGCGGTTCTATCAATTGCTCAACAGTAATTCGTTCACCCACCATAATATTTGCTTTCATGAGAGAAGCCTCTAGTGAACACTATGGCCCCCGGGTCTACTTCACATCATATTTTCAGCCCTACACTTTTACTTTGTTGCACTTTCCGCCTTCAGATCTCACTTTGCAATCAATCTTGAAGGGATTGACAACCCCTTTATAGCATTGGGTGCAAGCTTATTTGTTTTTGTGCATGTACTCTAGACACTTGCCTTGATACTCCTACTGCATTGATACCTTGGTTCTCAAACTAAGGGAAATACTTACTGCTACTGTGCTGCATCACCCTTTCCTCTTCAAGGAAAAAACCAACACAGGCTCAAGAGGTAGCAAGAAGAATTTCTGGCGCCGTTGTCGGGGAGCATCATGTCAAGAATAGTCTTCCTTCAACGTGTCAATTTCTGGCACCGGGGACTATTCTAAGTGAAGCTTATCCAAGTAACTGTCACAAACTCATCTCTTGCATTTACCTTTTTTGCCTCTCGTTTTCGTCTCCCCCACTTCTGAAAAACAAAAATAAAAAAAAATATTTGCCTTTTTCGTTCACCGTTTTCTCTCGCTTGCTTTTTGTTCGCTTGTGTGCTTGTCTGCTTGCTGAAGTCAGCATGACTAAAAACATTAAACTTTGTGACTTCTTGAATACTAATAATAATGATTTTATTAGTACTCCGATTGCTTCCGTCACTAGTGCGGAATCATATGAAATCAATGCTGCTTTGCTGAATCTTGTTATGAAAGAGCAATTGTTTGGCCTTCCTAGTGAAGATGCCGCATCCCATCTTAATACCTTCATTGAGTTATGTGATATGAAAAAGAAGAAAGATGTGGATAATGATGTGATTAAATTTAAGCTATTTCCGTTCTCATTGCGAGATCGAGCAAAAACTTGGTTTTCGTCTTTGCCCAAAAATAGTATTGATTCTTGGAACAAGTGCAAAGATGCTTATATATCCAAGTATTTTCCACCAGCTAAGATTATCTCTCTCCGTAATAATATCATGAATTTTAACCAACTATATCATGAACATATTGCACAATCTTGGGACATAATGAAATTGACGATTAGAAATTGTCCCGCTCATGGCTTGAGTCTTGGGATGATTATACAAATCTTCTATGCTGGTTTGAATTTTGCTTCTAGAAATATCTTGGATTCCGCCTTCGGTGGAACTTTCATGGAAATCACATTAGGAGAAGCCACAAAACTCCTAGACAATATCATGACAAACTATTCTCAATGGCAAACTGAAAGGTCACCTACTAGTAAAAAAGTGCATGCTATAGAAGAAATTAACTCGTTGAGTGCTAAGATGGATGAGTTAATGAAATTGTTTGCTAGTAAAGGTGCTCCTTTAGATCCAAATGATATGCCCTTGTCTTACTTGATTGAGAGTAGCAATGAAAGCTTGGATGTTAATTTTGTTGGTAGGAATAATTTTGGCAACAACAATGGTTTTAGAGATAACTATATTCCTAGGCCTTTTGCTAGTAATCCCTCTAAAAAATTTGGAAACTCCTACAAAAATGCTTACGGAAATTACAATAAATTACCCTCTAATCTAGAGAGTAATATTAAAGAGTTTATCAACTCGCAAAAGATTTTCAATGCGTCCATAGAAGAAAAACTACTCAAAATTGATGACTTGGCTAGGAGCTTTGATAGAATGTCTCTTGATATTGATGCTTTGAAAGTGAGATGTTCTCCTCCCAAGATCAATATGGATCAAACTTTGAAAGCTACGCGTGTTTCCATGAATGAGAGTAAAGAAAGAACCGCCCAAATTCGTGCTAGATATGAATGGCTTTAAAAGGCGTGTTCTCGTGATGATAATCACGAAGATCTTAAAGTGCTTGGTGTGACTCCCATTGTGTCCTTGTTTTCTAATGTCAAACCTAATGATGATGGGGCTGGATATGAATCCAATTTAGTTGAGAAACGCCCCAATGATTCGGAGTCTACCTACCTTGATGCTAAAAGCATTGAAAGTGGAGTAGAGGATATCAAAACTTTGAGTAGTAATGAAATTACTACTTTAGAGTTCGAGGAATTCAATTATGATATTTGCGCTTTGATTGAATGTATTTCCTTGATGCAATCCATGCTAAACTCTCCACACGCTTATAGCCAAAACAAAGCCTTTACCGATCATATCGTCGATGCTACGATGAAATCTCTTGAAGAGAATATTGAGTTCGAAGTTTCTATACCTAGAAAACTTCATGACGAGTGGGAACCTACTGTCAAAATCAAAATCAAAAACTATGAATGCAATGCTTTGTGTGATTTGGGTGCTAGTGTTTCCGCTATTCCCAAGTCTTTATGTGATGTTCTAGGCTTTAATGAGTTTGATGAGTGTTCTCTTAATTTGCATCTTGCAGATTCTACTGTTAAGAAGCCTATGGGAAGGATCAATGATGTTCTTATTATTGCAAATAGGAACTATGTACCCGTAGATTTCATTGTGCTTGATATTGATTGCAATCCGACATGTCATATCATTCTTGGTAGACCTTTCCTAAAGACTATTGGTGTTGTCATCGATATGAAGGAAGGGAATATAAGATTTCAATTTGCATTAAAGAAGGGCATGGAACATTTTCCTAGAAGGAAAATAATGTTGCCTTATGAATCCATGATTAGGGCTACTTATGGTTTGAGTACCAAAGACGACGACACGTGATTCTATCGCCTTATGCCTAGCTAAGGGCCTTAAACAATAACGCTTGTTGGGAGGCAACCCAATGAATTTATCTTTCGTTTTTGCTTTCTGTTTTGTTGTGCCCACACCATCATAATTCGGTTATGATTGTGTCTTTTGTGTTTCTTTCTGTGTTAGAGCCAAGTAAAACCTTTATTACTAGTTTTGGTGATGGTTGTTTGATCATGCTGAAAAAGACAAAAACATTTCGCTCACGAAATTATTTTCGTTCCTATCCATAAATAGATTTTGAGTTTATTCTTTTTTCTGCTGGTTTATATGCCAATTTCCCGAATTGTCGTAATTTTTCAGAATTTTTGAGATACCAGAAGTATACGAAGTATAGAGATTGCTACAGACTAGTCTGTTTTTGACAGATTATGTTTTTGTTGTGTTGATTGCTTATTTTGATAAAACTATGGATAGTATCGGGGGGTACTATCCATGGAAAAGTGAGAATACAGTAACCTAACACCTATATAAATATAAATCAAGTTTTCTACAGTACCTAAGAGGTGGTGGTTTGTTTTCTTATGCTAATGATGTCACGAGTTTCTGTTTAAGTTTTGTGTTGTGAAGTTTTCAAGTTTTGGGTGATGTTCTCATGGACGATGAGATAAAGAGTGGAAAGAGCTCAAGCTTGGGGATGCCCAAGGCAACCCAAGCCAAATTCAAGGACACAAGAAAGCCTATGCTTGGGGATGCCCCGGGAAGGCATCCCCTCTTTCGTCTTCAATCCACCGGTAACGTTACTTGGAGCTATATTTGTATTCACAACATGATATGTGTTTTGCTTGGAGCATCATGCATTATAGGAGTCTTTTCTGTTTGTTGTGTCACAATCATCCTTGCTGCACACCTTTTTGAGAGGGACATGGACTCATCTTGAATTTGCTAGAATACTCATTGAGCTTCGCTTATATCTTTTGAGTTAGGCAACTTTGCTCTAGTGCTTCACTTATATCATTTTAGAGCACGACGGTGTCATATTTTGGAGAAATAAGAACTCTCGATCTTCACTTATATCTTTTTGAGAGTGCTCTCCCTGAGTCACTTGGTAGTTGGCGTGTGCCATGAAAGAGTCCTAAAGATTATAGGCATCCAGAGAGGATACAATAAAAACTTCCATATTCATGTGCATTGATTAGTAAGAGAAGTTTGATTCCTCTCAATTAGTTTCGAGACATGGATTTGGTAATATTAGAGTTATGTTAGTAGGGTGTTGTGAATCTAGAAATACTTGTGTTGAAGTTAGTGATTCCCGTAACACGCACGTATGGTCAACCACTATGTTAGGAAGTCGGCGCATAATTGATTTATTGATTGTCATGCTTTGTGTGGCGGTCGGGATCGCGCGATGGTTTACACCTACCAACCGTTCCCCTAGGAGTATGCTTTAGCACTTTGTTTCGATTACTAATAAAACTTTCGCAATAATTATATGAGTTCTTCATGACTAATTTTTGTCCATGGTATAGATGCACTTTCACCTTCCACCGTTGCTAACTTCTCTAGTGCCACGCAACTTTCGCCGGTTGACAAAACCACTATATACCTTCCTCAAAACAGCCACCATACCAACCTATCATGGCCTTTTCATAGCCATTCCGAGATATATTGCCATGCAACTCCCGCCGTTCCGTCTTATGACATGTGCCGTCACTTTCATATTGCCATTGCATGATTGTAAGATAGCTAACGAGATATTTCAAGATCATACACTAAGCTAGATCGTTGCACATCCCGGTACACTGCGGGAGGCATTCTCTATAGAGTCATCATTGTTCTAAGCATTGAGCTGTGAGTAAATAAAAGTGTGATGATCATCATTATTAGAGCATTGTACCATGTGAGGAAATAAAAAAAATGGAAACCGGCCAAAGACCCAAACAAAAAAAAATCAGAGAAAAAGAGAGGAGGGACAATGTTACTATCTTTTTCCACACCTATGCTTCATAATAGCACCATGTTCTTCATGATTGAGAGTCTCTTATTTTGACACTTCCATATACTAGTGGGAATCTTCATTATATGACTTGGCTTGTATATTCCAATGATGGGCTTCCTCAAAATTGCCCTAGGTCTTCGTGAGCAAGCAAGTTGGATGCACACCCACTAGTTCTCGTTTTGAGTTTTCACACACGTATAGCTCTAAGTGCATCCGGTGCATGGTAACCCCTACTCATTCACATTGATATCTATTGATGGGCATCTCCATAGCCCGTTGATACGCCGAGTCAATGTGACCATCTCCTCCTTTTTGCCTCACAGCCTCCACCACACTGTATTTCACCTGTAGTGCTATATCCATGGCTCACGCTCATGTATTGCGTGAGAGTGGAAAAAGTTTGAGAAAGAAAGAGTGCGAAAACAATTACTTGGCCAAGACCGGGGTTGTGCATCATTTAAATTCGTTGTGTGGGGATGATGGGGCATAGCGAGACTATATGATTTTGTAGGGATAAATTTCTTGTGCCTTGTTATTTTGAAAGTTCATGATTACTTTGCTAGTTTGCTTGAAGTATTATTGTTTTCTTGTCAATAGCAAACTATTGTTTTGAATATTATGGATCTGAACATTCATGCCACATGAAAGAAGTTACAAAGGACAAATATGCTAGGTAGCATTCCACATAAAAAATCCAGTCTTTATCACTTCCCTACTCGAGGACGAGTAGGAGTTAAGCTTGGGGATGCATGATACGTCTCCAACGTATCTATAATTTTTTATGGTTCCATGCTATTATCTTGTCAAACTTTGGATGTTTTGTATGCATTTTATATCTTTTTTGGGACAAACTTATTGCCTCAGTGCCAAGTGCCAGTTCCTGTTTTTTCCGTGCTTTTAACCTTTTTCAGACGAGAATATCAAAAGGAGTCCAAACCGAATAAAACCACCGAAAAGAATTTTTTTCGGAACAGAAGATACGCATGGAGCTTGGGAACCAAGGCAAAGAGTCCCGGGGGAGGCCACAAGCCCCCTTGCCGCGGCCTGGGGGGGCGCGCCTAGTGGGCTTGTGGGCCCCCGTGGCTCCTTTGTCCTATTTCTTCCGCCTATAAATCCCCGAAAAATCTAAAACCATGGGAGAGAGCCACGAAAATACTTCTCCGCCGCCGCAAGGTTGTGTCTCCGCAAGATCCCATCTGGGACACGCTCTGGTGCCCTGTTGGAGCGGGGATTGAGACACGGAGGGCTTCTTCATCAACACCATTGCCTCTCCGATGATGTGTGAGTAGTTCACCGTAGAGCTTCAGGTCCATAGCTAGTATCTAGATGGCTTCTTCTCTCTCTTGGATCTTCAATACAAAGTTCTCCATGATCTTCATGGAGATATATCCGACGTAATCCTCTTTTGCGGTGTGTTTGTCAAGATCCAATGAATTGTGGATTTATGATCAGATTATCTATGAATCTTATTTGAGTTTCTTCTGATCTCTTATATGCATGATATCATATCCTTGTAATTCTCTTCGAGTTGTGGGTTTTGTTTGGCCAACTTGATCTACAGTTCTTGCAATGGGAGAAGTGCTTGGTTTTGGGTTCATACAGTGCGGTGTCCTCACCCAGTGACCGAAGGGGTAGCGAGGCACGCATCGTGTTGTTGCCATCAAACGTAAAAAGATGGGGTTTATATCTATTGCATGAATTTATCCCTCTACATCATGTTTTCTTGCCTAAGGCGTTACTGTGTTTGTTATGAACTCGGTACACTAGATGCATGCTGCATAGCGGTCGATGTGTGGAGTAATAGTAGTAGATGCAGAAAGTATCGGTCTACTTGTCTTGGACGTGATGCCTATATGTATGATCATTGCCTTAGATATCGTCATGAATTTGCGCGGTTCTATCAATTGCTCGACAGTAATTCGTTCACCCACCGTAATATTTGCTGTCATGAGAGAAGCCTCTAATGAACACTATGGCCCCCGAGTCTACTTCACATCATATTTTCAGCCCTACACTTTTACTTTGTTGCACTTTCCACCTTCAGATCTCACTTTGCAATCAATCTTGAAGGGATTGACAACCCCTTTGCACCGTTGGGTGCAAGCTTGTTTGTTTTTGTGCAGGTACTCTAGACACTTGCCTTGATACTCCTACTGGATTGATACCTTGGTTCTCAAACTAAGGGGAATACTTACTGCTACTATGTTGCATCACCCTTTCCTCTTCAAGGGAAAACCAACGCAAGCTCGAGAGGTAGCAACTTCCTTCTCAACCGCTTTGGTTTTCTTTACTTCTGATGCAGAAGGAAGAGTGATTTTCTTCTTTTTTGAGACTTTGGTGGTGGAGCAGTTTCTTCAGGCACAACTGATGCAGTCGTCCTGGTAGGATAAATTACTTCATGTACAATATTTACTTCAGCTGGCCTGGTAGGTTCATCAGCAATAGGTTCTTCATCTGAGTCATCATACAGTTCAACAATGTAGCCGGCCTGAGGAACTAATGGTTGCGCTTGGGCATCAACACTCTTGTTGTAGTGTGCTACTACTGTAGTAGCTGCCTTGCCGATCCTTGCTCAGGTTCCCTTCCGATAAGCATGGTAGATAGTATATTGATCAATGAGGTTTTCAATCTCAGTTTGAGTGGGGACAAGTTGTTCTGGCATCAAAGAGAGAAGGTGTTTCTGTAGCTTCTCCTTTTGAATCTTTGCGCGTTGAGCTTGTTATGCTTTCTGGGATTTCAATTTTTCTTCATTGATGAATGTTGTCACCATGTGGCTAGGTCTAGGTGGAAGCTTCAGATCATCAATGGGTGTGTTGGGATCTTTGTACCAAAGATCAATGAAGTCCAGCACCACCTTTGGATCTAGTGCGAGGGGAATGCTAGAGCATTTGGCCATAGTAACTCTTTCTTGCTTATTTCTTATGATAGGAGCCAATTCTTCATCATTTGCTTCATCTTCCTATGATGCAGAGGGTATATTGAGGACTTTGTTGGGGCTGAGCCTTGTTCCTCGTCGAGTAGTCATCTTTTTCTTCACAATTCCACTTGAAGAACTATGTGCACAGCCAGAGGTAGACGGTCCTGAGGGAATTGGAGTCCCTGATGGATGTTGATTAGGGTTGCAGTGGAGGTGAAGACTTTGCTGCAGTTGAGGATTTTGCAGAAGTTGAGGATCTTCCAGCAACAACTTGAGCTGGGTGAGGATTTTGCTGTGATGAAGGAGTTGTTGAGAACTTTGGTTTTACTCTTGTTTTCTTCATCATGTCCTAGTTTGGTGTTGATTCAGTAGCACAGTCATTAACAGGAGAGTAGGAGGCAGCAAGTGCTGCAACAACAGTTTCCTCATTGAAGGTCTTCACACCTTGTTTAGTAACTTTGCGGAGTTTTGCAAGATACTTTACCTTTTCCTCAAGATAGTCCTCAATGGTTGCCATGCTCGAGGTATGTGCAATTTGTTCATCCCTCAGAGGTGGTCTTTTGCACGGAGGCTTCAAGGAGAATTTCTTCATATATTTCGGAGTGACATATCTCTATTCCCTCCACTGCTTAGCCCATCTTCGTTCAATTTTCTAAAGCTGGATTTTTCGCTTCTCTTTGGTTTCCTTTTCGTAAATCTCCTCATCACGTGTGCAGTATTCAGCATATAAGTATCAGGGATCTCAAAAGCAGTGTTGGTCTCTGGATTCTTCCCACCTTTGTTCTGTTTCTTTTCCTCAGACATTTTCTTCACTTGAGAAATTTGCCGAGGAATTCGAATTCTTGAGGAATCTGACGAAACAGGCACATTTTCTTCAAGAAATGCTACAAATGAGTTAATTGATGAGAACCAAGTGATTCGTCAGCACACACTTTGTACCTGTGAACAGAGTATAGGTGTGAAGAATTTGAAGAGGTAATATGCATTGTGAGAGTTGATGAATTTCAAAAATTACTCAAGTTGAGGAATTTGACCAATACTACTTTGAGGAATTTCGGTAAGTGTTCTTGTCTTGGGTTCGAACGTTGTGCAGATCCAAAAATTTACACTACAGAAGAATCTCGTGAAGAATTTAGCAACTTAGAGAAATTCATCAAGTGTTCAACATATACAAGTGTCCATGTGAGGAGTGTGCTGAGGAATAACAAGATTTGCAGATTGTAGTGAATCAGAAAGATTTATATGGCAGTAGAATTAGATTTTAATTACCCTAGAGTAAGAACACGAAGAACACGATGGACTCAGGAGGTAAAAATGGAAGCTCGTCGGTTTACATATCCAGTGCCCTAACTTGGAGCCTGAAGACGGCTACGGCGGCAGTGGAGGAAGACGATCCATGGCCGGTGTGAGTTCAGCAATGATGATGTCTAGGCAGTGAAGTTGTTCCTCACCGGCGACGAGGATTACATGTGGAGGCGCAAGGTTTGAGCTCGAGCTGGGAGATGAGAGCGAGAGGAAGAGGTTTTACTGAAGGGAGTAGGGGGCTATTTATGTTGGAAATATGCCCTAGAGGCAATAATAAATTAGTTATTATTATTATATTTCCTTGTTCATGATAATCGTTTGTTATGCATGCTTAAATTGTATTGATTGGAAACTCAAATACTTGTGTGGATACATAGACAATAGACTGTCCCTAGTGAGCCTCTAATGGACTATCTTGTTGATCAAAGATGGTCATGGTTTCCTAACCATATATATGAGATGTCGTTTGATAATGGGGTCACATCATTAGGAGAATGATGTGATGGACAAGACCCAAACTATGAACGTAGCATATGATCGTGTCAATTTATTACTACTGTTTTCTGCATGTCAAAGTATATGTTCCTATAACCATGAGATCATGCAACTCCCGAACACCGAGGAATACCTTGTGTGTATTAAACATCACAATGTAACTGGGTGACTATAAAGGTGCTCTACAGGTATCTCCAAAGGTGTCTGTTGAGTTGGCATTGATCTAGACTAGGATTTGTCACTCCGTGTGACGGAGAAGTATCTCGGGGCTCACTCGGTAATGCAACATCACAACAAGCCTTGGAAGAAATTTGACTAAAGATTTATTTACGAGATTTTGTATTACACAACGAGTAAAGAGACTTGCCAGTAACGAGATTGAACTAGGTATAGAGATACCAACGATCGAATCTCGGGCAAGTAACATACCGATGGACAAAGGGAATGGTATATAGGATTAACTGAATCCTTGACATGGAGGTTCGACCGGTAAAGATATTTGTAGAATATTTAGGAGCCAATATGGGCATCCAGGTCCCACTATTGGATATTGACCGAAGAGTGTCTCGGTCATGTTTGCATAGTTCTTAAAACCGCAGGGTATGCACAGTTAAGGTTTGGTGACGTTTCAATATAGTTGAGTTGTGTATATTGGTAACGAATGTTTTTCATAGTCCCGGATGAGGTTCGGGACGTCACGAGGTGTTTCAGAATGGTCCTGAGACGAAGATTGATATGTAGGAAGAGGGAATTTGGGCTCCGGAATGGTCTCGGGCAATTCCGGTAGCGTACCGGGAGTGACGAATGGGTTTAAGGGGACCATCGGGAGAGGTCCACCCACCCAGGGGCCACATGGGCCTAAGAGGTGGCGCACCAGCCCTTAGTGGGCTGGGAATCCAGCCCCTAAAGGACCTTGCGCCAAGACATGGGAGGAGGCCAAGTGGGGAGGGAATCCTACTAGGAGTAGGACTCCACCTCCCTTGGTGGAGTAGGATTCCTCCTTTGGGGCGGCGGCCAATGCCCTAGAGGAAACCCTTGGGTGCCCGAACCACCCCTTCTTCCGCCTAAATATAGTGTAGGGGAGAGAGGGCAGAAAAACCTTAATCCAAGGCGCAACCCTCTCTCCCTTTCTCTAGTTCTTTCGTCCTCTAGATTGGTTCGGCAGTGCACGACGAAGCCTTGCTGGATCAGCTCCACCACCATCGCCGCCACGCCATTAGTCCGTCGGAGAACTCAGCTACCTCTCCGCCACCTCTTAATGTATCAAGAAGGTGGAGATCGTCATCGAGCTGTACGTGTGCTGAACACGGAGGTGTCGTCGGTTCAGCACTACATCGGGATGAACCGTGATAGGATCGCGGGAGGAATCGTGATGAGATCGCGGGACGGACTGCGATTTGGATCACGAAGATGTTCGACTACATCAACCGCATTATATATGCTTCTGCTTAGCGATCTACAAGTGTATGTGTATCCAATCTATCCTCTCGTACATGGTCAACACCAGGGATAGATCTTATGTATGTGCCTAGGAAATTTTTTGTTTCCCATGCAAGGTTTCCCACAGTGGCATCGTGAGCAAGGTCTATGCGTAGATGACATCTCGAGTAGAATACAAAGGAGTTTGTGGGCGTTGATATTTAGATTTATGCGCTCCTTACTCTTTTCTTGATTTATTGGTATTGTTGTATGAAGCGGCCGGGACCAACCTTACTCGTACGCTTACAAGAGACGGGTTCCATCGACTAACATGCAACTTGTTGCATAAAGATGGCAAGAGGGTGTCTTTCTCGCCTACTTTAGTTGAATCAGATTTGAAAAAGGCGGACCTTGGAGAAGGTTAAATAACAACTTGTGTATCACCGTTGTGGTTTTGGGTAGGTAAGAATCGTTCTTGCTAGATACCCATAGCAGCCACGTAAAACATGCAACAACAAATTAGAGGACGTCTAATTTGTTTTTGGAGGGTTTGATGCCATGTGATATGGCCAAAGACATGATGATATGTACTTGATGTATGAGATGATCATGTTGTAATAGTTAAATATTGACTTGCATGTTGATGCACGACAACCGGCAGGAGCTATAGGGTTGTCTTTAATTATTTTTCGTTTGGTGATGCTTTACGTTCTTGCTAAGAGGTAGAAATAGTAGTACAAGCATAGTTGGCACGACAACCTCGATGGCAGCACGATGATGGAGATCATGATGATGGAGATCATGGTGTTGTGCCGATAACAATGGAGATCTTGCTGGTGCTTTGAAGATGGAGATATAAAAGGCACAAGTTCATGGCCATATCATGTCACTTATGATTTGCATGTTATGTTCAACCTTTTTATCCACCTTGTTTGCTTAGGACGATGGTAGCATTATAATGTGATCCCTCACTAAAATTTCAAGATAAAGTTGTGTTCTCCCCGAGTGTGCACCATTGTGAAAGTTTGTCGTTTTGAGACAGCACATGATGATTGGGACTCATAGACTCTACGTTCACATACAACAGGTGTAAGACAGTTTTGCACACGCCGAGTACTCGGATTAAACTTGACGACCTTAGCATGTACATACATGGCCTCGAAACACAAGAGACCGAAAGGTCGAACATGAGTCGTATAGTAGATATGATCAACATAGAGATGTTCACCATTGAAGCCAACTCATCTCACGTGATGATCAGACTTGGGTTCGTGGATTTAGATCATGAACCACTCGAATGACCAGAGGGAGGTCAATTTGAGTGGGATTTCTTAAGTAATATGATTAATTGAACTCATTATCATGAACATAGTCAAAATGTCTTTGCAAATTATGTTGGGGATGATTAGCTTGCGTTGTATCTCCCCTGTTTTTGATATTTTCCTAGAGTAAACTGAGTTGAAAGATGATAGTAGCAATTATACGGACTGGGTCCATAAATTGAGGATTGTCCTCATTGCTTCATAGATGGCTTTTGTCCTTAATGCACCTCTCGGTGTGCTACCCCCGAGCGTCATGTGTGGATGTTGCGAACATCTGACATACAAATTTTGATGAGTACGTGATAGTTCAGTGTGTCATGCTTGATGGCTTAGAATTGAGGCAAGACATCTTCAACGTCACGGGACATATGAGATGTTCTAAGAGCAGAAATTAGGATTTCAGGCTCGTGCCCTTGTTGAGAGGTATGAAACCTCCGAAAAGATTCCTTTCGTGCAATGTATGGGAGAAAAACTGAATCATTGAGAATGTGCTTAGATTGTCTGGGTGCTATAGTGGCTTGAATCGAGTGGGAGTTGATCTTTCAAATAAGATAGTGATTAACATAGTTCTCCAAAGGCAGTGCACCAAGCTACTAGAGCTTCGTGATGAACTATAGCATACCATGGATTAACAAGATGATCCTGAATTATTTGTGATGTTTGACACCGCGAAAGTAGAAATCAAGCAGGAGCATCAAGTGTTGATGGTTAGTAAAACCACTAGTTTCAAGAAGGGAAAGGGCAAAAAGGGATACTTCATGAAATGGCAAACAAGTTGCCGCTCAAAAATAATAAACCCAAGGTTGAACCTAAACCCGAGACTAAGTGCTTCTAAAATGAGGGGAACGGTCACTGATGCAGCACTACCCTGGATAATTGGTAGATGAGAAGGCTGGCAAAGTCGACAAATGTATATTAGATATACGTGATATTGATCTATACCTTTCTAGTACTCCTAGTAGCACCGGGGTATTAGATACCTGTTTTGTTGCTAAGTGTTAGTACCTCAAAATTATAGCTACATAATAAAAGGATACTAGCAAGGGAGAGGTGACGATGTGTGTTGGAAGTAATTCCAAGGTTGATGTGATGAAACATCACACACTCCCTCCACCATCAGGATTAGTGTTGAACCTAAATAAATGTTATTTGGTGTTTGCGTTGAGCATGGAGATGATTGGATCGTGTTTATTGCAATACGATTATTCATAAAACAATAATGGTTACTGTGTTACTTGAATAATACCTTCAATGGTCATGCAACTAATATGAATGGTTTATTGAATCTCGATGGTAGTGATACACATGTTCATAATATTCATGCTAAAAAGATACAAAGTAGTAATGATAGTACCACTTACTTGTGGCACTGCCTCTTAAGTCATATTGGTATAAAACATATGAAGAAGCTCCATCGTTATGGATCTTTGGACTCACTCGTTTTTCAATCGTTTGAGACATGCAAACCATGCCTATTGGTGTAAACGCATGAAGAAACTCCATGGAGATGGATCACTTGGACTCACTTGAGACATGAAAATCATGCCGCATGGGCAAGATGAATCAAGACCTCGTTTTCCAGTGATGGAACGAGCAAGTAATTTATTGGAACTAATACATTTTGATGTATGCAGTCAAATGAGTGCTGAGGCACGCAGTGGATATCATTATGTTCTTACTTCACTCATGATTTGAGTATATATAGGTGTATTTTCTTGATGAATCACAAGTATGAAATATTGAAAAGTTCAAGGAATTTCAGGGTGAAGTTGAAGATCGTCATGACAAGAGGATAATATGTCTACGATATGATCGTGGAGCTAAATATATATCTGAGTTGCGAGTTTGGTAAACATTTAAAGACAATGTGAAAATTGTTTCATAACTCATGCCACCTGGGACACCATAGTGTTATGGTGTGTCCAAACGTCATAGCCGCGCCCTATTAGATATCGTGCATACTATGATGTCTCTTATCGAATTACCATTATCGTTTTGGGGTTAGGCATTAGAGACAACCACATTCACTTTAATAGGGCACCCCATAGTTCCGTTTAGATGACATTGTATGAAATATGGTTTGGAGAAATCTAAGTTGTCGTTTCTTTAAGTTTGGGGCTACAATGCTTATGTCAAAAGATTTCAGCCTGATAAGATCGAACCTAAAGTGGATAAATGCATCTTCATAGGATACCCAAAACAGTTGGGTATACTTCCTATCTCAGATCTGAAAGCAAAGTGTTTGTTTCCAGAATTGGTTCCTTTCTCGAGAAAGAGTTTCTCTCAAAAGAATTGAGTGGAAGGATGGTGGAACTTGATGAGGTTTTTGAACCATCACTTCAACCAAAGAGTAGAAGGGTGCAGGAAATTGTTCATGTCGCGCCTACACCAGTTAAAGTGGAAGCTGATGATGGTGATCATGAAGCTTCAGATAAGTTACTACCAAACCTCATAGGTCAACAAGAACACGTACTTCTCCAGAGTGGTACGACAATCCTGTCTTGGAGGTCATGTTGCTGGACAACAATGAACCTAAGAACTATGGAGAAGCGATGGTGGGCCCGGATTCTGACAAATGGCTTTAGGCCATGAAATTCGAGATATGATCCATATATTAAAACAAAGTGTAGACTTTGGAAGAACTACTTGATGGTCATAAGGCTGTTATGTACATATGGATCTTTAAAAGGAAGGCATACAATGATGGTAAATGTCACCATTTAGAAATCTCAACTTGTCGCGAAGAGGTTTTCGACAAGTTCGAGGAGTTGAAACACGATTAGACTTTCTCACTCGTAGCGATGCTAAAGTCTGTTGGAATTATGTTAGAAGTTGCTGCATTTTCGATTATGAAATCTAGCGGATGGTTGTCAAAACATTGTTTCCTTGACAGTTTCCTTGAGGAAAGGTTGTATGTGACACAACCAGAAGGTTTTGTTCATCCTAAGGATGCTAAGAAGTATTTAAGCTCCAGTGATCCTTCTATGGACTGGAGCAAGCATCTCGGAGTTGAATTATACTGTTTGATGTATGATCAAAGCTTTTGGGTTTATAAAAAGTTTGTCACAAACTTGTATTTCCAAGAAAGTGAGTGGGAGCACTATAGAATTTCTCATGAGTATATGTGGTTGACATATTGTTGATGAGAAATGATATAGAATTTCTAGAAAGCATATAAGGTTGTTTGAAAAGTGTTTTTCAAAGGAAAACATGGATTGAGCTACTTGACCATTAAGCATCAAGATCTATAGAGATAGATCAAAATGCTTGATAAAACTTTCAATGAATACATACCTTGACAAAATTTTGAAGGAGTACAAAATAGATCGATCAAAGGAGTTCCTGCATGTGTTGTAAGGTGTGAAATTTGATTAAGACTCAAAGCTCGACCATGGAAGAAGAAAGAGAAAGGACAAAGGTCGTCCCCTATGCCTTAGCCGTAGGCTCTATAGTATGCCATGCTGTGTACCGCATCTAATGTGTGCCTTGCCATGAGTCTGTCAAGGGGTACAAAGAGTGATCCAGAAATGAATCACTAAACAGCGGTAAAAAGTTATCCTTAGTAACAATTGGACTAAGGAATTTTTCTCAATTATGGAGGTGATAAAAGAGTTCTTCGTAAAGGGTTACGTCGATGGAAGCTTCGACACTAATCCGGATAACTCTGAGTAGTAAAACGGATTTGTATACTGGAGCAGCTGTTTGGAATTGTTCCTAGTGATGCAAGGTAGAAGCATCTACAATATGACATAGAGATTTATAAAGTATACATGGATCTGAATGTTTCAGACCCGCTGACTAAAAACCTCTCTCACAAACAAGACATGATCAAACCCCAGAACTGTATGGGTGTTAGAATCATTACAATCACATAGTGATGTGAATTAGATTATTGACTCTAGTGCAAGTGGGAGACTGTTGGAAATATAACGTAGAGGAAATAATAAATTAGTTATTGTTATTATAGTTCATTGTTCATGATAATCGTTTATTATCCATGCCAGAATTGTATTGATTGGAAACACAAATACATGTGTGGATACATAGATAACACACTGTCCCTAGTGCACCTCTAATGGACTACCTCGTTGATTGAAGATGGTAAAGGTTTCCTAACCGTAGACATGAGATGTAATTTGATAACGGGGTCACATTATTAGAAGAATGATGTGGTGAACAAGACCCAAACTATGAACGTAGCATATGATCGTGTCAGTTTATTGCTATTGTTTTTTGCATGTCAAAGTATCTATTCCTATGACCATGAGATAATTTAACTCCCGGACACCGAAGGAATACCTTGTGTGTCTGACACATCACAACGTAACTGAGTGACTATAAAGGTGCCCTACTGGTATCTCTGAAGGTGTATGTTCGGTTGGCATGGATCAAGATTGAGATTTGTCACTTCGTGTGACAGAGAGGTATCTCGGGACCCAATCGATAATACAACATCACAGCAAGTCTTGCAAGCAATGTGACTAAAGAGTTAGTCATGGGATTTTGTATTACAGAATGAGTAAAGAGACTTGCCAGTAATTAGATTGAATTAGGTATAGAGATACCGACGATTGAATCTCGGGCAAGTAACATACCGATGGACAAAGGGAATGGTATACTGGATTAACGGAATCCTTGACATAGAGGTTCGATCGATAAATATCTTCGTAGAATATGTAGGAGCCAATATGGGCATCCAGGTCCTGCTATTGATTAATGACTAGAGATTGTCTTGGTCATCTCTGCATAGTTTTCGAACCCGTAGGGTCTGCCCACTTAAGGTTCGGTGACGTTTCAGTATAGTTGAGTTATGTATGTGGGTGACCAAAGGTTGTTCGGAGTCCCGGATGAGATCCCGGACATCACAAGGAGTTCCGGAATGGTCCAGAGACGAAGATTGATAGATAGGAAGAGGGTAATTGAGCTCCGGAATGGTTTCGGGCATTTTCGGTAGTGTACCCGGAATGACGAATGGGTTCTGGGGGTCCATTGGGAAAGGTCCATCACCCCAGGGGACACATGGGCCTAAGAGGTAGCGCACCAGCCATTAGTGAGCTAGGAAACCAGCCCCAAAGAGCCCTTGGGCCAAGAGGTCGAAGGAGGCCAAGTGGGGAGGGAATCCTACTAGGAATAGGACTCCACCTCCCTTGGTGGAGTAGGATTCCTCCTTTGGGCGAGGGCCAAGGCCCTATGGGAAACCATTGGGTGCCCCAACTACCCCTCCTTCCTCCTATATATAGTGGAGGGGAGAGAGGGAAACAAAACCGTAATCCAAGGCGCAGGCCTCTCTCCCTCACTCGAGTTCGTTCCTCCTCTAGATTGGTTCGGCGGTGCACGTCGAAGCCCTGCCGAATCAACTCCACCACCATCGCCGCCATGCAGTTAGGCAGTCGAAGAACTCAGCTACCTCTCCTCCCCGTCTTGCTGGATCAAGAAGGCAGAGATCGTCATCGAGTTGTACGTGTGCTGAACGCGGAGGTGCCGACCGTTTGACACTAGATCGGGATGGATCATGATGGGATCACGGGACGAATCGTGATGAGATTGCGGGACGGACTGCGATTTGGATCGTGAAGATATTCGACTACATCAACCGCGTTATATACGCTTCCTCTTAGCAATGTACAAGGGTATGTGGATAGAATCTCTCCTCTCGTAGATGGTCATCACCATCGATAGATCTTATGAGTGCGTAGGAATTTTTTTGTTTGACATGCAACGTTCCCCAACAATTTGTAGCTCAGGTGAAAATTGTAATTGCATGTAGTGCCCTTAGTGATTTTGGTGGTTTGAATACTTATAGGTTAAGAGAGTAATGTGTCTGTAAGTGTACACATGCTCTATAAGTCGATGAGTTTGAGTTATACGATGAATATCGACCCCTAAAAACGCATGTCTTCGGCTGAAGACTTCGGACTTACTGTGACGCCCTCGATTTAATCGTGCGCTAATCATACACGCAAATGCGTACGATCAAACCCAAGGACCCACGGGGAGATATCACAACACAACTCTAGACACAAATAAAATAACATCAGCTTCATATTACAAGCCAGGGGCCTCGAGGGCAAGAATACGAAACCTCGATAAACACACGAGTCAGCGGAAGCAACAAATATCTGAGTACAGACATAAAACATGGGGTGCCTTAGAGAAGGCTAGCACAAAAGATACAACGATCGAACGAGGCGAGGCCTCCTGCCTGGGAACCTCCTAACTACTCCTGATCATCAGCGGCCTCCACGTAGTAGTAGGCACCGTCGGGGTAGCAGTCGTCGGCGGTGGGGTCCTCCATCTCCTGGGCTCCATCATCTGGTCGCAGCAACGGATCAAGGGAACAAGGGGGAGCAAAGCAGCGGTGAGTACTCATCCAAAGTACGCGCAAGTCTTACATCAGAACTATTCTAACTATGCATCAGTATCAAAGAAGGGGGGGTGTATATGTGGACTGACTGCAGCAATGCGAGAATAGAGGGAGAAGGCCTAGTCCTATCGAAGACTAGCATCTTCAGGGTCTTGCAGCAATAGACGAGAGTAGAACAGGGGTAAAACATAATAGTCATATTGTTGCAGCAATATTAAAGTGAGGTCACGCCTAACGATCCTCCCTCGACTCCCTGCGAGGAAGCAATCCCGAGGCAAACTAAATCCAGTTAAGTAACAATTGTAGTTGTATAAGATCGGGGCACAACTCCAAGTCGTCCTGTAACCGTGGACACGGCTATCCGAATAGTTAATTTTCATCCCTGCAGGGGTGTACCACATGTCCCATCACGCTCGATAACACTCTGGCCGGACATACTTTTCTGGGTCTTGCCCGGCCTCGGAATATCGACACGTCGCAGCCCCACCTAAGACTAATCAGAGAGGCCAACCCGCCGGTCTAAATCCTAAGCACAAAGGGTTCGTGGGCCCAGTTCCCCTTCACGCTCCTGCACGTGGCGTGGGCGGCCGACGTCAGTCCTAGCATCCCTTAATCACAAGCGCGATGCATCTCGGGACCACTCGGGCGCGCGCCGCTACATTGCTGGCATCTGAAAAGTTTCGGCTGATACCGCGACGCCGAGTACCCATAATTCTTCCCGCGTAGCCGGTTAGTGCGAAAAGTTCTCCGACCAACCCAGATCAAATACCCAAATCCATTAGCATTTTAATTAGGCCAACAACACAGTCTCGCGGGAATCCACCCGTCCTACAACTAATCACCCATAATCCCAGTAACATGGTCGAGTAACTGTGTGGTCGTAACATCGGGGGGAATCCGAGGTATCACCCTCATTGGATTCCGAACGATGTACCCGTCAAGGTGGGCTTAGAGGAATCACCCTCGAGGGTCCCACACTCGCGGGGTTGCACGACAGAGGCGTCATCGGGAATGGTGAAAGAGGAATCACCCTCGATAACCACGACCGACTAGCTATACTACAGAGATATCATCAGGAGTACTTAGCGAGGTGTCACCCTCGGTACCCGATAGTATCCCTGTAGCGTCGTACAACGAAGGGGGTGAACGTGCTGTGTCGGGTCTGGCTCATCGATCAGAGATCGAGATTTGAAAACAAGCGGGGCAACTGATCTACGGGGTCAGAGGGGATGACTGCTCCACCTATACTAAGCATATTTAAAGTACAGGACTGAAAGTAGCAGTTCATCAAAAACAGGCTATGCATCAGATATAAGAGCTAACTACAAGAGTAGCAAAATACTAATGCAAGCAGTAGGAAGAAAGACATAGGCGATATAGGAATGATCAAGGGGAGTTTGCTTGCCTTGCTTCTCTGCGGCAAAGGACTGATCGGCAGGGTCGTAGATGTACCCGGCAGAGTAGCGTCAGTCTCGGGTTCTACCGGTAAGAAGAGGGGGAAGAAACAATAAATAATAGCACCGATGCAACACAAAGAACGACATGGAAAGATGCAGGCTAGACATGAGCTACCGCAGCAACATCCGTCATAGACGGGTGGGAAGAATATCTGACGATATTTTCCGGGTCTCGGGCTACTACCGGTTATACTGGAAACGATGGAAAAGTTCCATGTTTGCTATGCTAGGGACGCGTGACAGACGAACGGGCCGTGTATCCGGGTTCGTCTCGTTTTGCTGATCATCTTTCATGTTGAAAATATTTTGATCTGACTTACGGATTATTTAATATTAATTTTCAAAGTTTTATTAATTATTTAGGAATTAAAAACATATTTAAATGATTTAATAAAATCCTATTATGACATCATCGCGATGTCATGCTGACATCAACATTTGACTGGTCAACTGACCAGCGGGTCCCGAACGTCATAGGCACAAGTTTTATTTAAGATTAATTATTAATTAATCAGATTAATTTAGCGGGGGACCCACGTGTCATACTCTAATTATGTTAATTAATTATTCTAATTAATATATCTATTTATTTATTTAATAAAAACATTATTTTTATTTTTATTTTAACTATTGCGTGGGGCCTCCCTGTCATAGACAGCGGGTGCGTTGGCCCCACCTGTAAGTGACCTAAGGCCATTTACTCACTCATACAAATGTCGTATTCCTCTAAATATCCATATACGCAAATACATACATCGCATCTCATACATACATACATACATACGCATCTAATACATCATTTGCTTTTATTTCTTTTCTCCCAAAACTCTCATCTCCCTCTGTGTTAACACAGAAACAGAGAACTCTCTCTGCTCCAACTCAACCTAGAAGAACACAAACTTCACTCCTTCCTACCGGAGTCTACCGTCGACGGATCGAGGTCCCGTTTGCCGGAACGGAACCGGGACGGCGAGGAGAACGTCATGGTGGGAGGAGCCCGAGGAGGGGCTCACCGACATTGACGAGACGGCCCGATGAAGCCGGAGTTCGCGCGAAGGTGAAGGTGATGACGGTGACGCGGTTCCGGTGAAGACGGGCGTGCCGGCGAGGAGGAGCCGACCGGAGGTTCGCCGAGAGGGGCCCCGGTGAGGAGGGGCCCCTGGAGATGGAGCCGCTGACGGGGAGGGGAGACCACCGTAGAGAGGGCCGCCGGAGATGGACCTCCCGGAAGGGGCCGGCCGACGAGATGGGGAGGGCCGAGGCCCCTGCCGGCGGGTGGAGGCCGAGGGGGGGGGGGAACTCGCCGGCGGAGAGAGGGGAAGGGCCGCCGGGGGAGGAGGAGATCATGAGGTGGGGGGCCGCCGGGGGAGGAGGGTCGGTGGAGGGAGGCCGTGGGGGGCTGTCGGCGGGAGGAGGAGAGGCCGCCGGCCAAGGAGGAGGCAGGAGGAGGGATCTGGGGCGACGGGAGAGGAGGGCTCGTGGGAGGGAGATGGGGCGAGGGTCACGGGAGAGATGGGGAGGGGCCTGGCGTCGTGGGAGAGAGTCACGGGATGGGGTTCTCTCGTGGGCAGGGAGTGTTGGTGGGGGTGGGGGGAGAGGACCGAGAGAGGGGGGGGAGGTGGCGCTGTCGTGGGGGTGGGGCCCCCCCACGAGGGGGAGGCTGGCGGCGGCGTGGGAGGCGAGTGGGGGGGTGGCGGCGCTCAGGAGGGGAGGGGAGTAGCGAGAGGGGGTGGGATTGCTCGCCAGGGGGCTCTAGGGTTTGGCCGGTTGGGCCCCTTGGCCCAGCCAGGCCATGGGGTGGGGGTTGTTTCTTTTTGTTTTTGTTTTTTTTGTTTTTTTGTTTCGATTTGTTTTATTTTGCCTTGTTTATTATTTCTTTCTTTCATTATTTATTTTTCTAACTGATTTTTCTTTTTAAACACTTTCTTTTATTATACTTTATTTTAGAATTTATTATATATACTTTTAATTTTCTCTTTCATATACATATTCCTTTAAATATTTATAATGAACTTATAAAATACTTTTCTTTTGTTTTCAAATTTGGAATCCGGACAAACTCGAATCAACGCGGGTCTGAGATGGGAATTCGATGACGTGACATCATTACCGGTTGATCACTGTAGCTTAATTACAATAATTACTGTTGCAAAAGTCGAGGATGTCACAATTCTCCCCTACTAACAAGAATCCTCGTCCCGAGAATTAAGAGGTAGAGGGAAAGAGCCCAGGGTATTCATCACGAAGATGATCCTCGCGATCCCAAGTGGCTTCATCTTCAGAGTGATTTGACCACTGCACCTTAAGGAACTTGGTGACCTTGCGACGAGTCTTACGTTCAGCTTGGTCGAGAATGCGGACCGGATGCTCTTTATAAGAGAGGTCTTGTTGTAGCTCAAGCATATCGTGATCCACTGCTCGAATAGGGTCCTTGAAGCAGCGACGGAGTTGAGAAACATGGAAGACATCGTGAACCTGGGAAAGGTTCACCGGCAGTTCCAATGGATAAGCCACTCTTCCACGCCTTTCGAGAATAGTGAAAGGACCAATATAACGAGGAGCTAACTTGCCCTTGATTCCGAAACGGTGAGCACCTCTCATTGGTGTGACACGAAGATACGCCTTTTCGCCAGGTTGATAGACCATATCTTGATGATGACGGTCATACTGACTCTTCTGACGAGACTGAGCAGCCTTCAGATTCTCATGAATAATGCGGACTTGATCTTCGGCATGTTGAATAATATACGGACCGAAGAGTGATCGTTCCCCAGTTTCTGACCAATTCAGAGGAGTTCGACACCTTCGCCCATACAATACTTCGAAAGGGGCCATCTTCAGACTAGCTTGATAGCTATTGTTGTAAGAGAACTCGGCATACGGGAGAGATTCCTCCCATTTCTTACCGAAAGAAATGACACAAGCTCGAAGCATGTCCTCGAGAATTTGGTTGACTCGTTCAACTTGTCCCTGGGATTGAGGATGAAACGACGTGCTGAAGGACAGATGAGTCCCCATAGCCTTCTGAAAACTTTCCCAGAATTTTGAAGTGAACAAGCTGCCACGGTCCGAACTGATTACCAACGGAATACCGTGAAGTGAAACAACTCTTGACATATAAAGATCTGCCAGCTGACTAGCATTAATCGTTTCTTTGACGGCCAGGAAATGTGCAACTTTGGACAGTCGATCAATGACGACAAGAATAGCATCATTACCTTTCTGAGATCTGGGAAAACTAGTGACGAAGTCCATTTCAACGTGGTCCCATTTCCACTCGGGAATAGAGATAGGCTGCAGTGTTCCAGCAGGCCTTTGGTGTTCTGCTTTGATACGCCGGCATATATCACATTCTGCCACATAGCGTGCAATGTCTTGTTTCATATTGGGCCACCAGAATCTTTGCCGGATGTCTTGGTACATCTTGGTACTACCCGGGTGAATAGACAATGGTGTGTCATGAGCTTCTTCCATCACCTTCCCAGTCATCCTGAGATTTTCCTTCTTATTTGGGACGAATAGGCGACCCTTGAAATACAAGGCGCCACCTTCATCAACAGTGAAAAAGGAGGGTTTACCCTTCGCAATATAGCTCTTAATCCTGTCGACATCATCGTCAAAGTCTTGTAGATTCTTTATGGAGCTCACAAGATCTGGTTCAACCACTAGGTTACTGAGGGAACCCTGATTAACAACACGAAGGTTCATCCTTTGAAACTCTTCAGGAGGGGGAACAAGGTAACCCTGAGGAACAATGTGGAGGTTCAGCTTACGGAATTCCTCTTGCAGACGATCATGAACCTGATGAACCTGGAGGTGGTTGCAGTATGACTTGCGACTTAAGGCATCAGCCATTACGTTAGCCTTGCCAGGGGTATATGATATACTACAGTCAAAATCTGCTATACGCTCCATCCATCTTTGTTGGCGCAGGTTCAACTCCGATTGATTGAACAAGTACTTCAGACTTTGATGGTCGGTGTAGAGTTCACAGCGATTACCAACAAGGTATTGTCGCCATTCCTTGAATGCATGAATAACTGCGGCAAGCTCGAGATCATGAACTGGGTAGTTCTCTTCATGAGCACGCAGTTGACGTGAAGCATAAGCGATCACCTTGCGATCCTGCATTAGGACACAACCTATTCCTTGACGAGAAGGATCACAGTATATGACGAAGTCCCTTTTCGTATCTGGAGGAGCAAGTACTGGAGCGGACGTCAGTTTGTCCTTGAGCGCCTGGAAACTTTCCTGGCATTTATTAGTCCATTCATACTTAACACCTTTGTGAAGCAGGTTGGTTAAGGGCTTCGCAATCTTGGAGAAGTTCTCGACGAATCGACGGCAATAGCTGGCGAGTCCGAGAAAACTTATGACTTGCTTGACATTCTTCGGGGGAGTCCAGTCAAGAATAGCTTGAATTTGTTCAGGGTTGACCGCAATACCATCCTTGGAAATCACATGACCAAGGTAAGTCACTTCGTCTAGCCAGAACTCACATTTGGAATACTTCGCATAGAGTTTATGCTCCCGAAGCTTATCCAGTACAAGACGAAGATGCTCAGCATGCTCTTCTTTGTTCTTCGAAAACACCAGAATATCATCCAGATATACCACGACA
This sequence comes from Hordeum vulgare subsp. vulgare, assembly GCF_904849725.1. Taxonomy (NCBI): domain Eukaryota; kingdom Viridiplantae; phylum Streptophyta; class Magnoliopsida; order Poales; family Poaceae; genus Hordeum; species Hordeum vulgare. Next base: position 366,151,777 of record NC_058523.1, read on the forward strand.
AATTTGTCGAGGTAGTCCATGAATATATAATTCATCAATCGAGAGAAGGTTGCCGGTGCATTGGTTAAGCCGAAGGACATGACGGTGTACTCGTATGATCCATATCGAGTAACAAAGGCGGTCTTTGGAATATCCTCCTTGCGAACACGGATCTGGTGGTATCCCAATCTCAAGTCGAGCTTAGAGAAGACGGTGGAACCAGCAAGTTGATCATACAAATCATTTATCCGAGGGAGAGGATATTTGTTTTGAATAGTGGCCTGGTTGATAGGACGATAGTCTTGAACCAATCGATTTGTCCCATCCTTATTCTTAACAAAGAGAGAAGGTGCTCCCCAAGCAGAGGAACTCGGACGGATGAACCCCAGACGAAGCGAGTTGTCAATTTCTTGCTTAAGTTCAAGGAGTTCATGTGGTGGCATTTTATAAGGACGCTTGGCAATAGGAGTGGTACCGGGTACCAAGTCAATGACAAACTCGACAGCTCGAGCAGGGGGAATCCCCGGAAGTTCTTCTGGAAAGACATCTTGGAATTCTCGGACCACTGGTATGTTTTCAATGCCTTCCAGAGGCGACGCATTTAATGCATTCAAAGCATACAGTCGTGCCTCAGCATTACGGACGAGATGCGCATGGTAGCTTACTAGTTCATCTGAAGGGTGTAGGAGGTGGGCGGTCTTGGTGGCACAAACGATCGATGCCGTATGAGCTTTCAACCAGTCCATCCCCAATATGAGATCAATGTTGGATGACTTTAGTAGGATGGGGTTGGCAAGGAATTCTAATCCTTCAATTTCAACTGGAACATGGGGGCAAACCACAGAGGTTCGGCATTCGCCCCCAGGGGTGTTTACCACTATCGGGATGTTCATCTCTTCGCTCCTAATGTCATGCATGTATGCAAAAATTTCCGACATAAAGGAATGCGATGCTCCTGTATCTAACAATACAGAAGAAGGTACTGAGTTAACGAGAAGTGTACCCATCACGGTAGCAGGCTGGTCTTGAGCTTGACCCATATCAATGTTGTTGGCCTGACCACGAACATAAGCAGGCTTAGTGTTGAAGTTGCGGTTCTGGTTGTTGCCACGGCCAGTTGCGGGAAGTGCCAGCTGATTCAGATTCTGCATGCAGTCTCTAGCACGGTGACCTGGACGGACACACTTGAAGCACAGCCCGTCCTCAGGACAGGAAGGAGGAACTCGAGGCGGTGGATCTGGGAGCCTTGGCTGCCTAGGTGGTGGAGGAGGCAGGCGAGGTGCAGCATAGGACGGCCTCGGAGTAGGAGCAGGTGCATGGTACATGTTGTTGGGAATCCAGATCTTCTGCTTCTGTGCAGATGAGCCCGAAGATGAGCCCATGTCACGGTTGCGCTTGCTGCTATCTTTGTATTCCTGCAAACCAGTCTCAACCTGAATAGCCTTGTTCACGAGGGTGGCGAAATCAGCATAGTCCTGAACGAGGAGTGTCAGCTTGATATCAGGGTGGAGGCCTTCACGGAACTTCTCCTGCCTGCGTGCATCAGTCGCAATGTCTTCTTCAGCATAGCGAGATAATTCCAGAAATTCCCGCTGATAAGCATCCACAGTCTTGTTGCCCTGGACCAAGTTGTGGAACTCACGCTTCTTCCGGTCCATGATTCCCTGGGGAATGTATCGAGCACGGAAAGCAGCCTTGAACTCTGCCCAAGTGATGATAGTTCCATCGGGCTGAGAGCGCCTGTGGCTGTCCCACCATTGAGCAGCGAGACCCTTCAGAAAGTAGCCGGCAAAGTTGACATAGCTCGCCAGGGGCACATTGGCAGACTCCAGCTCATAGGAAATGTCACGGAGCCAGTCATCAGCATCAAGAGGCTGAGTTGAGCTGTGGTAGATCGCAGGGTTGAGACGACAGAAGTCTTGAAGTGTCACGCCTTGTGGTTGGTTCATGTTCGGCCTTTGGAACTGATCCATGAGCCCTTGCATAAACTGGCGGTTCAGCTCAAACTGTTGGATCATCCCCGCCATATACTCAGGAGGCGTGGGTGGTGCATCGTTGCAGGGCCACGCGGGCGGCCAGCTGGTCTAACCATCCTGTTAAATATTTAGCAGGGGTAGTTTAGCTTAATGTAATTGAAAAGGCATCGCACGCATTCATGAAGTAATCAAGCATAACGACAGGGAAATGCGATAGATACTCCATAATAGTTGAGTTCGACATACAGACCCATACATAAGTACGATTACAGACTAACGATTACAAATTCGAAATTTGGCGATAGCCCGGACGCATTAGACGATACCCTGGACTCACTAGGCGGCGCGCAGGCACGCGGTGGAAGAGTACCACAACAAGATGTAGCGATAAGGCTACATCAACGTCGGAGAGGACGATCGAATCCTGGTAGCTGGCGGTGATAGAAGGTAGGGACAAGACCCTGTGTCCCGTTGTGACTCTGGTGAGGGTACCGCATCCAGTCGAGCAGCTGAGGTCCACTCGAGAGCTGGTGGTAGCTCTGTCCTGCTCGGCTCGCGGATGCGCATAGGTGGAACCCTCGGACAGTGTGATGGCTGCAGCTCTGTCAACGCGTTGTAAAGACGAGCGCGCGTAGCATACAGCTCCACAGTCAGAGCTCAGAAAGCACGATCCATTGCCTCAGTGTACTGCACCAGAATCCGCGCGTCGTAGCGACGCGTCACGTAGGGGGCGCAGACAGCGACGTAGGAACGGTCGTTGCGCTCCCGAACGTCAGAAGCGTAGGCAGTGAGATCAGACCCAGTCTCATCCCCAGCAGGAGCATGCGGGATGTATCTGAAAGGGCTCTCCTCCAGGTGAGGGTACGCTCCACGGAGACGGGTGATGGCGATGTAGGCCGCATCATGGACGGCCATCTTGACCGACACTCCAATACCACAGAACATGTGGCGCTCGAGGGTCTCGCCGCCCCTCTAGTCGAAGATGCGAACCTCAGCCTGGTACTGGTACTGGTTGTACTCGCGGAAATCCTAGAACACAGTGTACTCGGGGTACCAGCGATATCCCAGCCTGGTCAGGAGATCGACCAAAATGGCCGGGAACCCAGTCGTCTCAGTGGCCTGTGTCAGGCGCACGTGCTGTCTTGCGGGACGCATGTGAAAATAAGATTGACGGATGTCAATGACAGTGTGTGTAATACATATTCAGGAGAAAAAGAGTAGATAGTCCAGCGCTCCGTATTGATGTGATTCGAGAACCTAATGTTAGAGTTAGTAAAATCTTTGACCCGAAAGAGAAGAGAAAGTAGTGCCCAGAGTACAGGAAAGGAGTAAAAGATACTAATACCACCCAATTGAGATGTGGGCCCGTAAACCACAACATCAGTGTTAGTAAAGTTTTTTTTTCGAACACTAGACTCAACTTCGGCCAAGGAATTGGAAAGGGGGCTACCTACAGGCAGTTGTCTCTGATACCAACTTGTGACGCCCTCGATTTAATCGTACGCTAATCATACACGCAAATGCGTACGATCAAACCCACGAGGGCGAGGGGCCTCGAGGGCTAGAATACGAAAGCTCGATAAACACACGAGTCAGCGGAAGCAACAAATATCTGAGTACAGACATAAAACATGGGGTGCCTTAGAGAAGGCTAGCACAAAAGATACAACGATCGAACGAGGCGAGGCCTCCTGCCTGGGAACCTCCTAACTACTCCTGATCATCAGCGGCCTCCACGTAGTAGTAGGCACCGTCGGGGTAGCAGTCGTCGGCGGTGGGGTCCTCCATCTCCTGGGCTCCATCACCTGGTCGCAGCAACGGATCAAGGGAACAAGGGGGAGCAAAGCAGCGGTGAGTACTCATCCAAAGTACTCGCAAGTCATTCATCAGAACTATTCTACCTATGCATCAGTATCAAAGAAGGGGGGTGTATATGTGGACTGACTGCAGCAATGCGAGAATAGAGGGAGAAGGCCTAGTCCTATCGAAGACTAGCATCTTCAGGGTCTTGCAGCAATAGACGAGAGTAGAACAGGGGTAAAACATAATAGTCATATTGTTGCAGCAATATTAAAGTGAGGTCACGCCTAACGATCCTCCCTCGACTCCCTGCGAGGAAGCAATCCCGAGGCAAACTAAATCTAGTTAAGTAACAATTGTAGTTGTATAAGATCGGGGCACAACTCCAAGTCGTCCTGTAACCATGGACACGGCTATCCGAATAGTTAATTTTCATCCCTGCAGGGGTGTACCACATGTCCCGTCACGCTCGATAACACTCTGGCCGGACATACTTTTCTGGGTCCTGCCCGACCTCGGAATATCGACACGTCGCAGCCCCACCTAAGACTAATCAGAGAGGCCAGCCCGCCGGTCTAAATCCTAAGCACAAAGGGTTCGTGGGCCCAGTTCCCCTTCACGCTCCTGCACGTGGCATGGGCGGCCGACGTCAGTCCTAGCATCCCTTAATCACAAGCGCGATGCATCTCGGGACCACTCGGGCGCGCGCCGCTACATTGCTTCGGCTGATACCGCGACGCCGAGTACCCATAACTCTTCCCGCGTAGCCGGTTAATGCGAAAAGTTCTCCGACCAACCCAGATCAAATACCAAAATCCATTAGCATTTTAATTAGGCCAACAACACAGTCTCACGGGAATCCTCCCGTCTTACAACTAATCACCCATAGTCCCAGTAACATGGTCGAGTAACTGTGTGGTCGTAACATCGGGGGGGAATCCGAGGTATCACCCTCATTGGATTCCGAACGATGTACCCGTCAAGGTGGGCTTAGAGGAATCACCCTCGAGGGTCCCACACTCGCGGGGTTGCACGACAGAGGCGTGATCGGGAATGGTGAAAGAGGAATCACCCTCGATAACCACGACCGACTAGCTATACTACAGAGATATCATCAGGAGTACTTAGCAGTTCATCAAAAACAGGCTATGCATCAGATATAGGAGTTAACTACAACAGTAGCAAAATACTAATGCAAGCAGTAGGAAGAAAGACATAGGCGATATAGGAATGATCAAGGTGAGTTTGCTTGCCTTGCTGCTCTGCGGCAAAGGACTGATCGGCAGGGTCGTAGATGTACCCGGCAGCAGCGTCAGTCTCGGGGTCTACCGGTAAGAAGAGGGGGAAGAAACAATAAATAATAGCACCGATGCAACACAAAGCACGACATGGAAAGATGCAGGCTAGACATGAGCTAACGCAGCAACATCCGTCATAGACGGGTCGGAAGAATATCTAACGATATTTTTCGGGTCTCGGGCTACTACCGGTTATACTGGAAACGATGGAAAAGTTCTATGTTTGCTATGCTAGGGACGCGTGACAGACGAACGGGCCGTGTATCCGGGTTCGTCTCGTTTTGGTGATCATCTTTCATGTTGAAAATATTTTGATCTGACTTATGGATTATTTAATACTAGTTTTCAAAGTTTTATTAATTACTTAGGAATTAAAAACAGATTTAAATGATTTAATAAAATCCTATTATGACATCATCGCGATGTCATGCTGACATCAACATTTGACTGGTCAACTGACCAGCGGGTCCCGAACGTCATAGGCACAAGTTTTATTTAAGATTAATTATTAATTAATCAGATTAATTTAGTGGGGGACCCACGTGTCATACTCTAATTATGTTAATTAATTATTCTAATTAATATATCTATTTATTCATTTAATAAAAACATTATTTTTATTTTTATTTTAACTATCGTGTGGGGCCTCCCTGTCATAGACAGCGGGTGCGTTGGCCCCACCGGTAAGTGACCTAAGGCCATTTACTCATTTTATTAATCACAAATACATAACCATACAAATGTCGTATTCCTCTAAATATCCATATACGCAAATACATACATCGCATCTCATACATACATACATACATACGCATCTAATACATCATTTGCTTTTATTTCTTTTCTCTCAAAACTCTCATCTCCCTCTCTGTTAACACACAGACAGAGAACTCTCTCTGCTCCAACCCAACCTAGAAGAACACAAACTTCAATCCTTCCTACCGGAGTCTACCGTCGACGGATCGAGGTCCCGTTTGCTGGAACGGAACCGGGACGGCGAGGAGAACGTCATGGTGGGAGGAGCCCGAGGAGGGGCTCACCGACGGTGACGAGACGACCCGATGAAGCCGGAGTTCGCACGAAGGTGAAGGTGACGACGGTGACGCGGTTCCGGTGAAGACGGGCGTGCCGACGAGGAGGAGCCGGCCGGAGGTTCGCCGAGAGGGGCCCCGGTGAGGAGGGGCCCCCGGAGATGGAGCCGCCGACGGGGAGGGGCGACCACCGTAGAGAGGGCCGCCGGAGATGGACCTCCCGGAAGGGGCCGGCCGACGAGATGGGGAGGGCCGAGACCCCTGCCGGCGGGTGGAGGCCGAGGAGGGGGGGAACTCGCCGGCGGAGAGAGGGGAGGGGGCGCCGGGGGAGGAGGAGGTCGTGAGCTGGGGGGGCGCCGGGGGAGGAGGGTCGGTGGAGGGAGGCCGTGGGGGGGGGGGGGCTGCCGGCGAGAGGAGGAGAGGCCGCCGGCCAGGGAGGAGGCAGGAGGAGGGATCTGGGGCGACGGGAGAGCAGGGCTCGTGGGAGGGAGATGGGGCGAGGGTCACGGGAGAGATGGGGAGGGGCCTGGCGTCGTGGGAGAGAGTCACGGGATGGGGTTCTCTCGTGGGCAGGGAGTGTCGGTGGGGGTGGGGGAGAGGACCGAGAGAGGGGGGGAGGTGGCGCTGTCGTGGGGGTGGGGCCCCCCCACGAGGGGGAGGCTGGCGGCGGCGTGGGAGGCGAATGGGGGGGTGGCTGCGCTCAGGAGGGGAGGGAGTAACGAGGGGGGGTGGGATTGCTCGCCAGGGGGCTCTAGGGTTTGGCCGGTTGGGCCTCTTGGCCCAGCCAGGCCACGGGGTGGGGGTTGTTTTTTTTTTTGTTTTTTTGTTGTTGTTTTGTTTTATTTTGCCTTTTTTATTATTTCTTTCTTTCATTATTTATTTTTCTAACTGATTTTTCTTTTTAAACACTTTCTTTTATTATACTTTCTTTTACAATTTATTATAAATACTTTTAATTTTCTCTTTCATATACATATTCCTTTAAATATTTATAATGAACTTATAAAATACTTTTCTTTTGTTTTCAAATTTGGAATCCGGACAAACTCGAATCAACGCGGGTCTGAGATGGGAATTCGATGACGTGACATCATTACCGGTTGATCACTGTAGCTTAATTACAATAATTACTATTGCAGAAGTCGAGGATGTCACACTTACCTTGAAGAATTTGATCGCAAAGAAATAGCGATGAAAGTGATACTCCTCATGAAGATATTGAAGATGAGGAATTCGGTGGTTCCTGAAAAAAAACTGTGTGATGACTTTGAAGCGTGAAGATTTACTCTTTCTGTTTCATTTTCTTTATTCTTGAGTCATAGGAACACCATAGTGTTAAAGGGGTCGAAGTAATACTACGGAATGGATTTCCTCATGATGCTCAACCCAAGCCTAAACCTACCAAAGCCTCAAAGTGAGGAATATGAGAGACATGAGGACTTTCACTGTTTAAAGTTCCGACCGTTGCCACGACATGCACCACCTCAGTGATCTTATCCACCCAACGATCACATTATTTAAAGGCATTTATGTCAAATCATGTCAGGATGCTACCAAGCTATAAATAGCCGCCCCACAACCACTAGTTGGTTGGCTGCTCTGAGAGAAACTGACACTTGTCATTTAGAGCAACCCAAATTCCTCAGAGTCTTCGAGAGAAAATCATCAAGTGAGGAAATACCCCAAACGCCAAACCCCAAACCGAAAACCAAGTGATTGCGCATCATTGAATAATTTGTTCATGTGTGGAACTGAAGCCTTTTACCTTTGAGGACTGTGCATCCTCCAGACGGTTAGGCGTCATGGTCTAGAGCATCGAGTAGTCAATTGTCGATCGCCGGGTGACCGAGTTTGTGAGGGTTTGGAAGTCTACCCTGAAGACTTACCATGAGTGTTGGGCGAGGACTGTGTGTCCTAAGCTCAAGGATAATACGGTAGGGATTGTGTGCCCCAGGACTGTGTGTCCTTTGGTTTCAATACCAAGCCACTGCAAACCAGACGTACAACTGTCACAACAGTTGGAACTGGGTCATCAACAACTGTCTTCATCGTGATACGGGTTCTATTTGTTCAACTCTTTCATTTTCTAAGAATTGTATGTTCAAGACTTTCATCTGTGTTGTTTGAAGAATTTTGTCTGAAGACTTTCTCTGAATTTCCTCAACCTCAAATTCTTCATTCGAATTAATCTTCTCCTGCGTTTTGTGTACCTGCGTATTGTGCAAAAGAATTCTCATAATCTTCACCAAGTAATCTGCTGTAGTAGTCTTTGCACTTTTGATCCTGCGCTATTTCCGCTGCACGTAATTCATCATTGAGGAATTTCCTCACAAGGAATTTCCTCAGCGATAAAATTCAAAAAATCGCCCATTCACTCCCCCTCTAGTTGATATAACACACTTTCAATTCGTATCACAGCAAGGTACTCCCTTGTTGTGTGTGATTTTGGTTTAACCACCTGGAGTTCTAGTTATGTCGATTGCAGTTATGATCAAGGTTACTGCAGGATGTCCTACCTTCGAAGGAAAGCACTTTGCCTACAGGAAGAGCAAGATGAAAATGCATCTTCACACTATTGACAATGATCTCTAGTGCATTGTGGAACATGGTATTCCCTCCATCACTGCAAATATCTCTTCCTCTGATGTGAAGAAATTCAAGCAACTTGATTCTCAAGCGAAGAATACCATCTGTGGCCATCTGAGCAAAGGTCAGTATGGCAGAGTGAGTGCTTTGGACACAACTAAGCTTATTTGGGATAGGTTGTCCAAAGTCAATGAAGGAATTTCAACTCAATGTGACTCTCGTGTTGATGCTCTTCGCAATCTGTTCAATCGCTTCAAGAGGCCTGAAAATGGAAGCTGCCAAGATACCTTTGATCGCCTCACTGACATCTCAAATGAACTGCAAGCACTGGGAGCTCGAGACATCACTCACCATGAAGTTGTGAAGAAACTGCTAAGATCTCTTGATCCATCATTTGATACACTCGTTCTGATGATTCAAGAAAGAGGAGACTATAAGGTGCTTGACCCTGTTGATTAACTTGAAAGACTCAATACTCATGAATTCCAACAGGAAGAAAAGAGCGATCTATATGGACCAAGGCTACTCAAGACCTCGTGCGCTGAAGGCAAAAGCAATCTCCTTATCTAAAGAAGAAGACTCAGATTGCAGCATTGGTGACCCTGAAGAACTTGGACAGGAGCTTGCAATGCTCGTGAGGAAATTCCAGAAGTTTACAAGGCATGGCCAGTTTGGTAAATCTTCAAGAAGAGATATGAGGAAATCAGAATCTTCATCTGAGGACTTCAAGAAAAGAACTTGCCACAAATGCAAGAAATTTGGTCACTATATTGCTGATTGTCCTCGCTGGGTGACGGAACCAAAGAAGAATAAATACAAGGATGAAAGTTCTGATGACTCGAAGAAAAAGAAGAAATCTTCAAAATCCTCATGCTCAAAGTCCTCATCGCACAAGAAGACTAGTTTCAGAATGGCTCGGGCACTCATTGGCAAGGAAATGGATTTTAAGGAAGAATCTGAGGAATGTGATGAAGAGGAAGGTTCTTTAAAAGACTCAGAGTCTGGTGTGGCAAGTCCTGCACTGGTACCACATTCGTAAGCAAGTCATTCTTCAACCTTGAAGAAAATGACAATGCTACCTACACTGATGACTATGCTAATGACTTCGCTCCAACCTATTGCTTCATTGCAAATGGTTCAAAGGTACCGAATGACACTTCCTTCTCTAATTCAAATGACTATGAACCTGATGATTATAAAAAACCCACTTACAGTAAACTTGCCAATAGTACAACCAAACAACAAAGTGCCATTGAAAAGCTTGAAAAACTACTAGACAAAAGCGATGATCTGTTGAATGATGAAATGAATCGTACTCAAATCCTCACTGAAGATGTGAATAGTCTTCAATCTAGATTTGATAGTCTTCAAGATCATTATGACACACTCTTGGCTAATCATGAGAAACATTCCTATGAAATTCTTCAAAGGAAACTTGACCTTGAGAAGTTGAAGATGTCTCATGATGATCTTCAAATGGAAAACGATTCATTGCTTGCTAAACTGATCAGTGCCACTCAGGTTGAATTCACTCCACCATCTCTCAAATGCATCGAGCGTGAAACTATCAATTCTTCACCAGAATCATCAAATGCTTCCATCGCTACAAATTCTTCAACTGCTCTTGTGGTATCAAATTCCTCATTTGAGGAAACCACAAATGCTACTAATGAAAATGCAGGGCTGAAGGAATAGTATGTGACAGGCATATACAAAATTCTCAAAGGTCATCAAACCCTTTGCGGTGTTCTCAAACAACAGATCTTGAACATGAACCCGAGGAAAGAAGGAATTGCCTTCAAGAGGAAATTGAATGCTGATGGATCATACTGGAAACCTGAGCAGTATCCCAAAACCTCATGGGTTGCTGCTAAAGGTTGTCCCGTCGATCCATACACTCTAACAGCCTTTTGATGTGAATTATCCTATTCCTTAGATGAGTCAATTGACTCCAACTATAAACTATTCAAAAATCAATCTGTTGAAGTATTTGCTCGATATGTTGGAACTAACTACAGGAATGGACCACACCTCAGGAAAATATGGGTCCCCAAAAGTTCCCTGGAAAATCTTCAGGTGAATGTCCTCATGACAACACCTGTGAAGAACGTGAACCCCAGATCAAATTCCTCAGGTGTACCTAAGTCTTCAGAGGATCAAAATCCTCAAATGGTCAACACTATACTCTTACTCATGCTAATGCTTCTGATATGCAGGGAAATTACAAGGGATATGAATATGAGCATTGTTCCTCAAATCATTATGTTCATAAATCCTCAAAGAACTTCTCTGCCTATTCATTTGAGTACTCTAATCCCCCTACTTTGAAATGAAGTGCATTAGCTTCGATGCCTCCTTTCTCATATGGTGCTCGCCGGATGATGAACTCTTTCCCGCCCCTTCACATGTGGATTGTGAAGAAAATTGAACTAATCACTTCTGCAGGTCAGATCTCCAGATGAAAATCATCATGTGAAGAATTTGCTGGAGACCTGAAGAAAATGGTTGATTGCACACAAGCTAAAATTGATGAAATGATAACATTTCACACGTCCTGAAAATTACTGTTTATGATGAAATTCCTATATGATGAAATTGAAATCATATTCTTCAAGTGTGAAGTATATGAGATGGTAAGCTGTACTAATTCATCTGCATGATGACAAACCCAAGAATACTGAGTGGGTTCTTAACAGTGGTTGCACAAACCACATGTGTGGTGATAAAAGCTTGCTGATGAATATTCCACTGACTCCATCACCACTAAAGCAAATCACTTATGTTGATAAAGGTAAAAGCAAGGTATTGGGACTTGGCAATGTGCCTATTTCCAAGGACATGGACAAAGTGATGCTTGTCGAATCCCTTGGGTTTAACCTCATGTCAGTCTCAATGCTTTGTGATCTTGATATGGTTGTTATCTTTGCAAAATATAGATGTGTAGTCATCATGTAATATGACAGATCCAAAGTCTTCGAAGGATTTGAGAGAGGAGATTTGTACATTGTTGATTTTTCCACAGGTCCTCAACCAGCCACATGCTTACTAGAAAAAACCTTAGAAGGTTGGCTATGGCATCGAAGACTTAGTCATGTAGGCATGAGGAATTTGCACATGCCGGTGAAGAAGAAGTATGTCATTGGGATCGAATCATTAAAATTCCCCAAGGAACACCTCTGCGGTGCTTGTGAGTCTGGAAAAATGACCAGATCCAATCACCCTCGAAGACTATCATGACTACTGCTCGTCCGTTTGAATTGCTTCACATGGATCTATTTGGACCTACTCATTATGCTACTCTAATCAATGCAACATCCTTATATGGCTTTGTCATCATTGATGACTATTTTTGATACACTTGGGTACATATCATATTGTATAAAACTAAAGTGCACGAAGTCTTCAAACCATTTTCCTCAAGGGCCTAGACGAACTTTGGCGTGAAGATCAAACACATCATAAGTGACAACGGGACATAATTCAAAAACACTAGTCTTGATGATTATCTTGATGAACTTGGTATTACTCACAAATTATTTTCTCCTTATAATCCTCAACATTATGGCGTCGTTTAACGCAAAAACAAGACTCTAGTCCAATAGCACAAACTATGCTTGAAGAATATCAGGCACCTCATCGTTTTTGGCCTCAAGCAATCAACACTGCTTCCCACATCATCAACAGGGTATATCTTCACAAATTCCTCAAGAAAACCTCATATGAACTTCTCACTGACAAGAAACCCAATGTAAGTTATTTCAAAGTCTTCGGTGCAAAATGGTGGATTAGAGATCTTCACCATAGTTAAAAATGTGCACCTAAAGCACATGAGGGTTTTATGCTTCGTTACGGAAAGGACTCGCACACCTACAGAGTCTTCAACATGTGTCACAACTTGGTTGTTGAAATTGTAGATGTGTGGTTCGATGAAAATAATGGATCGCAAAGAGAGCAATTGCCTCCCGTGACAGACAAATTATCTCCTGAGGAAGCTATCAAGTTCAAAGCTACTGAAGACATCGTTCCTACTGAGGAAATTGCTGAAGAAATCATTCCCAGCACTGATGAAATTCAAGAAGGGGCACCTAAGGAAATTGCTCTAGATCAAATTCCTTAGCCCAGACAAAATCCTTAACCAGCTCAGACAAGGATTGCAAATGAAGTAGAACTTGACAAAATCCTTGATGACATCAATGCGCCAGGTCCTCTCACTCGCTCAAAAGCTTCACATCTAGTTACCTTTTGTGGGCATTCCTATTTTCTGTCTAACACAGAACCCTCAAAAGTTGCTGAAGCCTTCCTGGAACTTGAATGGATTCAAGCCATGCAAGATGAACTTCTTCAATTCAAGCTAAATGACGTATGGGAACTCGTCAAACGACCAGATCCTCGCAAGCACAATATCATCGGCACCAAGTGGATTTTCTGAAACAAGGAAGATGAGGATGGTCAAGTGGTGAGGAATAAGGCACGGCTTGTAGCCCAAGGCTACACACAGGTTGAAGGAATTGATTTCGATGAAACTTTTGCACCTGTTGCTAGATTTGAAGCTATTCGAATACTACTTGGTTATGCTAATCATCATAAAACTACTTTATATCAAATGGATGTGAAAAGTGCATTCCTCAATGGTAAGCTTGAGGAAGAAGTTTATGTTGCTCAGCCCCAGGTTTTGAGGATCCGAAGCATCCAGAAAAAGTCTTCAAACTTAAGAAGGCACTCTATAGCCTCAAGCAAGCCCTCGGGCGTGGTATGATGCAAGCCCTCGGGCGTGGTATGATCCATTGAAGGAATTCAACATGAAGAAAGGCTTCAAACCTAGTTCACTCCATCCAACTCTTTTCACAAAATCTTATGATAATGAACTATTTGTGTGCCAAATATATGTCGACAACATTATCTTTGGTTGTACTGACAAACGTTACAGTGATGAATTTGCTTACATGATGAGTGAAGAATATCACATGTCTATGATGGGGGAGCTAAAATTCTTATTAGGTCTTCAAATTTGCCAACAACGTAAAGGCATCTTCATATCACAGGAGAAATACCTCAAGGATGTTCTAAGGAAATTTGACATGCATGAATGCAAAGGCGTCAAGACTCCTATGCCCACAAAGGCCACCTCTGCACTAACGAATATGGTAAAGATTTCGATCAACAGGTATATCCCACGATGATTGGCTCTTTATTGTATCTATGTGCATCTAGGCCAGATATAATGCTTAGTGTTTGCATGTGTTCTCGTTTTCATGCAAAACCGAAGGAATCGCACCATAAGGCTGTGAAACAGATTCTTCCATACTTAGCTCACACACCAACACTAGGATTATAGTACCCCAAGTGCTCAAATCTTCATCTCGTTGGATATTCTAATTCTGATTATACTGGTGACCGTGTGGATCACATGTCAACATCTGGCACTTGACATTTCCTCGGAAGATCATTAGTTTGCTGGTCCTCAAAGAAAAAGAACTATGTTTCTCTCTCCACTGCCGAAGCTGAGTACATTGTTGCTGGATCTTGCTGTGCTGAACTGTTATGGATGAAGCAAACCCTCAGAGACTACGACATCAACATGAAGAAGCTGCCCCTCTAGTGCAACAACGAGAGTGCAATTAAGATCTCCTACAACCCAGTACAACACTCAAAGACTAAGCACATCCGGATTCATCATCATTTTCTTCGGGACCATGTCCTCAAGGGCAATATCATCATCGATAATGTGAAGTCTAACAATCAGCTAGAAGATATTTTCACTAAGCCCTTGGATGAGAGAATGTTCTGCAAGTTGAGGTGTGAGCTAAATATAGTAGAATCTTCAAATGTTTTGTGAAAACATGCACACATCCTAACACTTATGCAAAATTGATGACTTAGATGTGCAACACATGAAGAATCGATTTTCTTCAATCAATGAAGAATATCACTCTTAGTGTGAAGAAATTAATGAAGACTTTGGTTCTCAAGGTCCAACGATAATAGTATGCGGCGCCTGAAATCATCATTCTTCTACGGTGTGTCACACCACCACCCAAGTTTGAAATTCTTCAAGCTATTTTTCTTCAAAGATTGAAATTCGTCAATCTGAAACTTTGTCAAAAAATCCTCAAGTTTTTCAAAACCTTCAAATTCTTCAAAACATTTGATGATTTTCATTTGCATATATATATAGACTGAGATTTCAAAGTCCTCAACATCATTCACATATAGCCCAGTCTTCAATTTGATATTTCATCTAAGTGAATGTGATTGGACACGACTCCATTCTATGCTAAGCTCAACCCAGTCTATTCGTTTCTTCATATGCATTCTACTTGACACTTGTTCAAAATCCTCACTGTGTCGTTGTCAGTTGAGGACTTTGCAACGACATCCTCAAAGATTCAAAAATCATTTTTATAACGTTACACAGTAACTGGACCCACTTCTCACGATCGGATAACCACGATCTCCACCGCTTCAGTCGTGGGCTCCACATATCATGCGGAGACGAATGGGCAAGGGCAGTTCGGTCCAAAAGTTTCAATCGAACAATTTTTCACCTGAGCTATAAATAGGCCCTTACCCCCATCGGTCAAAACTCTTCGTCCTCTCGTCTTCTCCGCTCGAGCTCAACCCTAGCGTCGCCGCTAGAAATCTCGACGCTAGTGAGGAAAAGCTTCGCTGCCTTGCCCTCGCTGTCGCCGGACTCGGGCCGGGTGCGGAAAGTCTTCTTCCGACGCCGCCGTAGCTGACTTCAGTTGCCAAGTTAGGGCGCTGAAGATTTGAACCGAGGAAGTTACCTCTTTTATTGCTCTAGTTTTTCGTGTTCTTTGCTCAGGGTAATTCAAATCCTATTTTACTGCCTTGTTTGATCTATTAATTCACTTTAGACTCGTGAAATCTGTTTTCCCTCAGAGTGTCTGTCAGCCATGCACACTCATTCCTCAAACACTTGATGAATTTCACTAAGCGACTAAAATTCTTCATGAGATTCCTCAATTGTGTAAATTCTCGAATCTGCACAACTCTGGAACCCAAGATGAGAATGCTTAGTCAAATTCCTCAACCCATTGGTCAAATTCCTCAACTACTAATTTTTTTCAATTTCTTAAAATCTGAGAACGCATATGACCTCTCCAAATTCTTCGCGCCTATATTCTGTTCACAAGTACAAAAATGTCAGCTGCTGAATCTCTAGGTTCTCATCAATTTAACTCATTTGCAGCATTCCTTGAAGAAACTTTACATGTGTCATCAGAATGTTCAAGAGTTCATATTCCTCAGCAAAATCCTTAGTTGAAGAAAATGGAGGATGGTCGGAAGCAGAAGGGAGGAAAGAAGCTTGAATAGAACACATCATTTGAAATACCTGAAGACATATATGTTGACTATTGCACTCCGGATGAGGAAATTCATGGTAAACAAACCATGGTGAAGCGCAAGATAAGGCTTCAGAAAATTGAACACACGTGGGCTAAGGAGTGGAAGGAGTACATATATGTTACTCCAAAGTATGCAAAGAAATTTGCCCTCAAGCCACCTTGCAAGAGGCCTCCTCGGGGTGATCAACAAGCTGCTCATCCCTCAAGTCTTGAAACTATTGAGGATTACCAAGATGAGAAGAGCAAATATTTGTCTAAGTTACAAAAGAAGGCAGAAGCGGCGGTGAAGAAATTCAATGTGGACTCTGAATCCGCTGCCACATCTTCAGTTGCTGAGGCCTCTGCTACAACAAATCCTCAGAAGAAGGCAGTGATGAAGAAACCCAAAGCCTCAGTGCCAAAAGAGCAAATGCCTCAGAAGGCTGCAACGGTAGTCAATTCATCAACAGCACCACAGTCTTCACCCCCACAACAGAAGCAGCTCATTAAGCACCAACCTGCTCAATGAAGTTCCTGAGTGCCGTCTGCGACTAGCTCTGTTGCAAAGTCTTCACCAACTTAATTGAAGACTAAATTGACTGCTGGAAGAGGCATCAGGCCAAGTCCTAGCAAAGCCGTCAATATTCCTTCTACATCAGAAGGAAGTGAAGAATTTGATGAGGAAACACTTCAAGCTATCATCAGAAACAAGTAGGAACGAGTTGCACAAGCCTCCGGTAGCTCCATTCCTCTAGCCATGGACCCAAAGGTTTTGCTGGATTTCATCGACCTCCGGTATGAAGATACAAACACCCCATTTGATGAGTTAAAGCTTCCCCCTAGTGTCAGCCATATGGTGGCCACTTTCATCAATGAGGCATAGTGGAAAGAGCAGCAAGCCAAGAAAGCAAAGGCTGGAAAACACAAGAAGGAGAAATTTCTCAAGCAGAATCTCCTCAAGCTGACGCGTGAAGCTCTTGTATCAACTCAGGCTGAACTTACAACTCTAACAGATAAGTATACAAGTCTTCAAACTGATCGTCAAGGCATCAAGGTGAATTTCATCAAGGCTGCATCAGCTGTAGTTGATGAATACAACAAGAGAACGACCCCTCCAAAGCAGCAAACTCCACCTCAGTCTAGCTACACTATTTAGATGCCTGAGGAAGATTAAACTAATGAACCTGCTACTGAGGAAATTCCTCAAGATATTCGAGCTGAAGAAACTGCTCCAGCTAAACAAACTGCCAGGCCTGACACTGCACCAGTGCCTGATAAAACTATTCATTCACCACAACCCTCAAAGGTGAACAAGGTGACTCCTTCTGCATTAGACGTGAAGACTAAAGCGGCTGAGAAAGAAGCCAAAAAGAGGAAAGCTTCAATAGCCTCAGAAACCTCACAGGCCAAACGCCTGAAGGTTATCGAGTCAAAGTCCTCATCAGCCCCGGTGGATGCTACTCCTGTGAATGTAGCACCATCATACTAGATCGTTCCCTTCGGAGTCAACTATGTCATTCCTGAAGATGATGAACAAATGGACGATGCTGAAGATGATGAAATAATGGATGAGGAAATACAGATAGATGACATTCCTCAGTCCACCACTCCTCCAAAGACCACCGAATAACAAGTGGGTGATGATGAAACTGGGTGCAACACTCCAGTAATTCATGATGATTTCTGGGAAGGAACTCATCCTCGCTCACCAAGGTCAATTCAAATTCCTCCGACCTGTGATGCAACTAAATCCTCACAGGTTCTGATGGGAAAAGCATCGGTGAGGAATCTGCTCAAGAATTAGTTGCATCAGCTGAAGACAATGCAACAACTAATACTGCAACTGCTTCCTCCAACACGCAAATTCCTCGAGCTGAGGAAAATCCTCAAACTGAGGAAAATGCTCCAACTGAAGAAAATGCTACTGCACCCAACACTGAAACCACTATTGTTGTGGTAAACACAAAAACAACAATGATAGTGGATACTCCTCAAGAACAACAACACAATCTTCAACCGCAGCAGAATCAACCCTTTTCAAAAAGGACAAAGTTTCAGAAAGAGGCATTCTATGAAGAACGCATGTACTTCACTGGCGAAAGTCCATATGATAAGCTTCGCATCAGACACAGGAAGTTTTGAACAAGAAATCAGCTGAACTATTATGCTTCAGTGCTCTGTGGGAGAAACAAGATATTTCAGCATACCCATATTCCTCGCTGTGATATGGAAGAAATACCTTGCTTTGCTGCAGTCCTCAACGTTCGTCACGAAGCTGGATTACTGCCTTTCTGCACTGACATCTAAGATTGGAACACTAACATCATTCTTCAATTCTACGCCGCACTTCACAGCTCAGGCGACCCAACGGATGTCAACACTTGGGTTTTGGATTGGATGACTCAGCACGCGCACTACAAAGGTCCTGCAACTAAATTGCTTCGAGCTCTTCCCAATCTCAATTCCCTCAAAGGATGCAGTTTCTGTTGTATGATGAACGTAAACTGCCCAACAGGCTGATGGAAGTCCTCATGGAGCTTTTGGCCAAGGACAAACCTCCAAGGACTCGATTTCTGGTACAGGACTTGAAGTATGAGCCAAGAGGAGTCTACATAATCCTGTCTTATGCCATTGCTCCTATCAAAGGATATGCTGGCGAAGAAGATGTCGTAGGCATCATGAAGAATATCCTGTTCAATGTCATCCATGGCATACCGATGAACCTTCATGATTTCTTCTTGAGGACTTTCACTGACAATGCCCTGTCGCCATTTGAATTGAAGATTTATGCACCGTGGATTATGAGATTCATCAGAAATAGGTCAGACATCAACTACCAAGCTGATTTTCATAATCACCTCGGATATCTGCCGGTGATCAAAGTCATCAAGAAATCATTTAGGTCTGTTGAACACAAAGGCAAATCTATAATTGATGATGGAAATTGGCCCCTTGATGGCCAATTTCGCAAGGCAGATTCATATTCTTCATATGATGACACTCCTACCCAAGATCCTCCAATCCCAACTGTCCCTAGAGTGATGAATAACAGAGAGCTACTCCTGAGTCTTCATCAAAAGGTCGATCACAATCACAAGTGGTTTGAACGCCAGTTTGGTGCCATTGTGAAAACCCTCAAGAGATTTAGAATGCAGTGAAGAAAAATCACTATTATCTTCATGAGGTGTTTGATCGAACCTGGGCTACCTTGGCTCATATGAAGACTAAAGAGGAACTTGAGGAATTGGAGTTTACTCAAGACTTCGACTGGTCATGGCCTCCAAAGAAGAAATTCAAGCCAATTCCAGTTCCTGGCTTGGAGCATAGTTCATTTTCTTCATTCCGCACTGCTGAATCAGATGAAGAAGCAGAAGACACTACGACTGTCCAAGGAAGAAGCCTCTTTATCAGCCAAGAAGTGAATTTCTTCAAAGGGCGTTAGTCCTTATTTTTGTCCCTTTTTCGTCACTTGATGACAAAGGGGGAGAAATCTAAAAGTTAGTCTTCAAGCGGGATCTATTTTGGGGATTATAAACATTATTAAGTTACAAAATCTTAGTTCTTCTGAAGTATTTTGATGTAATGAGTTGTAACTTAAGCCCAATTGTGCTCTGACTCTTTTGAACGTTTTTCTTTGCATGCTTATTCCTCAAAGTCTATTAATGCAGGCATGCTCAAATTCGCCAGACACCATTTTTCATCATGCATTTTCAAATTACTCATATTATATGTCAAATGTGTGCATTATTTAGAAGATACAGGAGGAGATCTCCATGATATAAATCATCAATGTGCATCTGCTGTGCAAAGCTAATTCCTCAAAATATGCACATCTTCAGGGGGAGTCTTTCGGTATCTATATTTCAGATTCCTCAAACTCAGTATTTATACTTCATATTTTTATCCCCATTGAAAACTTAACCTACTTGTCATCAACCACCAAAAAGGCGGAGATTGTAAGTGCATCTAGTGCCCTTAGTGATTTTGGTGGTTTGAAGACTTATAGGTTAAGAGACTAATGTGTTTGTAAGTGTACACATGCTCTATAAGTCACTGATAAGTTTGAGTTATACGATGAATATCGACCCCTAAAAATGTATGTCTTTGGCTAAAGACTTTGGTCTTACCTTGAAGAATTTGATCGTGAAGAAATTGGGCTAAAATTTATATTCCCCATGAAGATATTAAAGATGAGGAATTCAGTGGTTCGTGAAGAAATACTGCTTGAAGACTTTGAAGCGTGAAGATTTACTCTTTCTGTTTCATTTTCTTTATTCTTGAGTCATAGGAACACCGTACTATTAAAGGGGTCGAAGTAATACTACGGAATGAATTTTCTCATGATGCTCAATCCAAGCCTAAACCTACCAAAGCCTCAAAGTGAGGAATATGAGAGACACGAGGACTTTCACATTTGAAAGTTCCAACCGTTGTCGCGACACGTGGCACCTCACTGATCTTATCCACTCAAAGGTCACATTATTTAAGGGCATTTATGTCAAATCATGTCGGGATGCTCCCAGGCTATAAATAGCCGCCCCACCACCACTAGCTGGTTGGATTCTTCGAGAGAAACTGACATTTGTCATTTAGAGCAACCCAAATTCCTCAGAGTCTTCGAGAGAAAATCATCAAGTGAGGAAATACCCCAAACACCAAACCCCAAACCAAAAACCAAGTGATTGAGCATCACTGAACAATTTTTTCCTGTGTGGAACTGAAGCCTTTTACCTTTGAGGACTATGCATCCTCCACACGGTTAGGCGCCATGGTCTAGAGCATCCAGTAGTCAATTGTGGATCGCTGGGTGACCGAGTTTGTGAGGGTTTGGAAGTCTGCCCTGAAGACTTACCATGGGTGTTGGACGAGGACTGTGTGTCCTTAGCTGAAGTAGAATACGGTAGAGACTGTGTGTCCCGGGACTGTGTGTCCTTTGGTTTGAATACCAAGCTGCTCCAAACCAGACGTACAATTGTCACAACAGTTGGAACTGGGTCATCAACAACCGTATTCATCGTGATACGAGTTCTATTTCTTCAACTCTTTCATTTCCTCATAATTGTATGTTGAAGACTTTCATCTGTGTTGTTTGAAGAATTTTGTTTGAATACTTTCTCTTAATTTCCTCAACCTAAAATTCTTCATTCGAATTAATCTTCTCCTGCGTTCTGCGTACCTGCGTACTGTGCAAAACAATTCTCATAATCTTCACTAAGTAATATGCTGTAGTAGTCTTTGCACTTCTGATCCTGCGCTATTTCCGCTGCACATAATTCATCATAGAAGAATTTCCTCAGTGATGAAATTATAAAAATCACCTATTCACCCCACTCTAGTCGATATAACACACTTTAAAAAATGGTCCGATCCGACAGTTTCGGACCGTAAACCCCGACCCTTCCTCTCCACTTTACACGCGTCACCCACGTACTTAGTAGTGGATTTAGTGCAGATCGTGCTTATCCAATCATGGGAGGTGGGTGTGGTTTGAGCGGCAACTGCCGAAAAGTTTGAGATTAAATATTTTAGGACTTTGTTAGCAAAATCTTCAGCTGACACGGACTCAGTGAAGACTTTGACCAAATTTTAAAAAGAACTCATATAAAGAAAGTCTGGGTTGAGCTTAGCATAGAGGTGAAACGGGTCCAATCACATTCACTTAGAGGAAAAAACAACTTGAAGCCTTAGCAATAAGTGAATGCTATTGAGGACTTGAAAGCTTATATATATATATATACATACATATTGAAAAGTTTTGATATATTTGAATTTTTGAGGAATTTGGAAATTTGAAGAATTTGACAATTTTGACGAATTTGCAAAAAAATTCTTAGTTTTGAAGTCTTTCAACTTTGAAGAATTTCAATTTGGGTTGCTGGCATTGCCCACCGCATAAGAATGATGATTTCTGGGACCGCGTAAAATTATAGTAGGGCCGTGAGAATCAAATTCTACATTGATTTATTCACCCTTAGAGTGTTAGTCTTCATATATTGAAGAACACCGTTACCTCATGTGTTGCACATCTAAGTCATCAAGTTTGCATAAGTGTTAGGATGTGTTTCCTTTCACAGAACATTCAAAGATTTTAGGATATTTAGCTCACACCACAACTTGCAAAATCATTTTTCGTCCAAGGGCTTAGCGAAAATATCTGCAAGTTGTTCTTCAGTCTTCACGTGGTCAAGGAATATGTTGCCCTTGAGTACATGATCACGAAGAAAATGATGCCAATCTGGATGTGCTTGGTCTTTGATTGTTGGACTGGGTTGTATGCAATCTTGATTGCACTCTCATTGTCGCAGTAGAGTGGCACATTCTTCGCATTGATGTCGTAGTCCTTAATTGTTTGCTTCATCCATAGCAATTGAGCACAGCACAAACGAGCAGCAATGTAGTTAGCTTCAGTAGTGGAAACTGACACGCAGTTCTGCTTCTTTGAGGACCAACATACTAAGGATCGTCCGAGGAAATGGTAGGTGCCTAATGTTGACTTGCGATCCACATGGTTACCAGCATAGTCAGAGTCAGAATATTCAACAAGTTTAAGATTTGAGCCTTTGGGGTACCATAATCCAAGCGTTGGTGTGTGAGCTAGATATCGAAGAATATGCTTCATAGTCTTTGCATATAGGTACAATAAAGAACCAATGTTCATAATATCTGGCCTAGATGCACATAGGTAGAATAAAGAACCAATCATAGAGTGATATACCTTCTGATCGAATTCTTTACCACTTTCATGAGTGTAAAGGAGACTGTTGGTAGGCATTGGAATTTTGATGCCTTTGCATTCATTCATGCTGAATTTCTTCAAGACATCCTTGAGGTATTTCTCTTGAGATATGAACATGCCATTGCGTTATTGACAAATTTGAAGACCAAGGAAGAATTTCAGCTCCCCATTCATGAACAATTGATATTCTTCACTCATCATGTATGCAAATTCATCACTGTAACGTTTGTCAGTACAACCAACAAGAATGTCGTCGAGATATATTTGGCACACAAATAGTTCATTGTCATAGGACTTTGTGAAAAGAGTAGGGTCGAGTGAACCGGGTTTGAAGCCTTCCTTCATGAGAACTTCCTTCAATGTGTCATACCACGCCCGAGGGGCTTGCTTCAGGCCATACAAAGCCTTGTTGAGTCTGAAGACTTTGTGTATATGCTTTGATTCTTCAACACCTAGGGGTTGAGCAACATATACTTCTTCCTCAAGCTTACAATTGACGAATGAACTTTTCACATCCATTTGATAGAGAGTAATATTGTGATGGTTAGCATAATCAAGCATTATGCGAATAGCTTCAAGTCTAGCAACAGATGCAAATGTTTCATCAAAGTCAATTCCTTCAACCTCGGTGTAGCCTTGTGCTACAAGTCGTGCCTTGTTCCTCGCTACCTGACCATCTTCATCTGGCTAGTTTTGGTAGATCCACTTGGTACCGATGACATTGTGCTTGCAAGGATCAGGCCGGTTGATTAGTTCCCACGTATTTTTGAGCTTAAACTGATGAAGTTCATCTTCCATAGCTTGAATCCATTCGGGTTCCATGAAGGATTGATCAACTTTTGAGGGTTATGTGATAGACATGAAAGAGAAATGCCCACAAAAGTTAGTTAAATGTGAAGCTTTTGAGAGGGTGAGAGGATGTGGGGCACTGATATCATCGAGGATTTTTTCCATTTGCACGTCATTTGCAATCCTTGGATTATCAAGTTGAAGACTTTGATCGGGTTGAGGATTTTGATCAGGAGCATTTTCCTCAGGTGCACCAGCCTGAATTTCTTTGTTGTTTGGGATGATTTCTTCAGCAGGGAGTGATTCTTGAGTGGGAATTATATCTCAAGTAGATATGAAACTAATGGGTTCCTCAGGAGGCATTTCATCTAGCACAAGAGGCAGGTGCTCTCTTTGCAAGCCATTAGTTTCATCCAACCGCACATCTACCGTTTCAACAACTTTATTGTGAAAGTTCTTGAAGACTTTGTAGGTATGCGAGTCCTTTCCATAACCAACCATAAAACCCTCATGTGCTTTTGGGGCAAATTTTCAACTGCGGTGAGGACCTCTAATCTAGCATCTAGCACCGAAGACTTTGAAATAACTTACATTGGGTTTCTTGTTAGGAGTTCATATGAACTTTCCTTGAGGAATTTGTGAAGATATACCCTGTTGATGATGTGGCTGGCAGTATTAATTGTCTTAGGCCAGAAATGATGAGGAGTCTGATATTCTTCAAGCATAGTGCGAGCCATCTCAACTAGAGTCCTATTCTTGCGCTCCATGACACCATTTTGTTGAGGAGTATAGGGGCAAATAACTCATGAGTCATACCAAGTTCATCAAGATAGTCATCAAGACTAGTATTTTTTAACTCTGTCCCATTATAACTCCTGATATGCTTGATCTTGACGCCGAAGTTCGTCGAGGCCCTTGAGGAAAATCGTTTGAAGACTTCCTGCACTTCAGTTTAATGCTAGATAATATGCACCCGAGTATAACGTTAATAATCATCAACGATGACAAAGCCATATAGAGATGTTGCATTGGTTAGAGTAGCATAATGGGTAGGTCCAAAGAAGTCCATTTGAAGCAATTCAAAAGGATGATTAGTGGTCATGATAGTCTTCGAGGGGTACTTGGATCTGGTCATCTTTTCGGACTCACAAGCCCCACACAGAAGATCCTTGAGGAATTTGACATCATCGATGCCTATGACGTGTCTCTTCTTTGCAAGTGTGTGCAGATTCCTCATGCCTGCATGACCAAGTCTTCGATGCCATAGCCAGCACTCTGAGAACTTTGCAAGTAGACATGTGGTCGGTTGAGGACCTGTAGAGAAATCAATAATGTACAAGTATCCTCTCCTAAAGCCTTCGAAGACTTTGGATATGTCAGATGCCATGACGACTACGCAACATTATTTTCCAAAGATGAAAATCATATCAAGATCACAAAGCATTGAGACTGACATGACGTTAAACCCAAGGGATTCGAGAAACAAGAGTTTGTCCATGTGTCTCTCCTTAGATATAGCCACCTTACCAAGACCCAATGCATTTTCCTTTGTCGGCGTAGGTGATTTGCTTCTATGGTGATGGATTCAATGGAATATTCATCAATAAGCTTTTATCACCAGTCATGTGATTAGTACATCCACTATCAAGAACCCACTGTGTGCCTTTGGGGTTGTCATCCTATAGATGGAGTGAAGAATATGATATCAAATTCATCAGACTTGAATTTCATTACATAATATAAAGTTAGGACAATATGAGAACTTGTGAAATGAGAGTCATTTCATCATGATTAGCTTGAGTCCTGTCAAGCGTTTTCCTTGGGTCTCCAGCAAATTCTTCTAATGATTAAGTTCATTTGTAGACCTGACCTGCATTAGAGATTAGCTCAATTTGTTCACCACCCACATCTGAAGGGGTGGCAAATAATTCATCATCCTGCAAGGACCATATAATTTTTTTGGCATTTAACCTAATGCACTTTTCTTCGCACGAGGCGGATTAGTGTACTCAAATGCATATGTAGAGAAATTCTTCGAGGACTTATGAACATAGTGATTTGAGGAATACTCAACATAGTCATAACCGTTATAGTTTCCCTGTATATCATAGGGATTAGCACGATAATGAGAAGAATTTTGACCATACGAGGAATTTGATCTGGGGTTCCTATTCTTCATGGGTTGTGTCATGAGGACATTCACATGAAGACTTTCTGAGCTGGTTTTTGGAACCCAATTTTCCCTAAAGGGTAGTCCATTCCTGTAGTTAGTTCCAACATATCGAGCAAAAACTTCACCATTCTAATTTTAAACAGTTTATAGTTTGAATCAAATGATTCATCACAGGGGTTTGAAGTTTCACATGAAAATCCACTTAATGTAGATGGATCTACAAGAGGTCCTTTTGCAGCAACCCATGTGGTTTTGGGATACTGCTCAGGTTTCCAGTATGACCCATCAGCATTCAATTTCCTCTCAAAAGCAATACCCTCTTTCCTAGGGTTTATGTTCATAATCTGATTTTTGAGCACATCACAAAGGTTTGATTCCCTTTGAAGCTTTTGTATATGCCTGTCACATACAATTCCTTCAACCCTGCATTTTCGTTAGTGACATTGGTGGTTTCCTCAAATGAGGATTTTGTAACCACAGACATAGTTGAAAATTTATAGCAATAGAAGCATTTGAAGTTTCTGGTGAAGAATTAGCAGTTTCACGTTCAATGCATTTCATGCATGGTGAACAAATTCTTCCCGAGCGGTACTGATCTGTTGGCCGAGCAATGAATCATTTTCACTTCGAATATCATCATGAGACATTCTTAGCTTCTGAAGATCTTTCTTTCTTTCAAGAAACTAATAAGAAAGATTCTCATGATCACCCAAGAGTGTGTTATGATGATCTCGAAGACTATCAAACCTAGACTGAAGACTTTAAGATCATCAGTCAAGATTTGAGTCCGCTCCATTTCCTCGTTCAACAGGTCATTGCTTTCATCTAGCAGTTTATGAAGCTTTTCAATTTCATTTTAGTTCTTAGCGGCAATGTTGGCAAGCTTCTAGTAATTAGGTTTCTGATATTCGTCAGATGCACAGTCATCGGAATCAGAAGAGCAAGTTTGTTTGGGTACCTTGGCACACTTTGCCATGAACTAAAAGGCAAGAGCAAAGTCGTTGTCACAGTCATCAATGTTGTTTTCTTTGTCATTTTCTTCAATATTGGAGATTAACTTGCTAACAAAAGTGGTAGCAAGCGCTAGACTTGCCGCATCGTATGTTTGGTTCTTCCTGATATCCTTCCTCTTCCTCATATTCTTTAGATTCTGCCTGAAAGTCCATTTCCTTGCCAATAAGAGCCCGAGCCTTTCTGAAGTTTGTCTTCTTGTGCGTTGAGGACTTTGATGATGAGGACTTTGAAGATTTCTTCTTTTTCTTTGAGTCATTGAACTGTCATCCTTGTACTTCTTCTTCTTAGATTCCTTCACCTAGTGAGGCCAATCGGCAATATAGTGACCAGACTTCTTGCATTTATAACATGTTCTTTTCTCGTAGTCCTGAGATGAAGATTCTGATTTCTTCATGTCTCTTTTGGACGATTTTCCGAACTGCCCATGCTTGGAGAACTTCTGGAATTTCCTCACTAGCATAGAAAGTTCTTAACCAAGTTCTTCAGGGTCAGCAAGGCTGCCTGCAATCAGAGTCTTCTTCTTCAGATGAGGAAATATCTTTTGCCTTCAGTGCACAAGGTCTTCCATAGCTTGGTCCATAGAGATTTCTTTTCCCAGCTTGTTGGAATTCATGAGTATTTACCCTCTCAAGAATACCAACAGGATCCAGTTGCTTAAAGTCTCTTCGCTCTTGAATCATTAGAACCAGTGTGTCAAATATGGAATCAAGAAATCTTAGCAATTTCTTCACCACATCATGGTTAGTGATGTCTCTGGCTCCCAGAGCCTGCAACTCATTTGACAACTTTCATTATCGAGCCTTTTGAAGCGATTGAAGAGATTGCGAAGAACATCAACTCAAGAGTCACATTGAGTGGACACGCCTTCATTTACTTTGGACAACCTATTCTAGATAAGCTTTGCAGTTGCCAAAGCACTCACTCTGTCATACTCACCTTTGCTCAGAGGTCCAAAAATGATATTCTTCGCTTGAGAGTCAAGTTGCTTGGATATCTTCACATTAGCAACAGTGATGGTTTGAGTGATGGAGGGAACACTATTTTCCACAACATAGAAGAGATCGTTGTCAATTGCTTCAAGGTGCATGCGCATCTTGTTATTCCAGTAGGGGAAGTCCGTCCCTTCAAAGGTAGGACAACACGTAGTGACCTTGATCATAACTGCAGTCCACATAACTGAAACTCTAGGTGTTTAAACCAAAATCACACACAACAAGGGAGTACCTTGATCTGATACAAATTGAAAGTGCGTTATATCAACTAGAGGGGGTGAACAGGCGATTTTTATATTTTCGTCTCTCATGAAATTCGTCATAACCGAACAGCTAGCAACGGATAAATAAAGTACTCAAACAGATATGACAAACCAGCGATGGGATAGTGA
Source organism: Hordeum vulgare subsp. vulgare (assembly GCF_904849725.1). NCBI lineage: Eukaryota > Viridiplantae > Streptophyta > Magnoliopsida > Poales > Poaceae > Hordeum > Hordeum vulgare. Next base: position 366,179,889 of record NC_058523.1, read on the forward strand.
TACGTCTCCAACGTATCTATAATTTTTTATGGTTCCATCCTATTATCTTTTGTATGCATTTTATATCTTTTTTGGGACTAACTTATTAATTCAGTGCCAAGTGCCAATTCCTATTTTTTTCCGTGTTTTTGACCTTTTTCAGAGGAGAGTTTTAAACAGAGTCCAAATAGAATAAAACCTCCGAAAAGATTTTTTCCGGAACAGAAGATACGCAGGAAGCTTGAGAACCAAGGCAGAGGGCACCAGGGGAGGCCACAAGCCCCCTAGCCGCGGCGAGGGGGGCAGCGCCTAGCAGGCTTGTGGGCCCCCTGGGGCTCCTCTGCCCTAGTTCTTCCGCCTATAAATCCCTGAAAAATCTGAAACCACGGGAGAGACCCACAAAAATACTTTTCCGCCGCCGTAAGCTTCTCTCTCCACAAGATCCCATCTGGCGCAAGTTCTGGTGCCCTACCGGAGGGGGGATTCGGACACGGAGGACTTCTTCATCAACACCATTGCCTCTCTGATGATGCGTGAGTAGTTCACCATAGACGTTCGGGTCCATAGCTAGTAGCTATATGGCTTCTTCTCTCTCTTGGATCTTCAATACAAAGTTCTCCATGATCTTCGTGGAGATCTATCCGATGTAATCTTCTTTTACGGTGTGTTTGTCGAGATCCGATGAATTGTGGATTTATGATCAGATTATCTATGAATCTTATTTGAGTTTATTCTCACCTCTTATATGCATGAGTCTTATTTGTAATTCTCTTCGAGTTGTGTGTTTAGTTTGGCCAACTTGATCTATGATTCTTGCAATGGGAGAAGTGCTTGGTTTTGTGTTCATACCGTGCGGTGACCTCACCCATTAACAGAAGGGGTAGAGAGGCACACATCGTGTTGTTGCCATCAAGGGTAAAAAGATGGGGTTTATATCTATTGCATGAATTTATCCCGCTACATCATGTCATCTTGCTTAAGGCGTTACTCTGCTTGTCATTAACTCAATACACTAGATGCATACTGGATAGCGGTCGATGTGTGGAGTAATAGTAGTAGATGCAGAAAGTATCGGTCTACTTGTCTCAGACGTGATGCCTATATGTATGATCATTGCCTTAGATGTCGTCATGACTTTGCACAGTTCTATCAATTGCTCGACAGTAATTCGTTCACCCACCGTAATATTTGCTATCTTGTGAGAAGCCTGTAGTGAACACTATGGCCGCTGGGTCTACTTCACATCATATTTTCAGCCTTACAATTTTACTTTGTTGCACTTTCCGGCTTTAGATCTCACCTTGTAATCAATCGTGAAGGGATTGACAACCCCTTTGTAGTGTTGGGTGCAAGTTTGCTATTTTTGCGCAGATACTTTTGGAGACTTGGCTTGATACTCCTAATGGATTGATACCTTGGTTCTCAAACTGAGGGAAATACTTACTGCTACTGTGCTGCATCACCCTTTCCTCTTCAAGGGAAAAAACCAACGCAAGCTCAAGAGGTAGCAAGAATAGTTTATGGCGCCGTTGCCGGGGAGCATCAAGTGAAGCTTATCCAAGTAACCGTCACAAACTCATCTCTTGTCAATCCCTTCACAGTTGTTTGCAAGGATGAGATCTGATAGAGATAGATATAAATATTGTGGAAAAAATAAATAAATTGCAGCAAAGTATTTTTGGTATTTTTTGTTTTTACATCTGAAAGTATAATATGGAAAAATAGACCTAGGGGGCATAGGTTTCACTTGAGGATTCTCTCATAAAGGAAAATAATATGGTGGTTGAACAAATTACCGTTGAGCAATTGATAGAAAAGCGAATAATTATGAAGATATTCAAGGCGATGATTATGCATATAGGCATCATATCCGTGTCAAGTAGACCGAAATGATTCTGCATCTACTACTATTACTCCACACATTGACCGACTCCTTCCTGCATCTAGAGTATTAAGTTCATGAAGAACTGAGTAACACATTAAGTAAGTTGACATGATGTAGAGGGATAAACTCAAGCAATATGACGAAAACCCCATCTTTTTATCCGCGATGGAAACAATACAATACGTGCCTCGCTACCCCTACTATGTTAGTGGGTGAGGACACCGCAAGATTGAACCCAAAACTAAGCACTTATCCCATTGCAAGAGTTACAAATCTAGTTGGCAAAATGAAACCAATAACTCGAAGAGACTTGCTAAGATATGAAATCATGCATATAAGAATTCAGAAGAGATTGAAATAATATTCATAGACAATCTTAACATAAACTCAGAATTCACCGGATCTCGATAAACACACCACAAAAGAGTATTACAGCAGATAGATCTCCATGAAGATCATGAAGAACATGGTATTTAAAATCAAATAGAGAGAACAATCCATCTTGCTACTAGTTATGGACCCGTATGTCTGTGGTGAACTACTCACGCATCATCGGAGGGGCAATGGAGTTGATGTAGATGCCCTCCATGATCAATCCCCTCTCTAGCAGATTACCGGATAAGGCTCCTAGATTGGATCTCACGTGAACAGAGGCTCCTGATGGCGGAGAAGTATTTTCATGGCTCTTTTTAGCGATGGGGGGAATATTTGGGAATTTAGAGGCCGAAGAATATGGTTAGGAGGCCTGTAGGGGATCCACCAGCTAGGGGGTGCGACCACCCCTCTAGGATGCACCCTGCAGGCTTGTGGCCTCCTAGCAGGTGCCCTACGCCCTACTCCAAGTCTTCTAGGTTTCTTTTGGTCCAAGGAAAATCATTCCAGAGATTTCATTCCATTTGGAATCCTTATCTGCAATAATAAAAAACATGAAAAAAACAAAAACTGGTAGTAAGCTCTAGATTAATATGTTAGTCCCAAAAATAATATAAAACAACATATAAATGCATATAAAACATCCAAAATAAATAATATAATAGCATGGAACAATAAAAATTATAGATACGTTGGAGGCATATCAAGCATCGCCAAGCTTAATTCCTGCTCGTCCTTGAGTAGTTAAATGAAAAAAAAAAGATTTTTTGATGTGGAATGCTACCTAACATATTTATCCATGTAATATTCCCTATTGTGGCATGAATATTTAGATACATAAGATTCAATACAAAAGTCTAATATTGACATAAACACAATAATACTTCAAGCATACTAATAAATTAATTGTTTCCTTGCAAAATAACATGGTCTTAGAAAGTTATCCCTACAAAATCATATGGTCTGGCTATGCTCCGTCTTCACCGCACAAAGTATCTAAATCATGCAAAAGCAATTGTTTCATAGTTTTTATGTTCACAAACCTTTTAAACTCTCATGCAATACATGAGCGTGAGCCATGGATATAGCACTATAGGTGGAATATAGTATGGTGGAGGTTGGAAAAAAGGGAGAAGATAGTCTCACATCAACTAGGCATATCAACGGGCTATGGAGATGCCCATCAATAGATATCAATGTGAGTGAGTAGGGATTTGCATGCAACAAAAGCACTAGAGCTATAAGTGTATGAAAGCTAAAAAAGGAAACTAAGTGGTTGTGCAAAAGATGTAATTCCACTAGATTATATGGAAGTGACAAAATAGGAGACTCTCTATGAAAAACATTGTGCTAATTTGAAGCACAAGTGTGGAAAGAGATAGTAGCATTGTCCCTTCTCTCTTTCTCTCATTTTTATTATTCTTCTTTTTTCTTTTTTTTCTTTTTTTTTGCTGGGGTTCTTTGGCTTCTTTTATTTTTTTCATGGGCTTCCCTGCCCTCTTTTCTTTTTTGTAAAGTCCGGAGGCTCATCCCAATTTGTGAGGGAATCATAGCTTCCATCATCCTTTTCTCTCATGGGACAATGATGTAATAATGAAAATCATCGCACTTTTATTTACTTACAACTCAAAGATTACAACTCGATATCTATAATAAAATATGACTCTATAAGAAATATGAAAGTGATGGTGCGTGTCATAAAAAGGAGACGTTGGTGTTGCATGCCAATATATCTCGGACTGGCTATGAAAATGTCATAATAGGTAGATATGGTGGCTGTTTTGAGGAAAATATATGGTGGCTGTTTTGATGAAGGTGGGTTTAATGTACCGGCAAGAGTTGCGCGGTACTAGAGAGGCTATCAAAGGTGGAAAGGTGAGAGTGCGTATAATCCATGAACTCAACATTAGTCATAAAGAATTCACATAATTATTGCAAAAGCCTATTAGTTATCGAAGAAAAGTATTGGACGCATGCTCCTAGAGGAAGGGTTGGTAGGAGTTAACCATCACGCAATCCCGACCTCCACACAAAGGTTGACAATCATTAAACAAATCATGCTCCGACTTGATCACATAACGGTTCACCATACGTGCATGCTACGGGAATCACAAGATTTAACACAAGTATTTATATAACTCACAATTAGTTACTCGCATGACTCTCATATTACCATCTTCATATCTCAAAACTATATGCAAGGAATCAAACTTCTCATCATATTCAATGCACTTAACATGAAAGTTCTTATTATATCCCTTTTGTATGCCATTGTATTAGGATTAAATTCATAACCTAAACCAATTACCATTATGTTTAAAGAACTCTCAAAATAATATAAGAGAGGTACAAGAGTTTAATAATTTCTATAAAACACAATACCGCCGTGCTCAAAAAGATATAAGTTAAGCACTAGAGCAACATTGCCTAGCTCAAAAAATATAAGTGAAGCACAAAGAATATTCTAATAAATTCACGCTACATCGTGTCTCTATTAAAATATGTGTGTAGGAAGGATGATTGTGGAAAACTAAAAAGTAAACGCTCATATCATACAAGACGCTCCAAGCAAAACACATATCATGTGGTGAATAAAAATATAGCCTCAAGTAAATTTATCGATGGATTGAAGACGAAAGAGGGGATACCTTCCAAGGAATCCCCAAGGTTAGGCTCTTTGGTATCCTTTAATATGTCTTGGGGTTCCTTGGGAATCCCCAAGCTTAGGCTCTTTCCACTCCTTATCCCGTAGTCCATCAAATCTTTACCCAAAACTTGAAAACTTCCCAACACAAAACTCAACAGAAAACTCATGAGATCCGTTAGTATAAGAAAAATAAATCACCACTTTAGGTACTATTGTGAACTCATTCTTTATTTATATTGATGTAATATTTACTGTATGCCAACTTCTCGATGGTCTATACCCCCCGATACAACCCATAGATTCATCAAAATAAGCAAACAACACAAAGGAAACAGAATCTGTTAAAAACTGAACAGTCTCTAGCAATCTGTTTTCTTAGAATACTTATGTAACTCGAAAAGTTCTAAAACTTAGTACACTTTGGGAAATTTATAAATCAATCTTGTGTTTAAAATTCAGATCAGAAACACGTTCCAGTGAATTTACAAAATTCATGGACTAAGAGAGAAAGTTTCTATTTTCCACCAAAATCAACTTGCAAACACCGTAGACCATCCCAAACGTCTTACTTGGCTCAAACAATAACTAAAACAAGAAAACACAATTATTACAGAGGTAATAATGTGTGCAACACTGAAAAACACAAACAAAAATGAAAGCACAAAAATAAAATTGGGTTGCCTCCCAACAAGCGCTGTTGTTTAACGCCCCTAGCAAGGCATAATGCAATAGGTCTAGGAATTGTCATCTTTGGTATGCAATCCATAAGTAGCTATCATAATAGATTCATAAGGTAATCTTATTTTATTTATAGGAAAGTGCTCCATGTCTTTCCTTAATGGAAATTGGAATCTAACATTTTCTTCTTTCATATCAATAATTGCACCAATCGTTCTAAGGAAAGGTCTACCAAGAATAATAGGACATGTAGGATTGCAATATATCAAGAACAATGAAATCTATGGGCACATAATTATTATTTGCAACAATAAGAACAACATTAATCCTTCCCGTAGGTTTCTTAATTGTAGAATCTGCTAGATGCAAATTTAAAGAGCAATCATCAAGTTCAAAGAATCCTAGCACATCACAGAAAGTTTTTGGAATCGTGAAAACGCTAGCACACAACTCACACAAAGCATGGCACTCATAATCTTTAATTTTAATCTTAATAGTAGGTTCCGAGTCATCATAAATCTTTCTAGGTATAGAAATTTCCAACTCAAGTTTTCCTTCAAAAGATTTCATCATAGCATCCATAATATGTTTAGCAAAAGCTTTGTTTTTGATTATAAGAGTGTGGAGCATTCAACATGGATTGCAACAAGGAAACACAACAAATCAAAGAGTAACTATCATAATTAAAATCCTTGAAATCCAAAAGAGTGGGGTCATTGCTATTTAAAGTTTTGACATCTTCCATCCCACTTTTGTCAATCTTATAATTAAGATCTATAAACTCCGAATCACTAGGACACCTTTTAACAAAAGCCGACTCATCTCCAGTCCCATACTTTTCAAGGTTAATACGAGAAACAATGTTTCAATAGATGTCACATCAATCACTTTAAGATCGTCATCATTATTATCACGAGAAAACTCCTTTTCAAGCCATTCACGCTTAGCACATATTCTAGTGGTTCTTTCATTACACTCATCAATATAAATTCTCATAGATTTTAAAGACTCATTAATATCATTCTTGGGTGGAATAGATCTAATTTTCAAAGAATCAATCTCTAGAGAAATTCTATCAACGTTCCTAGCCAAATCATCAATCTTGAGCAATTTTTCTTCAATCATAGCATTGAAACCCTTTCACGAGCTAATGAATTCTTTACTATTATTCCCAAGATCAAAGGGCATATTATTATAATTTCCATAAGAACAGTTGTAGGAATTAACATAATTGTTAGAGGAATTACTAGGAAACGGCCTAGGATTGAAATTACCGCTATACGCGTTGTTGCCAAAATTGTTCCAATCAAAGAAGACAAAAGCATATCATTGGGATCAATAGGAGCACTTTTACTAGCAAAAAAATTCATTAATTCATCCATCTTTCCACTCAAAGTGTTTATTTCTTCAATAGCGTGCACTTTTTTACTAGTAGGAGATGTTTCGGTATGTGATAAGTCTCGAACGTATCTATAATTTTTGATTATTCCATGGTATTATATTATCTGTTTTGGATATTTATATGCATGAATATGATGTTTTCTATTATTTTTGGGAATAACCTATTAATATAGAGCCTAGCACTACTGAAATTCAAAAATTTGCCATCTGCCATGGCAAACGGCAAAAGGGGGGAACCACCGACGGCAAACGCTTTGCCGTCGGTCAGCAGAGGGCAAAGTAGACGGCAAATAAATCCGGTGAAGAGGTTCTTTGTTGTCTGCTTTTTTAAAGCGGATGGCAAAGAATCTTTGCCATCAGGGGGCAGACGGCAAATTAAATGGGACGGCAGATACACCAACGGTCCCGTTAAGTGTTAACGGCAGGCCTCCTCTCTTTGCCGTCTGCCATCCCCCCTTTGCCATGAGGGGGCAGACAACAAATGGGGGAACCAAGCCCCACTCTCTCCCCTCTTTGCCGTTTGCCATTCCCCCTTTGCCAAGTGGGGGCAGACGGCAAAGGGGGGAACCAAGCCCTTGTCTCTCCCCTCTTTGCCGTCTGCTATCCCCCCTTTGCCATGAGGGGGCAGACGGCAAAGGGGGGAACCAAGCCGCTCTCTCTCCCCTCTTTGCCGTCTGCCATCCCCCCTTTTCCATGAGGGGGCAGACGGCAAAGGGGAGAACCAACCCCTTTTCATTTTATTTCTTATTACATCCAGCATTTTTCACAATAATCAGGATATATATATATATATATATATATTTGACATAAATAAATTTGTTTCGTACTCATAACCATATTAAAATAACTTTCATCCATAGTACATACATATTATACAAGTTCCATCCGTACCAAACCATATATTACACCTCATGCATACAAAGTTTCATATATATCCATATACTACATACAATAGTTTGAATACAAGCTTCCGTGAAGTCATGGTACAAGAAATCATCTTCAAGCATTCCATCAATATAATCCAAGCTTCCCGTGAAGTGAATGTAATCTGCAAAATGACAAATAAGAAAGTTACAAGAATAATACTAGATGAAGAAGTATATTGGTTATTTCGGAGAGAAATTAGCTAAGTCAGAAGAAGAAGAACAACAACATATGATGTTTATGAGGTAATTATCAACAACTAAAAAATGTGAATATGAAAGAGGAGAATAAAGAGGAGGAGGATAAGAAGAAGAAGATATCAAGAAGAAGGAGAAGAAGAAGGATAAGGAGGAGGAGGAGGAGAAGAAGGAGAAGGTCTATCCTCCTTCTCCTCCTCCTCTCCTCCTCCTTCTTCTCCTCCTCCTCCTTCTCCTTCTCATCTTCTTATCTTCTTCTTCTTCTTCTTCTTCTTCTTCTTGTTCCTTCTTTTAATTATTCATATTTCTTGTCCTCTTCTCCTCATCTTGGAGCAAAATTATCTAATTATGTCTTTTTGGATCAAAATGGGCTAATTATGTCATTTTAGAGGAAAACAAGCTAAGTATATAATATTCATGAGCTAACCAAGGTTCTTATGCCATTTTGAGCTTATTATGTCATTTTGGAGCTAAATGGGCTAATTATGTGATTGTTGGGGAAAATAAGGTAAGGAGAATATGAAAGAGGAGAAGAAAGAGGAGGAGGAGGAGGAGAAGAAGAAATCAAGAAGAAGGTGAAGAAGAAGGAGAAGGAGGAGGAGGAGGAGAAGGAGGAAAAGATGGAGAAGGTCTTCTACTTCTCCTTCTTCTGCTCCTCCTTCTTCTCCTCCTCCTCCTTCTCCTTCTCTTCTTCTTCTTCTTCTTACTCCTTTTCATTTTTCCTATTTCTTCTCCTCTTCTCCTCTTCTTGGAGCTAAATTATCTAATTATGTCTTTTTGTAGCTAAATGGGCTAATTATGTCATTTTGGAGCTAAATGGGCTAACTATGTAATTGTTGGGTAAAATAAGGTAAGGAGAATATGAAAGAGGAGAACGAAAAGGAGGAGGAGAAGAAAAAGAAATCTAGAAGGCGGAGAAGAAGGAGAAGGAGGAGGAGAAGGAGAAGGAGAAGAAGATGGAAAAGGTCTTCTCCTCCTCCGCTCCTCCTCCTTCTCATTCTCTCCTTCTTCTCTTCTTATTCTTCTTCCTTATTTTCATTTTTCCTATTTCTTCTCCTCTTCTCCTATTCTTGGAGCTAAATTTTCTAATTATGTATTTTTGGAGCTAAATGGGCAAATTATGTCATTTTTTAGCTAAATGGGCTAATTATGTCATTGTTGGGGAAAATAAGTTAAGGAGAATATGAAAGAGGAGAATAAATAGGAGGAGGAGAAGAAGAATAAGAAATCAAGAAGAAGGAGAAGAAGAAGGAGAAGGAGGAGGAGGAGGAGGAGAAGGAGAAGAAGATGGAAAAGGTCTTCTCCTCCTTCTCCTTCTTCTCCTCCTCCTTCTCCTCCTCCTCCTTCTCCTTCTCTCCTTCTCTTCTTATTCTTCTTCCTTCTTTTCATTTTTCCTATTTCTTCTCCTCTTATCCTATTCTTGGAGCTAAATTTTCTAATTATGTCTTTTTGGAGCTAAATGGGCTGATTATGTCATTTTCGATCTAAATGGGCAAATTATGTCATTGTTGGGGAAAATAAGGTAACGAGAATATGAAAGAGGAGAAGAAAGAGGGGGATAATAATAAGAAGAAGAAATCAAGAAAAAGGAGAAGAAGAAGGAGAAGAAGGAAAAGGTCTTCTCCTCCTTCTCCTTCTTCTCCTCCTCCTCTCCTCCTCCTTCTTCTCCACCTCCTCCTTCTCCTTCTCTTCTTCTTCTCTTCTTCTTATTCTTGTTTCTTCTTTTCATTTTTCCTATTTCTTCTTCTCTTCTCCTATTCTTGGAGCTAAATTTTCTAATTATGTCTTTTTGGAGCTAATTGGGCTAATTATGTTATTTTGGAGCTAAATGGGGTAATTATGTCATTGTTGGGGAAAATAAGGTAAGGAGAATATAAAAGAGGATAATAAATAGGAGGATGAGAAGAAGAAGAAGAAATCAAGAAGAAGGAGAAGAAGAAGGAGAAGGAGGAGAAGGAGGACATGAAGGAAAAGGTCTTCTCCTCCTTCTCCTTCTTCTCCTCCTCCTGTGCTCCTCCTTCTCCTCCTCCTCCTTTTCCTTCTCTCCTTATTCTCTTCTTCTTCTTCTTCTTCTTCTTCCTTATTTTCATTTTTCCTATTTCTTCTCCTCTTATCCTATTCTTGGAGCTAAATTTTCTAATTATGTCTTTTTGGAGCTAAATGGGCTAATTATATCATTTTGGAGCTAAATTAGCTAAGTATATAATATTCATGAGCTAACCAAGGTTCTTATGCCATTTTGAGCTTATTATTTCATTTTTTAGCTAAATTGGTCATTTTAATGAGCTAACCAATGTTCTTATGATGTTTTCACCTAACTAAGCTAATTATGTCATTTTGTAGGATAATTAGCCAATTTAGTCTTCCTGGATGAGTCTAAGCTACGTAGAAGAAGAGAAAGAGAAGAAGCAAGAAGAGAAGAAGAAAAGAAGAAAAAGGAGGAGGAGGAGGAGGAGGAGGAGAAGGAGAAGGAAGAGGAGAAGAAGAAGAAAAGAAGAAGGAGAAGGAGAAGGAGGAAGAAGGAAGAAGAAGAAGGAGAAGAAGGAGATCCTTCTCCTTCTTCTCCTCCTTCTCCTTCTTCTTATCCTTCTTCTTGTCTTTTTCTTCTTCTCTTCTTCTTCTTCTTCATTACTTTTATTATTCCCCTTTCTTCTCCTCTTGTCCCCTTCTTCGGGCAAAATTAGCTAAGAATGCCTTTTTGGAGCTAATTATGTCATTTCGAGGATAATTACCTAAGTATAGGTCATGTTTTATTAAATAGACCATTTTGGAGCTAACTAAGCTAATTATGTCATTTAGGTGGAAGCCTAGCTAACTATAGGTCATTTCGGAGCTAACTTGGGTAAAATGTGGCATTCATGAGCATACTATGCTTATTAAACCATTTTGGATCTAGCTAAGCTAATTATAGGCCATTTAATACCTAAGTTAGGTGGAATAGGTCATCTTCGAGCTACCTAATCCTTATTATGTCATTTAGGACAAAACTTAGCTAACTATAGGTCATTTTTTATTAAATAGGTCATTTTGGAGCTAACTAAGCTAATTATGTCATTTAGGTGGAAATCTAGCTAACTATAGGTCGGTTTGGAGCTCACTTGGGTTAAATATGTCATTTTGGAGCTAACTATGCTTATTAAGCCATATTGGAGCTAAATTGGCTAATTATATCATTTAGTTGGAAGACAAGCTAAGTATATAAATTCATGAGCTAACCAAGGTTCTTATGCCATTTTGAGCTTATTATTTCATTTTTTAGCTAATTTGGTCATTTTAATGAGCTAACCAAGGTTCTTATGACGTTTTCACCTAACTAAGCAAATTATGTCATTTTGTAGGATAATTAGCCAATTTAGTCTTTCTTGGATGAGTCTAAGCTACGTAGAAGAAGAGAAAGAGAAGAAGCAAGAAGAGAAGAAGAAGTAAAAGAAGAAGGAGGAGGAGAAGGAGAAGGAACAGGAGAAGAAGAAGAAAAGAAGAAGGAGAAGGAGAAGGAGGAAGAAGGAGGAAGAAGAAGGGGAAGGAGGAGCTCCTTCTCCTTCTTCTTATCCTTCTTCTTCTTCTGTTCTTCTTCTTCTTCCTTCCTTTCATTTTTCCTCTTTCTTCTCCTCTTGTCCCCTTCTTCGGGCTAAATTAGCTAAGAATGCCTTTTTGGAGCTAATTATGTCATTTCGAGGATAATTAGCTAAGTATAAGTCATGTTTTATTAAGTAGACCATTTTGGAGCTAACTAAGCTAATTATGTCATTTAGGTGGAAGCCTAGCTAATTTTTATTAAAACACTAGAAATAACATACCATTATCGTCATCACGGCGGTGAAGCACGATTGCTCTGGCTTTTTTCACCTGGAGAAGGCTCCACTGAAGAAGGGTCGTGCGATGCGTTTCGGGAGATATTATGCACCAAACATCGTTTGCAATGTGTCGTTAGCACGAGGACACTCTTAAGATCACTACACTGAAATGAAACTCACCGTCCCCGCCATGTTAATGACTGGCATTGGCGGAGGGACTTGGGCGCTCTTCTCGCACATAGACTGTACATTTGGTTTCGACAAGTCAAACTTTTTATTTATTAATGAAACAGACATTAAAATGCAAGATTTGAAATAACATGAAGAAGAAACTTACCATGAAGAGCTCATATATGGCCCTGTTAGACGCATCATTCCGTGCCCTCTCTGACTCAACCAATGCAGTCGTCCTCTCCTCCAGCTCCCTCATCTCCTTATCCTTCTCCGCCATAGCCGCCTGCATTGCCTCTCTCTCTTTCTGAATAGCAGCCTGCAACACAACTCATTGTTAGCAATTTAATCATATTGGTTCCAACGCACAACATAATGCAGAATGATAGTTGAGTCTATTAAACTAACCTCGATGGCAGCTCAACTGGCCGTGGACCAGGTGTTATCTCCGGACAGGAGCCCGTTTGGCGTGCCTTTATCTGCGAGAGAGTGCTAGGACAACGTATAAGGCTGTCTCCAATGGCGATCGAGCCATGGGGCCTCCCGTTGCCAGCTATCATCACCAGCTCTGGATCAATAGGCCCCTTGCTCGGGTTAAAGTCCTCCCCTTTCCTCGCCTTCCCGTGATCTCTGTACTTCACGAGCTTGTGGTGGGAGGAGATGTTGGTGAAGTTTTCTGGGTGCTCGAGGTCAGACTCAGAGAATGCGTTGACTTTCTTGTACAAGGCAGTATGGGCCATCGCATACAGGTTGTACATCTGTGGCACCTCCGTCTTATTGTGACGCGCCTAAAAGAGAGAGAGGAAAATTTTATTAGTAAAGGGCTCAAGATAGCATTAAGAATGAATTGCATGAGGCATGAAGCAAACCACATACCCAGTTCTCGCCAAATTGGATTAAGTTGACGCTCCCTTGATGGTGTGGCACACCAACCATTTTGCCACACCTCTCCTTGGTGTTGTTGTGGCTGGCCTCCCACGTTTCGGAGCACCACTGATCCACCATGGCCTCCCAACTATCAATCTTATCCACACACCATCTCGGGGGCACCTAAGTTAATAATGAGAAATTTGAGCGCGTTAGAACCAAATCAAGGAAACTAACTACAAAGCCTTAATAATATGTAATTACCTTCATGTAAGGCTCCTTCTCCTTCTTAGAATCACGGCACTTCGCCTTGTCCTTCCTAATACGCCACGTGGCATAGTAGTCTCGAACAGCCTGCACCGAAGCCTCGTGCCGAAAGTTTTGAAGTAGGTGGCAACATTCGGTTTCGATAACCTTTGCCGCGTCCTCCTCGTATCCCTCGTCACACCTGTAGTAGGTCTGCAAACGAGACAACACCGATTAGTACAATAACTAGCTATGGTTGATTTATAATTGTGTGAAGGAGAAATTACCCAGAACTGTTGGGTCACCATGTCGGCCCTCGTGTGGCACAAAACACCGTCGATCTCCACCTCCGCCGGGGCTGGGGCACCCAAGTAGTGCTCCCAGGTCATTCCTACCTCTCGCTCCCGACCGGGCAACGTAACAAACCCTGGGAAGTTTTTAGGCAAAGCACACCAAGGACGCTGTTGGGCTTGCAGACACCCTTGGCAACAATCCAACCCCTACGGGATGACAAATTAGAGCCAAAACATGAGATATTTGAGAAAAAGTGAAGGCAAAAGGTTAAATAAGAGTAAATTAACTTACTTGTCCCCATTTGGCCTAATCGACCAACACTGCTCGGGGGTCGCCGGCATGAGCGGGAGCCCCGAACTACCACGCTGGTAGATGGTAGCCCCCTCACCCAGCTCCTCGTCGCTACCAGCATGGCCACTTGGCTCAGCCCAGGTATCCCACTGGGTCTCTGGGGACGTACCCTCATCCCTGCTTTGCTTCGGAGTCGCCTGGAGCGAAGCCTCTGGGACACGAGTCTTGTGGGTCGAAGGCTCATCGACCTGAGGCTCGTCTACCCGAGGCTCATGAACTGGAGACCGTGTAGCCTCCACCTCAGACAAATCCACCCTAGAAGTCCTGTGCTCAGGTGAATCATCTTGGGGTGGTGGCGGAGACCGTGTAGCCTCCACCTCAGAAGGCGTGGCAGCCACCGCCCTACCTCTCCCGCGGTCACGTGTACCTTTAGTACAACATAAATACCAACATGAGTAATAAAATGTATATAAATACCAATATGTATACAATATGAGTACAACATAAATACCAACATGAGGAATAAAATGTATATAAATACCAATATGCATACAACATGAGTACAACATAAATATCAACATGAATACAATGTGTACCTTTAATACCTCTCGGCTACGCGGGGGGTCGACCTCCTCTCACGAGGGCGCTCCTTGCAAAGTAGAGGGCAACACTCTCGAAAGAGGCAAGGCAGGAATGGAAGTACCCATCCCATCACCCGCCGATGAAGAAGGAGCCGCGGAGTGCTTTCGACCCTTTGCCACCATCTTTCAACACCTGTCATGACAAAGAGTAAATGAAATTAGTACAGCATAAATACCAACATGAGTAAAAAATGTATATAATTTAAGTGTATCATCGTCATAAATACAAACATGATTAATAAAAATTGAATACCTAACATGAACTCAAAATTTATATATAGTATAATAGTTGAATACCTGACATGAACTAATAACAATCGTGCTCGTCTATATATGCTTCGGGGTCAATAAATGCATCATGATCATCCCTATCATCAATAAATGCATCATCATCATCACTATCACGAAGAACATGTGGAAGGCCACCATTATGTAATCGGTCAAGAAGTGATAGGTCATCCGCAACAGTAACCTCTTCTTCTTCCAGCTCTTCTTGTTCGGGCTCAGGGGTTAAGACGAATTCACTGTCGCTGTATACTTCAATGTTCTGGGGTGAAGTAGAGCGGTTCTTGAAACGTTTCTTGAACATACGTGTTTGTCGCAAGAATTCTCCTTCATATGTGTCTGGGTTAATGTGAGCTTCGTAATCCTCTTCATTGAGGGTAGGTGGTCTAAAATGTGGTGGCAATTCATAAACGACATCCCAACCTTTGAGATTTGGATCAGTTTGGCAGGCCCAGGTAGATAAAAAACTTGGGTCGCCTCTTGAGCCGTAATATAAACATCGGGAACATCTAAGTGGGTGTTTTGGTTGATTTCGACTAGTCCTATATGTTCATGAGTCCTTCTAGTCTCCCTCGGCTCAAACCAATAACATTTGAAGACTACGACGGTCGGTGGGTTTCCACCATAGAATAGAAGTCCATAAATTGCTTCAAGTCTTCTATAATACTCGGTGTCTCCTTCGCCGAAAGCAGAGACAGAACAATTTGTAGTCATTAGGTCGGGCATAGATAGCTCTTTGCCAAAGGTACGAAAGTGATACCCATTGATGTTGTATTTGTCAAATGAACGAACCTTATAGTCAAAACCATTAGCGACTTGTCTCAACTCGGCGTCCATAGACTCTACATCAGCCTACAAGTTTAATACTAAAGAATGGATGCAGCCGCAAATTAGACCAAGAAATCAAATGGGCCCTTAATGGTAATTAAATTACCCTTTGTTTGAAGCAAGAGATGAAACCGGGATAGTCTCCTCCATGCTTTGCGAGAATCTCATACTCTTCGACGGAATCCTTTGCGATGACCGCTCCATCCGAGAATTCGGCGATGTATCGACTATATCAAATATCCGGGAATAATAGTAGTTGAAAGCAATTAGAAGTTGCGGAACAATAATTTACCGAGAACTTACTCGATGTACGGCCGCACTTCTGTTAGGTTGGTGAAGATATACAATGAAATGGTCCGCCATTCTTCGACATCCATCGATTTCCCTTTCAGAGCACCAGATGGTGCGCGCTTACGTTTGAATAGGCTAAGGTTGGATCGAACTTTTTTTGGACCGGCATCATTGTACCGAGGCTTTGGGTTATGCAAATGATAATTTTTGGCTTTGTAGTGTGTTGTCAGGAAGTCTGCCGCCTCCTCAGTAACAAATGCCTCGGTCATCGATGCTTCTACTCTATGTTTATTTTTACACTTAGCTCGAAGCGTCTTCTGCATCCTCTGAGTTGAGTAGCACCATCGATTTTGAACGGGCCCCCCCATTCTTGCCTCGGTCAGGAGATGCAAAATCAAATGTTGCATTGGATTAAAGAAGCCCAGTGGAAAGATCTTTTCTAATTTGCAGATCAACTCCAGCGCCAACTCTTCCATTTCATCTAGCACGCCAGGCGATAGTTCTTTCGCACAAAGAGAATGGAAGAAATAGCTCAGCTCTGCCAATACTAGCCATTCATCCTCAGGGATAAAGCCACGCAACATCACCGGCATTACCCGCTCAATCCATATGTGCCAATCATGACTCTTGAGACCAAATATTTTCAATTTCTCAAGACTCGCTCCCCCTTTAGATTCGCAGCATGCCCACCGGGGAACATCAACCATGTTTTCACCCACAATAGCATTTCCCTCATAGCTGGCCTTTCAAGATTGAACCATGCCTTTGGCTTCGCTTTGCTTTGCTTTCCTTTCGTTGTCGCAAGTTTTGTAACGGTCTATCACATAGAGTCTCCAGGTCGATTCTAGCCTTAGGATTATCTTTCGACTTCCCCCTTATGCCGAACAATGTACCAAAAATGGCCTCCGCAATATTCTTTTCAGTGTGCATCACGTCGATGTTGTGTGGGCAACGGAGGTCTTTGAAGTAAGGCAGATCCCACAAGCATGACTTGTGAGTCCTGGCGTGTTCCATATTATACCCTTTGAAGTATCCTGGATGCAAAGGATCAGGCTCGAGAGCGTTTAACTGATCAACGGTATGTTGGCCTGTCAACGCAGCTGGTGCAGTGTTTTTGACAACTCTACCTTTGATGAAATTCTTCTTGTCTTTTCTGAACTTATGGTCAGGATCCAGGAATTGTCTATGCATGTCGAAGCAAGAATACTTGCGACCAGCGTGCAGCCAACGGAACTGAAGAGCGGCCTTGCATGTGGTGCATGGGAACCTTCCATGCACACACCAGCCAGCGAATAGCACAAATGCCGGATAATCATGCGTCGAGTACATGTACCACACATGCATTTTGAAATTTGTTTTGGTAGCCGCGTCGTAGGTCTTGATCCCATTGTCCCAGGCTTCTTGCAACTCATGCTTAAGCGGCTGCATGTACACATTCATATTCTTCCCCGGATAGTTGGGCCGTGGAATTATCAACGTCAGGAAAATTTTCTTTCTTTTCATAATCTCTCCGAGTGGCAAATTTAGTGGAATGACAAATACAGGCCAACAACTGTATTGTGCTGCCGTCATACCATACACATTGAACCCATCTGTGTTGATGGCAACTCTAGGTTGCCTTGGATCTTCCGAGTTATCCTTATGTAATGCATCGAAGTGCCTCCACGCAAAACCATCTGAAGTGTGTACCAGCATCTTGTTCCCATCCGCATCTAGTTCGGTTCTTTTGCCCAATTTGTGCCATGTCATCTGTTTGGCCGTCTCTTCGACCATGAAAAGACGTTGAAGTCTTGGTACGATTGGCAGATACCGAAGAACACTAATGGGGATTTTGGTCTGATTCTTCTCACCCATACCGTTGTCTACCACAATATACGTGGAAGAATAAAAAAAGGGGCAATAGTTCAAGGCCGCATACTCAAGCCTAAATAAGGCACATCCATTCTCACATGCATGTATCTTCTCATAGGGCATCTTAAGTACACGGAGGATTTTCTCTGACTGGTATAGGTTTGCAGGCAGTACATGGCCTTTGGGTAGAAAGCGTCCAAATATCGTCATCATCACGTCGTAGCATTCTCTTCCTAGGTTGAATTGACCCTTCAAAGCCATTACTTGCGCGATGGCATCCAGCTGACAAAGCTCAGTCTTCTCGTGGAGAGGACGTTTTGAAGACTCCAACATTTCATAGAAGGCCTTTGCAGATTCCTCCATCTCATCGTCCGAATCCCGAGCAGCATCAAAGTCTAGCACCATGTTTTCAATCCCGGTACCATGCTCGTCGGTGCGACGACGAATCACCAAAGCTCTGGCACGTTGGTCAGACTCACCATGAAAAGTCCACATCGTATAATTAGGCGTAAAACACCACTTCTGCAGGTGTTTACCCATTTCAAACTCTGTCTTCTTTTTCCAGTTGTCGCAGTTGGGACAGGGGCCAAGGAGAAGGAGGAGGAGGAGGAGAAGGCCAAGGACCTTCTAGTCCTTCTCCTCCTCCTTCTTCTTGATTTCTTCTTCTTCTCCTCCTCCTCCTCTTTCTTCTCCTCTTTCATATTATCCTTGCTTTAATTAACCCAACAATGACATAATTAGCCCATTTTGCTCCAAAATACCATAATAAGCTCAAAGTGGCACAAGAACCTTGGTTAGCTCATGAATATTATATACTTAGCTTGTTTTCCTCTAAAATGACATAATTGGAATATTTAGCTCAAAAAAGACATAATTAGGTAATTTAGCTCCAACAAGAGGAGAAGAGGAGAAGAAATAGGCAAAATGAAAAGATAGAAGAAGAAGAAGAGATGAAGAAGTAGAGAAGAAGGAGAAGGAGGAGGAGGAGGAGGAGGAGGAGGAGAAGGCCAAGGACCTTCTAGTCCTTCTCCTCCTCCTCCTTCTTCTTGATTTCTTCTTCTTCTCATCCTCCTCCTCTTTCTTCTCCTCTTTCATATTATCCTTGCTTTAATTAACACAACAATGACATAATTAGCCCATTTAGCTCCAAAATACCATAATAAGCTCAAAATGACATAAGAACCTTGGTTAGCTCATGATTATTATATACTTAGCTTGTTTTCCTCTAAAATGACATAATTAGCCCATTTAGCTCAAAAAGAAGGAGAAGGAAGAAGAAGAAGAAGAAGAGAAGAAGAAGATGAGAAGAAGAAGAGAAGGAGAAGGAGAAGAATAAGGAGGAGGAGAAGAAGAGAAGAAGAGGGAGAATGAGGAGAAGAAGGAGAAGGAGCCCTCCTTCTTCTCCTTCTTCTTCTCTTCTTTTTTCTTCTTCTCCTCCTCCTTCTCCTTCTCCTTCCCCTTCCCCTCCTCCTCCTCCTCCTTCTTGTTTTTCTTCTCCTTGTTCTCTTCTTTCTTCTTATCTTTCTTCTTCAATTTAGCTTATTTGTCATATATATGTTGTTGTTCTTCTTCTTCTGAATTTCTTATTCCCATTTTGCAGATTGGATGTACTACATGCATGGAAGCTGGCGTTGGAGTGCTTTAGTTTCCGTTTTCATTTGAGTTGATGAACAATGTGTTGGTTCTTTGTATGTGTTGATGAACAATGTGTTGATGGACAATATATGTGCAACTATATGTATGTATATACGGATGAAACTTTGTATGTGTTGGTTCTTTTGATATATGGGATGTACGTTGATGAACAAATGGCATTGATGAGCTTTATATGTATATCATATATGTGTTGTGATCTATTTATGATATATGTGCTATGAATTATATGTATATGTGTTGTGAAATAGAAAAAATAAATAAAAATGTGACAAATTAGGCTCTTTGCCGTCTGCCAGCTAATGGAAAAGGCCTTTGCCGTCTGCCAGCCGACGGCAAAGGTGCCACGTGGTGCCCAGCTGTGCAACCTGGCAGTAGCAGCTGGCCATATAGTCTCTTTGCCGTCTGCTTCCTAGGGGGCAGACGGCAAAGAAGAGGGCACAGAGGAGGAGGCAGACGGCAAAGAGTGGAGAGAGGGGGGAGGGGAGGACCCGGCAGACGGCAAAGATGGTGGAGGAGGAAGACGGCGAAGATGGAGGGGGAGGGGAGGGGAGGTGAAGGCAGATGGCAAAGATTGACGTGGAGGCAGACGACAAAGATTGACGGGGAGGCAGAAGGCAAAGGCTCCGTTAACCCCTAACGGAGGCAACACGTGTCAGCTGCCGTCTCAAGAGCTTTGCCGACAGCTCCTGAGGAAAGCTGACGGCAAAGAGCTTTGTCGTCCGCCTTAGGCAGGCAGACGGCAAAGAAGGACCTATGTCGTCGTAGGCTGACGCAGAAATTTTGCCGGTCGTGATAACCTTTGCCATCTGTGGTATTGTCTTTGCCGTCAGAGATACTGTCTTTGCAGTCTGTGATGGTAGATGGCAAAGTAGGTGATTCCTGTAGTGACTTAAAGCATGCTAATAAGGAAATTGCTTCCTTTCAAAAAAACATGGTCTTAGAAAGTTATCCCTACAAAATCATATGGTCTGGCTATGCTCCGTCTTCACCGTACAGAGTATCTAAAACCATTTAAACTCTCACGCAATACATGAGTGTGACCATGGATATATCACTGTGGGTGGAGTATGGTGGAGGTTGCAAAAAACGAAGAAGATAGTCTCACATCAACTAGGCATATCAACGGGCTATAGAGATGACCATCAATAGATATCAATATGATTGAGTAGGGATTGCCACGCAACAAAAGCACTAGAGCTACAAGTGTATGAAAGCTCAAAAAGGAAACTAAGTGGTTCTGCAAAAGATGTAATTCCACTACTTATATGAAAGTGACAAAATAGGAGACTCTCTATGAAGAACATGGTGCTACTTTGAAGCACAAGTGTGGAAAAACATAGTACCATTGTCCCTTCTCTCTTTCTCTCGTTTTTTTCTTCTTGTCTTTTTTTTGTTTTTTTGGTTGGCTTCTTTCGCCTCTTTTAATTTTTTATGGGTTTCACTGGCCTCTTTTATTTTTTTAAAGTCTGGAGACTCATCCCAACTTGTGAGGGAATCATAGCTTCCATCATCCTTTTCTCACAAGGTACAATGCTCTAATAATGCAAATCATCACACTTTTATTTCCTTACAACTCAAAGATTACAACTCGATATCTAGAACAAAATATGACTCTATAAGCAATATGAAAGTGGTGGTGCGTGTCATAAAAATGGGCGGTGGTGTTGCATGGCAATATATCTCGGAATGGCTATGAAAATGCCATAATAGGTAGATATGGTGGCTGTTTTGAGGAAAATATATGGTGGCTGTTTTGAGCTAGGTGGGTTTAATGTACCAGCGAGAGTTGCACGGTACTAGAGAGGCTAGCAATGTTGGAAGGGGGAGAGTGCATATAATCCATGAACTCAACATTAGTCATAAAGAACTCACATACTTATTGCAAAAGCCTATTAGTTATTGAAGAAAAGTA